>NC_089494.1:12008926-12324551 GCF_036850765.1 Saccopteryx bilineata | reverse complement strand
GTTTGTGAATAAATAAAAGCCGATTGTCTTCTTATATAATTCAGGATGAAAACATAGAGATTAGGGAAAGCAGCAAAAGAGCTTTATACCATTTGTATTTTTGATGTAGGTGATCCTAAGCTTATCTCCCTTCGTTTCATAACTAGGAAATAAGATTTGATTGGTATTTATTGAAAATAAATTTAAAACTGGGGATATTTATTTTTGTCTCCCACCTTTTTTAGTTTACAGATGAAGCAATAATAATCTTTTGTAGCCCTGGCCGGTTGGCTCAGCAGTAGAGCGTCGGCCTGGCGTGCGGGGGACCCGGGTTCGATTCCCGGCCAGGGCACATAGGAGAAGCACCCATTTGCTTCTCCACCCCCCCCCCCTCCTTCCTCTCTGTCTCTCTCTTCCCCTCCCGCAGCCAAGGCTCCATTGGAGCAAAGATGGCCCGGGCGCTGGGATGGCTCCTTGGCCTCTGCCCCAGGCGCTAGAGTGGCTCTGGTTGCGGCAGAGCGATGCCCCGGAGGGGCAGAGCATCGCTCCCTGGTGGGCAGAGCGTTGCCCCTGGTGGGCGTGCCGGGTGGATTCGGTTGGGCACATGCTGGAGTCTGACTGTCTCTCCCTGTTTCCAGCTTCAGAAAAATACAAATAATAATAATAATAATAATCTTTTGTATCTGTAATCAAAATACTAATATACATCAAAACTTCTCTAGTTGATGTTATATGTGAAGACACACTGTGTTATATCAATTTTTATAGAAATAAGAACTTCTACATGTATAATAAGCTCAGGGAGAATTTTCTTGAGAGGAGAGATCATCTGATGTGGTTGGGAAAATGAAATACGATTTGCATAAAGAACCACGCAGTTTTTTAGAGTATTGTTCCTTTGGACCTAATCTTCTTTGCTTTGAGGGCACTACATCCTTGTCTTTTTCTCCCTGAAAGTCTTGTTCATTGGCTTTTCAGCCCCAAGCAGTTTTCTGCCTCAGTCTCACCCTCTGCAAATCCCTGAAGTACCGATGCCAGTTCTACCTTTCCCTTCAGAAGTCCTGATGAAGGCAAGAGGAGGACAGGCTATGTGCAACACGGAATCTTATTTTAGGGAATTAAGCTGATAGAGAACCTTTGTACTTGTCATTATAGCAGAGATTTAGAGTCATAGAATACAAAACATTATTCTACTCTCTTAGCCTTTGGGTACACGAGGCTCAATCACTTCTCAGCTGCCAGGGGGAGGGTAGATGAGTATATGTGATTCAAAAAGAAAAGCTCTGCTTGCATTGGGGATGCCCAGAAAGGCTGGAGACAGAAACAGTGCAGCTGTTCCAGGTGAGGCAAGATGAATCCCAAAATATGAAATAAATAAATAAATAAATAAATAAATAAATAAATAAATAAAGGCGAAGAAGTGTAGAAGGGGTAAGTCCAAAAGATTTCATAGTAAAATTTAAAAAGAATTATGCCTGATTACTTTTAGGGGATGCCGAGAGAAAACAAATTAAAAAGATAATTATAATTCTGCAATTTCTTTTTCTTGTTCTTGTTCTTCTCCTTCTCTTTTTCTTTCTCCTTCTCCTTCTCCTTCTTCTTTAGACAGAGGAGAGAGAGAGAAAGGCAGGAAGGAACAGGAAGCTTCCACTTGTAGTATTTGCTTCTCAGGTTTGCACTGACCAGGCAAGCCCGGGGTTTTGAACCAGGACCTCAATGTTCCAGGTCGACTTTTTATCCATTACGCCTCCACAGGTCAGGTAGGCAGTTTCTACTTTGTTTAATGTTTTGTATTTAGTGTAAGTCAGAGTGTTACTTTTCTGGAGATGCTGTAATTGATTAGCAAAAACTGGGTGCCTTAAAAGAATATAAATAAATTCTCTCCTAGACCAGGGGCCAGAAATCTGACTAAGGTTCAGCTGGGTCGCATTCCTTTTGAAGGTCCAAGGGGAAATCCTTCCTTGCCTCTTCCATCTTCTAGTGTCCCTTGGCTTGTGGCTGCATCACTAACTGCCTCTGTCTTTGCATGGCCTTCTCTCTCAGTCTTCCTGCGTCTTCTCTTTTACTTATAAGGACACTAGTCATTGAGGGTAGGGTTAAAAGCCTCTATTTGCATCAGATTCTATGGGAGCCACATCCTGGTTTTTTTACTCTTCTTGAAACTTTCTCTAAGGACTTGTCTTCTGCTCGTCAACCTTATTAAGTCTTGCTCTTGATCAACTACTCCTTGGTAACTACTTGTCAAGGACACCACTGACATTCATTAGTTGAATGCAGTAGAATGATCTCCAATTTGTTATTTTCATTTGTACATCTCTTGGTTTTTCCAACACTTACTCTAAGCTCACTTGTAATCCCTCAGTTTCTTGTTACTGCATAATCTTCTACCTAAACTCTAATTGTGGGAGCTCACAAGACTTGGCTGTGGAACATCTATCTCTTTAGCCATGTTCTTTGCTTGAATGATCTCATCCACTCCCTTGGATTTAAGTATCTCATATATGCTCATAGCCAATTGAATGTATTTTTGCTAAGACTTTGACTTCAAGTCCAGATTTAAATCCAGGACTCTTTCTATGAGTTGTCTCCAAATTTTAATATCTCAATAAAACTCTTACCCCCTCTCTCCCATTAAAACTGTTCCTTCACCATTCCTAGTAACCTCAGTTAAATTTTATCCAGTTGTTCACACCAAAATTTTAAGTCAATAAAAGTGTAGCACCCTAAGTGTCCATTGATAGACTAGTGGATAAAGAAGGTGTGGTACATATATACAATGGAATATTACTCAGCCATAACAAATATTAAATCTTGTCATTTGAGACAACAGGGATGGACCTAAATGGTATTATGATCAGTGACATAAGTCAGACAGAAGACAAATACCCTATGATTTCACTTTTATATGAATCTAAAAAGAAAATAAGAAACAAAACAGAAACAAACTTACAAGTATAGAGAAATTTATTTATGGTCACCATATGGGAGATGGGGTATGGGAATAGGTTAAAAAAATGACAGGGATTAAGAAAAAAATTTAAAAAAAAAATAAAATAGAGGAAATTGATTCTTCTGAGGAAACAGTTGGGGAATTATAAGTTTTAAAATAACTGTGCTATTATAATCTGTGCTTCAAAATATATTTTAGGTAATTGATGACTTATATTTTCTTAATTTAAAAATGTTAATATATCAATAAATGTAAACCTTTAGATTTTTACCCAGTGATCATGACAAGATTCCTATGAATCGGCTTTGTGTCTCAGCTTCTGAGCATGAGCAAGTCTGGTGACTTCCTACAGCCACTTTTCTATCGGCAAACTGAAGGGAGAGTTGGGGAGTACACCTATTCCAAACAGCTAGTGTGTAAATCAAATGAGTTAATGTGGGTAGAAGTGCATCATGCATTCTAACAAAGCATGCTATATTATTAAAAATTTGGAGAATATTGCCAAATGAAAATGCTCTAAACTGTCTGTCCAGATTATGTACTGCCAACTCCAGTACAAGTTTTCATGAGAAAAATTTATCTTGCCCAACTTTTGGGGCTGAGCAAATTGAACCTGCACACCTAAAATTAATCTACTAAAGTGGGTGTCAAAAAAGTGCCATAAAAGAGAAATCGAACAAGTAAGCTGTCATTCACTGGCTTTCCACATAATTACGATAGCCATAGATTTATTTCACAGAAAAATTGTGTCCTAATTCTTGAAGGAGGCAGGACAATATAAATGCCATATATATGCAACACGTACAAAAAAAATAGTGACAACAACTTATATCTGGTTCCGTGGAATTGACCTGGTATTGGATAGATTACCAGGCTACTTTGTATAAATTCTCAAAAAATTCAAAAAAAGTTTCTCATGAAAAGTGACCATGTACTGCCTGGAGTTGGCTCAGTGGTAGAGCATCGGCTCATTGTGTGGAAGTCCCGGGTTTGATTCCCAGCTAGGGCACTTAAGAGAGGCGCCCATCTGCTTCTCCACCCTTCCCTCTTTCCTTCCTCTCTGTCTCTCTCTTCCCCTCCCACAGTCCAGGCTCCATGGGAGCAAAGTTGGCCCTGGCGCTGAGGATGGCTCCATGGCCTCTGCCTCAGGCGCTAGAATGGCTCCCGCCACAATGGAGCGATGCCCCAGATGGGCAAATCATCACCCCCTGCTGGGCATGCAGGATGGATCCCGACGGGTGCATGCGGGAGTCTGTCTGACTGCCTTCCTGCTTCTAACTTTGGAAAAATATATATATATAAAAAATGTGACCATGTACTTGCAGCTCCTCATTGGTAGATCTGTTTTTAACTACTTAATCCAAATTTCCCAAACTGATTGAAGGACTTATGGAAGGAGAATCTTGTTGTTGATCTCTTTGAATTCCCAGAGTCTGGAACAATGCCTTGTCGTGTGGAATGGATTGAGAAAATCAAACCTTACCTTTGGTCAAACAGTTAAGGTAGGTTTACTGAATTTGGGCTCATTTTGTCTCTTGGGTGTTTCAATGTGTTTGGTAGAGGAGAGACCTTGGATATGAACTCATCTTGGCTGGGCATGTACTGCAGAGGAGAAGGAGAGATGCTATCTTTTTCATTTTGGTTTATTACAGCTATTCTTGGAATATCCGTAGATGCTGAGATATTCATCTAGCAGGCGTGAAATAATAGAGCTTTTGTCATCTTTGCATTACCTGAGGGGAAATGAGTTGTAATGAAGAGCATATACTTATTTTCAAAATTAATTTCAGAAGAAAAACTTTTCTTTTGGAAATGCATGTTATTTCATTGCACAATGTACGTGATAATGTAAAAAATGCCATTTCATATATCACGTTAGACAAATAAACTCGGGCAAATGGGGGAGCAAGTGATTTGAAGAAACTTGCTATTAAACTGTTTAGGAATATTGTGTTCAATTACCTATTTTCAGATTCAAGGAAGAAAGCAGGTTATTGTTAATTCCAGTTTATTTTGTTAAAATTTTTCTTTTTTTCTTATTGAAGTGTTCACATTAATTTTATAAAATATGCAAAATGCTAAAAACATTAAGAAACTGTCTATAATTGTGTGTGTCACCTCCTCCCCATCTGCAGACTATTAACACTTTAGGGCATGAATGTGAATATAAATTAAAAAAAAATGTATGTTTATATAGTCTGAGCATGGATTGGTCACCTCTTCAGTTTATACAATTCATTGTAACACTTAAACACTGACATAGAGCCTACTGCATGCTGAGCACTATTCTAAGCATTTTTTTTCTTTCTTTGTTTATTTCATCACTGTGACAACCTTATGATTTTGGCACTGTAAATGCTCCCCTTTCACAAATGAGCAAACGCAGTGACTGATAAGATCACACTCTCTCTTTTTTTTTCCATCTTTCTGAAGCTGGAAACAGGGAGAAACAGTCAGACAGACTCCCGCATGCGCCCGACCGGGATCCACCCGGCACGCCCACCAGGGGCGACGCTCTGCCCACCAGGGGGCGATGCTCTGCCCATCCTGGGCGTCGCCATGTTGCTACCAGAGCCACTCCAGCGCCTGAGGTAGAGGCCACAGAGCCATCCCCAGCGCCCGGGCCATCTTTTGCTCCAATGGAGCCTCGGCTGCGGGAGGGGAAGAGAGAGACAGAGAGGAAAGCGCGGCAGAGGGGTGGAGAAGCAAATGGGCACTTCTCCTGTGTGCCCTGGCCGGGAATCGAACCTGGGTTCTCCGCACGCTAGGCCGACGCTCTACCGCTGAGCCAACCGGCCAGGGCCTCAGTTCTCTCTTTGAAGATCTTGTATCCTTCTTAGATGTTTGAGAGGTTTTGGAAGGATGTAATAAAGTACTTTACAATTATGACGCAGCCAATAATTGATATCAAGTTGTTATTGTAATTTATTATTTAATGGTGTTGGTGGTTATTCCAAGTTTTATTTCTGGTGTTTCATACAAGTCCTAGATATAGTAGTAGTTGCTAGAAAATATCTATCACATAAATGACCTACAATGCTCCAGTTTCAATCTTTTAAAAATATAAACAGAAAATTAGTAGCTGATTACTACTAAGTCAGTACAAGGTTAATTTCACTTCATTTTTTTTTTACTCCCAAAGATTTCCTCTTACTAACCTCCAACCTTATAAAAAGTAACATGTGAGATGTTTCTAGAATCACTCTTACCCATGCTGTGATTGACAGATGAGTAGGCAAGCCACAGTTGATAAGTATGTCTTATTGTGCTTTTTGTTCTTATCTTGTCTTCTTTTTTTTATCTTCATTTCTCCAGTCACATTTAAGTAACAGGTAGAAGTTCATTTTAAGCAATTCATTGTTACTGAAACATTACACTTTGAGAGTGAGTCATTTTTTATATCAGATAATTGTTTCTTAATATTTCAGATGATTTCTTTACAAGTAAAAGGTATGTCATCCTGAGAGATGACAAAAGAATAATGAGTGAAAGTGCACGAGAATAAAATGCTTAGGTTTGTGGGTGGAAACAAGGCGGCAGTCCTCATTAATAAGCGCATGTATTAAGAGACTGAAAAATGTGTTTGCATTTGCTTACCGATGTCATCACGCCTAATAGAAAGAATCCACAGCAAAATAGGCAGAATAGAGCCATCAAAGGGAGTTTTTCTGAGGGACTAAATCTAATCATTACTGGAAAAAATATGCTACTCAGCTTATTGCCTGTATAAATGCCAATTTTAGCCCTTCATAGTGGAGTATTAGTGGCTGACTTTAAAATGGAGAGACTGAAGGCCAGATAAAAAGAACATGAATGGTAATGATGTCTTGGCATAAATACGACCGAAACACCATGTTGTAATCAAGAACTACATGATTCTTCTAATCTGATAGTTATTACTCGCGCTGCTTATTAGATCGAACGGTTGTACAAATGCACAGGAAAACAAGCTTTTCCATAACCACCAGGATGTTTTTTCACAATGTAAAAATCCTCAGTTTTAGTTCAGATATTCCGACTGAGTGGACATGAATAATACAGATTGTTCCCCAACTGTACTCTGAAGGTACCAATAATTGCACAATACTCTTCAGTCACAACATTATGTATTTTTAATGAGGCTGTGTTCTTCAATGATAGCTGTTCTGGCTACAGCTACTGTTCTTAGTAACTCAAGCTTTAATATAACCTTCTGTATAGCCATTTTGTGAATAAAAGTTGAGTTCATCATGAGTGAGACAAGCAAAGTGGTATGAACACCAGAAATCATTTTAAAAACATGAACCAAGTTAATTACCAAGTATGGCAAATGTGTTATTATAGTTTGATGACTTAGCTTTGGAAGGCACATAAGGATTTAAAAATAAGAAATAGGCAAATTGTAATCCATAGAGGAAATTATTTTAATTAAAGGAAAATGAAAAATACAAAGTGAGAAAAATTACTTTTAATATATTACCTATTTCTAATTAGGAAAAATGGAAGATAATTAATACTTACTGAGGATCTATTAAGTGTCAAGCACTGTTTTATATACTTACATATATTATTTCATTTATAGAGTCCATATATAGTACCTTATCTCATATATAGAAAACATGATTTTTTATTACTTACTTAAAGGAAAAAATACATACTGATATTGATCTTACCTTCAAAAATATAAAATCAAGTAAATCATTAAAAATATAAATTTTTCTATGTATAAATTAATTCAACCAATTTACTAAGTGCTTTCACGATGCCAGTAGCCCAACTAGGAATTAAAATCAGTAGTGAGTAATATAGTTGTAACAAATGAGTGTTCAACTGTGTACCATATTTTAAATGCAAAGTAATGATTTAAAATGTTGTGGCACTTTACGTCTTAATAAATAATCTAAGTGAAGTAAGTGAAATAAAAAATAGTTTGGCTATTCCTGGCTAAGTGGTTGGTGTACAGAATAGCTCTGCTTTTCAATTACCAACAGCATTTACACGTCATTGTCAAAGTTTAATTTTCCTTTCATTAAAAGGGCACACTAGTGTTAGTGAGATGGTTATTATTTTAACTCAATTGCAAAAATAAAGGACAGCACAGCCAATGTTATCTGGGTACAATCAAACCAGAGTTATGATCTTAGAAAACTGTGAGTAATGCAAGTCTCCTAATGTATTAAACATTTCATATGTTATAAGTACCTAGGGACACCAAATAAGCGAGTAAATTTCAGACCATATATTGTATATCTCAGACATCAGGCTGCTCAGAGTATGTGTTACAAGAAGGCTGAACCTAAAAGCTAAGATCATTGTCCTGGCCCAGGAAGAAGGGATAGCAAAGGAGACTGGTGGCAGATACGCCTGAGGAACGCAAGCTGCCCTTTATGCAACCATCATTCTCTGAGTGTCCACTCACTACACCTGAGGCGGTCAGCAGCCAGTGAGAGCTCGAGGCACCGACCTAGAATGTGTGAGACAGAAACTCTATGTTCAGCAACACAGAAATGCCGAGTACACCCAGCAGCTGCTACCCCTTTCTCTCTCCCCCAGAGTTACCTGATATCCTAAATTTGGTCCACTTATCTCTCATGCGTGTTTTAAATATGTGTATATATCCATTTACAACATTTACAAGAACGACTGTAGTATCTTTATTCTCTTCAACTTGTTTTTCCCCTTAAATGTGTTTTTTTATGATTTATCCATGTTGATGCATCCAAGCCCTCTCTCTGTTTATTTCACATGTGATATAGCATGTTGTTGTATGTTTGTAGTATACAAATTATGAGATGTTGGAGGAGGTCATCAAGAGGATGTGATCGCCTCTGTTGATGCCTTGCGGGTTGACCTGCAAGCTGGAACCGAGGGATCGAAGGCTCTGTGCCCCTCCCCTGTCCTGTCCTTGAAATGTGTGCTCCGCCCACAGTTCCCACAGTGGGAGATATTTTCAAGGACAGAGCATTCAGAGAGTGAGGTCTTGCTGATACCATCTGGATAGTTTACGCGACTGGACGCAGGTAAGGCCGCTATATAAACTTTTAAGATTCTGGTCACAGGTGTGACTGATGATCCACTGCTCTTGCAGGCATCCAAGACAAGCCCTATCTGTAAGCTTCCTTGCTTACTACACCTGCCTCCTACCATGCTGGCGAATTCTGTGTCTTTCTCCAGTCTCACCTTGCCCTCCATGGGTGGGAGCCAATTTCAGATTTCCCCCCAGAATTTCCCAAGGTTGCTTCACACCCAGATCTTGCTGAAATAATGTGGTAGGCAGAATTGCAAGATAATCTCCAAGATCCCTGGCCCCTATACATGTTTTAAATAATCCTCAAGGCTCTGAATCTGACAGATATTCTGCCCATGATGAGATTAGTTTAAATGGCTCAGACTGACTTTTAAAAAGAGAGATAATCTGGGACCCGGATTCTGGGTAGACCTGTGTGATTTAATCACAAGTGCCCTTTAAGTCTGGGTCTAGAGGTCAGAGGTGGAGAAATCCAGAGACTCAAAGCACAAGAAGAAGGGTGCTGTGTGCCACTGTGGAGAAGGAACACATGGCAAGGAACGCAGACAACTAGAAGTTGACAGAAACCCCTGCTTGATGTCCAGCAAGGAAACAGGGACCTCAGTCCGATAACCACAAGGAACTGCAGTGTGCCAAGAAGAAGAATGAGCTTGGTGAGAAGTTTTTATTTTCCTCAGACTCTCCAGATGAGGACTCAGTCCAGCCCACACCTTGATTTCAGCCTTGGGCCCCCCTGAACAGAGAACCCAGTCACACTGCACCAGACTGCCAACCTAGAGATACTGTGAAATAATGCATTTATATTGTTTTAAGCATTTCTATTGTATTAATGCATTTCTATTGTTTGTGGTAATTTGTTACACAGCAATAGAACATGAATATAAGTAGTAATAACAAATATCAAAATTTGATAATTTTGGGAATAGAACTAATTTTTTTTTTTTTTTTTTTTTTTTTAGAATTTTCTATGTGCTGGAAATTTTTTTATAATTTTGAAGAAGTGGAGGTTGTAAGATTGAGGGGAAATGCCTGCTAACTACATTAGTAGGAAACCCAAGTGGACCAAAGGATTTGGGGTAAAGAGAAGGTGTTATGGACAGTGACAACAGACCCTCTCCTTCCTTCCCAGCCTGCCACCGTCTTATATTAGCATCTTGTCTCCCCAGGATGGCTTTACTTGATAATTCCCTCATGTTAGCATCCAGGTTTCAATTTAGAATTTCTTCCATAGAACTTCATACAGCATGTATTTTATGTGAAAAAAAAATTCAAGTCTCTCTTTGGCATAGCTAGGATGAGGCTTTGCCTAATGAGCCTCAGATGTTAATACGTGATAAGTGTTCCATTTGGGAACAAGTCAGGAAGCGTGACCACCCAGAGTGGCACCCTAGGAGAAGGAAAAGGCACTGGGAGGAATAGCTCCATGGTGCTGATGACAAAGCCTGGCTGATGAAGGACTAGGGCGACCGGGAAATAATTAGCTATTTGAAAACAATTTTAGAAGTCTACAGATGAGGAGCCCCGGAAGGGTAAGCATGCTGGGAGTAAAACAAATAAATATATAAAAAAATGATAAAAGCCAATGACGTGGGAAGGGTCATCAACAAATTGTGGGAATGATTTCCGAAGGAAAACCAGGTCAACGAGAGGTTGTCAGTCTTGGATTCAGCCTAAATTTAATTTCAAAGGGCAGTACTTACTGTGCGTTCCCTTCTATAAACTCAATTAAAGTTAATGGGAGTGATGGGGAGCATTTCTAAATCACAGCCCTTTGGAGGCTAATTATTTTGAACTGAATTGTTAAACAACAACCTTTTCCTGGTTGGTAATAAGGATCATAACACTCCTGTTCACATGACATTAGATTTTAAGAAAACAAATGTTTCTTTTATAGCAGATCCCCCCCCAACTGTCTAAATGCAAGAAACGTGAATTACCCTCTATGCCTGGAAAGTACTTTCATTCTGACAGAGTTGGTGACTTAATTTTTTAAAGTTATTAAATACTCATTTCTATACAGCTAATGCTTGACTTACGACCACAATTTGTTCCGACAGACTGGTCGTAACACGATTTGGTCGTAAGTTGAGTAGGCTATATGTACAGTACTGTGAAATGATGTTATAAAAATCTTTAAGTCATATTTTATCATAATTTTCTTTCATTATTTTATATATCATAATTTTCTTTGTTCATTTTATGCCATTTGTATCATCTCTACACCATTTTGTTTCTTATTTTTACATTCGTCAGGTTTAAGTAAAACACTGCATTACCAGTACAACTAGTTTAATATTTGCAAAGACAATTTCCTCTTGGTAGACATCTTGGGAGGAGTTTGATGAAAAATATCCAAGACACAAAACACAAATTGCTGTACCAAATCTGAGATAACAGTTGAAATGGTGCATGCAGAGATGGTAGTGCTGCCGGAAGCTGGTCCGCACTGTCATACGCCCAGCTGGGCAACGCTTGCGCTGCCAGAAGTGGAGCAGTTGTGGCTAGCGATTGTGGTCGTAAAGTCGAATGGTCATAAGTTGCATAGGCCGTAAGTTGATCAATATTTGTATATTTTACCTTAAAGGATAATTACCATCTGTAAATTCAGGAAGTTGGGATGACTAATCTCTATATATACAACAATCTTATCTCCCCATGTATAAGACGCGCCCTTTTCCGAAAGATTTGGAGTCTAAAAACTGGGTGCATCTTACACAGTGATAGTTTTTTACTTGTATTTCCCACTTTTGTGTTTGTTTTTGTTCTCATTGTTGAACACAGTAATTCACCATCAGACACAGATGAGGACAAGCTAATGGATGGAGGTTTGACAGTGATGAGAAGTTGTATTACTTTATGTAATAGTTTTTTTTCAAATTTCAGGCCCCAAAATTAAGGTGTGCCTTATGCATGGGAACATCTTGTACATGGGGAAATATGGTAATTCTCTCATAAAAGTATGTGACTCCTTACTTCTAGTTATTTACCCCTGGCATTTTTGAGTTCTCTACAAAGTCAAGTATATTAAGTCCAGGGTAAACAGCTACCCAGGACCTAAGATGTGCTGATGGAAAGTCATTTATGCATTTATTTCATTTTCATGGAGGGCACTGGTGTCCCCAGTACCTCAGCCAGGGTCATGCCAGAACAGACCTTCCATAAACATTTGCTGAGTTCAGGGCCACCTATATCTTTCCAGGCACTAGGCTGGCTCCAGCTCTACTGTGGTGCACATTTAATCGAATAGTAAACTGGTGCACATATATGGACACGTGAACTTGTTTAAGTGTCAAAGAGACGCACTTGCAGATTATCTTTGCTGATGGAGCTTTAGTGCATGGACATATGAAGAAATTAGGGAGCAGGGACATTTGTCTCAATGGTCATTACTGGTCCCAATTTTTCTAAGAGTGGGATGTGCCAGAAGCTTCTTAGAAGAGCATGAGCCCGGAAGTTTTAAGCTTCACTGGAGCTCTGGAGAGTCACTTTTTGTTGAGCCACATGTTTGTATATTCCAAGGGAGAAGTTCTAATTGGATTGGATTGTCACCATCTAAGACAGAACACAAGTACTGAACATATCTTTGGGCTAAGGAAACTCCTAGGGACCTGGGAACTTTATGTCCTGCTTTTAGGGGGTCACTGTTTAGCAAGCCACAGAAATACCCACCCAGAATATTCTAGGAACCATGTGTTTGACCACAGACATACTCCTTCCACTTTGAAGGTTGGTGCCCGCCTAACGCAGCACCTGCTGCAGCTGGTGAAGACAACGTAGCAGCTGCTGAGCTGGCCTCGGTGCTCACAGACTGTGGGTTCTGCAGTGCTCAACACAAACAGTACGACTGTATCTACCAATAATGGACCGACAGCAACAAAAGGTGATTTTAATCTGACGACAACCAGGCCAACTGATATTGCAAAATGGGGAGAAAAGATCATTTTAAAATGCAAGGAAGGATCTTTCAAAGAGGCGGTAGTAAATTCAATTTTGTACCGAGGTTCCAGAGATGTGTAATATAGATGTGTAAATCTGGACAGGTGTGAGGCAAATGTGAGAGATGTAGCCTGTCTCTTTCCCTAGGTGGGGGCACCTAGGGAAAGATATTTAAACTAAAATTTTAAAATGAAACCAGACAATGTGTGGAGCATCTTCTGCTGGATTCAGCCTGCTGGGCCTCATTCCGAAACACTGCCCACGCGTGCAGAGGAGAACTGGGAAAGAAAGCGAAAATACAGGGGAGGTATATGACATCACTTCTGAACGTTATTATAAAGCCAGGGAAGACACCTGTGATCTCCTTCTTCTTTTATCATTCCCTGTTCTTTCTGCCCTGGCCAGGGTTCAAAGCTCTGGGCTTACTTACCCTTATTTCTGAGGAGTCTGTTCACTGACGGGCTGTCTTGTCTATTTAGGGTTGTTGTAGTTTTCATGTCTCTCCATTGGATATAAGACATGCTGTAGAGTCTACAGGGATCCCTCTGTAATAGCAACCATATCCCAATGAGGGAGGCTTGGTCTTGGTCAATCAGCATCACTCCACTTTTCCACTTGATCCCAGCAGTATTCAATGTTAGTCTCAGCTTTCAGTTTAACGGAAATAGTATCACGACTCCTAGTGAAGTATCTTTCTATGCTCTTAACTTCTCCAAGTAAGGGCATTCCGAGTTAGAAGGCAGTTAAAAAATTGAAGTGGGTCATTATTAAGTGTAAGAGGTGCTGCCCTACTCCTGTCTCATTGTGTTTGGCTTTGTTTCAGGATATATCACATCCTGCAGGTCAGAGCTTAGATAAGTCTTCACAAATGGTCGTATAGCTGAATATGGTTTACATTTGTTAATCAAAATTTTATTGTGAAAAATTTCAACTATATAAACAGTTAAACTGGAAAAAAAATTACAGTGGGCATTGATATAGCCAACTCCTAGATTCCACATTTTACCACACTTGCTTTATCACGTTTCTATCCATCTGTCTAACTATCCATCAACTTATTTTTGATACATTTCGTAAATTTTAGATATCAACATACTTTTTTACCTAAATGCTTTCGTTTGCCTATGTTAATGACAGCTCAATCTTTGTTTAGAGATTTTACTCGGCTGTAACATAGAGACACAATGGAATGCACAGGCGGGAAGTGTGCATTTGCTGAGTTCTGACAGATTCATCCATCTGCACACCCCGTCCTTCCTCATCCCCTCAGAAGGCTCCGCTGTGCCTCTTTCCTGTCCATCTCCACCAGACACCTGCCAAGCACTACTGTTCTGATCACTTCCTACCTTAGGTCAGCTTCAGGTCATCATGTCAGTGGAATCATACAGTACCTATGTTTTTGTTTTGTTTTGTTTTGTTTGCTAAGGTTTTTTTTTTATCACTCAGCATGCTAAGTTTGAGATTCATCTCTTTTGTGGCATTTTCAGTAGTTTTTATTTACTTTTTTAATTACATAATTATTGTGCACTTTACCCAATCTTCTATTGATAGAACCGGGCTGTTTACAAGTTTTAGAAGTGCTTTGTAATGGTCCTAAACTTGGTGTCCATTTTAGCAATGTATATACAAGAGTGCTGGCTGCTTCACATTCTTTACAGAGTGCAGTGTTTTAAGAAAATCTGAAAGTTTAGACATTCAGATGAGTCCTAAGTGTTATTTCACATTTTTATTTTTGTGTCTCTGATGACTAATGATCGAAGTATTTTTTTTCCTGTTTATTTTCTACTTATATACCTTATTTGGTGACAAATCTGTTCAAAGCTCTTTTCCATTTTATAATTGGATGTGTGTCTTCTTGTTGAGTTCTAGGACTTCTTTATTTTGCGAGATTCCAGTCCTTTGTCAGACGCTTGTGTTTGTGGCTGGATTATTTTAATGGGTCACAACTCCTGAACTTTAGGACTCTTATTAGGTTGAGCAAACCCCTTGTCATTAGCTTTCTGTCTCACTTCTTTTTAAATGAGTTCTTTGGTTTGCAAAACTATACAGGTTTCAAATGTTCAACTCAATAAAATACCACCTGCCTATCACATCATGTGCCCTCCACCTCAAGCAAAATCTTTTTCTGTCCCCACTTCCCCACCCCTTTACCTACTTCCATGTACCCAACCCTTTTTCCCTCCAGTTATTGCCACTCTGAACAAAATAGAAACAGAAGCATGGACTCATGCAATAGATGAACAGCTATCGGAGAGAAGGTGGGTGAAGGGTTTGCCAAGGAACGTATATACATGACATGAGGACATAGATGGTAGAATGGAAACATACTATCTAGACAGCTTTATTGAATCCTCTGTAAGACAAATGCTACTTGAACGATGTCAGTTCTTTCTAAGCAACTAGATTTTGTATTTTGTGAATCAGCCATTTTAGAAGTTGTAAAAAACGAGAGTGCAAATAACTTGGTAAATTCCAATCAATGTTTTATATTTTATAGTTTGCAATTTATAAGTTCTTTCAAAGATTTTATTTTATTTTATTTTTTTCCATATTTCAATGTTATTTAATGCTAACTCTGAATGCAGCTTTTTAATATAAATAATTTAATATGTACAAAATATTTCCACAATTCTAGGATTCTACTAATTTAATGCATGGCTGAAACCAATAAGACTCGTTTCATTTAATACAGTTTTTTTACAGAGGCAGAGATAGACAGGGACAGACAGACAGGAATGGAGAGAGATGAGAAGCATCAATCATCAGTTTCTCGTTGCGCGTTGCGACTTCTTAGTTGTTCATTGATTGCTTTCTCACATGTGCCTTGACCGTGGGCCTTCAGCAGACTGAGTAACCCCCTGCTGGAGCCAGCGACCTTGGGTCCAAGCTGGTGAGCTCTTTGCTCAAGCCAGATGAGTCGGCGCTCAAGCTGGCGACCTCGGGGTCTCGAACCTGGGTCCTTCCGCATCCCAGTCCGACGCTCCATCCACTGCGCCACCACCTAGTCAGGCACATTTAATACAGTTTAAAAGTTATTTTTAACATTCTGGAACCCAATTCCTGATAGACATTTGAGGTAAATCTGGTCATAACGAAAGACAAATTAATACACGAAACAAAACAAAAACTCGTCTAGAAAGGAGAATTTTGAAACGCTGATTGAGGCGTGGCCTCACTGTCCCCGGCTATCCCACTTAAACACTGGGGGTCAGCTTCCACTTGGGAAAAGCTGTGACCCTGCAACCAGCAGGAAATGGACAGACGTGAACACATCAAACATACATGTTAAATGGGCAACTTTTATTCAAATGATATTGATTCAATAGTAAATGCTCTAAATATTTTAAACATTTGAAGAACACGTATACTTAAAATGTATACCTCATTATTATTAATAATAATGCATCTTTAAACAGTATGTTACTTTAAAAAAAGAAATTAGAGAAATGTATGATACGGCATAAAAGCTGGCCTCTGAAAACTGTTCATTCTAACCTAATATAAACTTACTACTAAATGAATGGAAGCAATACGGTAACCATTTAAATTTGGGTAATAACAGCTACACTGAGTTAAAATACTATTGCTTTATCCAAGGGGTCTTATACTGCCCCCTCATTTAGAGTTAACCCTCAAGAACCCCTACAGGACAGCTTTGGCAGATGGATGTTACTCATATACCTTCATTTGGCAAACAGTCGTATGTGCACATTACAGTGGATACATATTCCGGATCTATAGTAACCTCTGTCAGAACAGGAGAGGCTGCTAAGCATGTTATAGCTCATTGTCTGTATGCATTGTTCTATTATTGGATTTCCTAAACTGGCTAAACTGAAAATGCTCCTGCAAATGGAGCAAAAGCATTTACTGTATTTTGTCATGCTTACAATCTTTAAAGTGAAGGTATTATTAAAGTGTACTCAGCAAACATTTTAAGATCAATTAAAAAAAATTTTTTTTAGAGGGGGTAGTCATATCCTGGAACTCCTACGGGTCTACCATATCATACTTTTTACTTAAAAAAAAAATTACATTTCTTTTGAATGCTGATGAACAGGAGACACCAAATCTTTTTCATAGATTTAGAGAAAACATCTCCACATCATTTGGACAGTTGATTATGCTGTATACCCATCACCCAAAGTCAAAGAATCTTCTGTCACCCTATATCTTGTTTCTCTTTAAGACCCTCTCCTTCCCCCATCCCCTCCCTCACTGCCCTTCCCCTCACCCTGGTAACCACTGCACACCTCCCTGTCTTTGTCCATGAGTCTCAAATTTGTGTCCCACCTATGTATATAATCATACAGTTCTTAGCTTTTTCTGATTTACTTATTTCCCTCCGTATAATGTTATCAAGTTCCATCCATGTTGTCGTAAATGATACCATGTCATCATTTCTTGTGGCTGAGTAGTATTCCATAGTGTATATGCACCACATCTTCTTTATCCAATCCTCTTTTGAAGGGTATTTTGGCTGTTTCCATGTCTTGGCCACCATGAACAATGCTACCATAAACATGGGGCTGCATGTGTCTTTACGCACCCATGTTTTCAAGTTTTGAGAAATGCAAATCAAAACTACAATGAGATACTACCTCACACCTGTTATATTAGCTATTATCAACAAAACATAATAACAAGTACTGGAGAGGCTGTGGAGAAAAAGGAACCCTCATTCAATATTGGTAGGAATGTAAATTAGTGCAACCATTTTGAAAGAAAACATGGTGGACCCTCAAAAAATTAAGAATAGAACTACCATATGACCCAGCAACCCCTCTGCTGGGTATATACCCACATTGATAGCTCTTGAAGTCAGCCCCACTTTGCAGATGCATAAACTGAGACTTAGTGAGGATAAGACACTTGCCCAGGGCCATCCAGCTGGTAAAAGGAAGAGTGGAATTCAGTTCTGATTCGGCCCATCACCACCGCCCGGTGTCACAGTCTAAATGCACCCTGACCCTCAGTGTCAGAAGTAAGGCTGGGGCATCAGCATCTTACTATCTTCTGGGTGATAAAGACACCAAAAATAAGCTCCATTAGTAAGTTATTAACCTTGACTTGCCCAGATTAACGTATCCACCCTGGGTCCTATTTCTATGAATATACAGCTTGCTTTGAGAAAAATATTGTCATATTAATGGCAACTCAAATTGGGCAAAAAAACATAATGACCAATACTCTGGACAAATTCCTTTTTTAGCTCTAGTATTTGAGGATTTCTACATTTTTTTAAAGCAGTTTGGGACAGTTCTTCAGTTTATTTTTAACAAAAGCTTTGCAGATGATATGCGGAAGGCATTTGTTAAGATACAATTATTCTCCTGGCATGAATCAGCTCATTGCTGCCCATCTCCTTTAAAATAATGGGTTCCTTACACTGGATTTATTTAACACATTAAAGCATTTTCAAAAGTGAATGTCAATTTGAAAAATTACTCTCTCCATGTGTGCAGTAATGGAGGGGATGCCCACAAGTGCGCCATCAGCAAATATCCACGGGTCTCTCTCAGTAAGCCTTCCCGTGGCATCAGAGCCAGTGAGAGGGTTAGAGCTCTTCATTCCTGCTTCTAATTTGGTTTCCACCAGAGCTTTAAATATTTACTACCGTTTAGGAATCTAGCATTTTGATAATCTTTGATGAATCAGTTATGTGTTTTGAATTATCACAAAAGCACCCCATAGAACCATTTTTATCCTTTGCATTTCTCGCCTCCTTCCGACCCCAAGTCCACTGAAAGTAGGTTAGTTAAACTAGATCAAACGTAAGTCTAAATAATTGAAACGGGGTTCCCCCTGGGAGCGGTTGAAAGCCTGTTGTAACGCGGGCAATGAGACAGGGTAGAAAATTATTCTGTGGTTTGATTTTTTTTTTTAAGAGAAGTGCCTTCTTTTCTTTGATTATGTTTCTTGTAAAATGTCCGGCACCTAATGGGTACTCAGAAGCCATCCACAAATAGAATTTAGATCTATTCCGTCTTGGGGAGGCAGAATGATGATTTTTTTCTTCTTTTTTTTCCCTCCAACTCTTCTGAATAGTCAAAATATTGGATTAGAGAAGGGACAGAGGTTCTGAACTGGGGTCAATGGATAGATACCGAATGATCTGTGAACCTAAGAGGAAAATATTATATCTTTCTCATGATTCATCTTTAATTGTAAGTCAGCATTTCCTTGTATTGTGAACATAAGCAGACCCTTTAAAGAATAGCAAAGTTAGCAATATTCCTGAACAACTACCACCAATAAAAATCACAGAAGTTTTCAAATTTATAGGTTTTTGCAAATATTTTGAAATACCATTCATGCTCATCAGTGTTTCAAAATTAATGGACTCCTTAGAAGATCATTTTATTTATGGCATTCAAGCACAAATCGTATAATATCACATGTTTTCTGTTAATCATCATATTTCAATATATTCAGTTTCCTTCGTAACCTCATGTGTCTTCTTTGATGGAATTGAATGGCACTGGGAACAGGGCCCTCCATTTGTATAAGCTAGAGAGTGACTGTTTCCTGGACAGTGAGGTGCCGAGGATGAAACATTCAGGAAGGCTCTCCCAGGTCTGTGCCAGGCTGACTCGGCACTTACATGGATCCAAGGGTAAGCCCCTTCAGTTCTGCCCCCTTGGCACCTCCTCTGTCTCAATCAAGTCCAGGTCTGCATTTGAAAATCCTGATCTGAGAAGCATTCCCTCCTTAGCTGTCATTCTCCCGTGCTCTGGTCCTTCAGTGACATCTGACATACCCACGGAACTCGTCAGCTGTTTGGGAAGAATGAAGCGACATGTAGTCCGAGAAATGTGGTCTCGCTCACACTCAATGTTCCCTCGCTGCTGTGGGAGACGGAGCAACAGCCATGGAGGACACGACCGTGGCGGAGAGTTCTCCGGGGCAGTCAAGTGCAAAGTAAGAGGAGCCACTGCAGCGCTGAGGTCACGGGGTCAGAGCAGGCCCGCCTGGGGCACGCTGATGATGACGAACATTGAAAAAGGATCTCTTAAAAGGGATGCCAGTTAAACCCAACCCTTCCTGCTTATCCACGAGAGGTAACTGGGTCCTGCCCTAATCCCCACAGCCTGTACCTGTGGCTTTGGGAGATTATCCCGGCGGGTTTATTAAGGATGTTAACTAGGTGGGCTTCTTCCTAGCTATGAGAACCCTTAGAAAGAGATGGGGTTCTCTGGCTGGTAGCAGAATGGAAAGCCAGAGAACTTAAACCATAAGAGGGTGTGATGAACTGTTCCTGGCTTAAAGGGGTGAGTGGTCCCCAGTGGAGGGAGGCTCCAGGGGGCAGCCAGTAGAAAACATGAGACTCGGTTCTCCAAGGGCAGGGCTGGGTTCCACCAGCCACCTGAAGGGGCTGGGCAGCACCTTTCTCCCTGGAGCTCCCACGTGAGCACCCAACCCCAGCTGCCACCCTGATTTCAGCCTGTGACACCCTGAGCAGGGACTCTCGTCTCACTGGGGCAGGTTTCTGACCCACAGGAGGTGAGGGTGCTGTTTTAAGCTGCTAAATTTGTAGAAATTTGTTATATACAACAACAGAAAATGAACAAGGGAGCTGCCTGCTGAAAAATGGGGTGGGACAGAACACATCTGGTCACACAATGGTACAATTAACCCTTTGAGCAGTTCGGATGTTCATGTATGTCCTTGTGCCTCCTGACCATCCAGAGTATGATTGTACAAAATTTTTTACTTTAAAAATGTGTAAGGTAACATTAAAAAAAAAAAGGCAAATGTATGTTCTTCTTGTTTCCTAAATTGGTTATCAAACAAACATGATTTTAAGTTAATAAACTGGAACTGGAACTAATTTCATTTTTTGAAAAAAACCTCACTCCTGGGGGTCAGTGAGCATGAAAAAAACTCACTGCTCAAAGGGTTAATTTAAACCTTTTGCCAGACCAAAGTGTTGTGTACAGACTTCTCAAAGCCTGTGTTTCCATCTCTGCCCTTTTTTCAAGTGTCTATTTCCGTAATTCCTACTGAATGTCTCTGAGTCAACCTGCATGCCATTGGACAAACCTACCAGTCACATCCCATTGAAGACTCCAGGTCTGTTCATCTGCGATTCTTCTGGCTTAGCCCCTCCGCTGCCTCCGCGTAACTGCAAAGTGGGTACAAAGCAACAGGAACAGCGCGAGGCTTCCTCACTCCCATCCTGGCGGAGACAGCATCGCTTTACGGAAGTAACTAACAAACTAAAACCTCGCCACGCTGTTAAGAAGGGAAAAGAGCAGCATTTATGGATCAGTCAACTGGAAAATGTCTAACACTTCAGTATATAATCAAATCTGTCAGTGTTTACAGTCTGAATATTACACACTCCAGTTATTTTGTGTTTTCTTATGGTATTTTAAATACTAAGTACATTTTAAAAAAACTAATTTAAAATTTTGGTGAATATTTATTGGATCTCAATAAAAGAAGAGAAGTATAAGAGCAATGGACAAAATGAAAGAGGAAAGGATTGGCGTGTGGATGTCCTGGGTTCGATTGTTGGTCAGGGCACACAGGAGAGGTGACCATCTGCTTCTCCAGCCCTTGCCCTCCCTTTTCTCTCTCTCTTCTCCTCCCACAGCCATGGCTTGATTGGTTTAAGCATATTGGCCCTGAACGCCCCACCTCAAGCACTAAAAATAGCTCAGTTGTGAGCATGGCCCCAGATGGGCAGAGCATCAGCCCCAGACAGGGGTTGCTGGGTAGATCCTGGGCAGGGCGCAGGCAAGAGTCTATTTCTCTATCTTCCCTCCTCTCACTTGGAAAAATAAAAGGAAGGAAAATAAAATGAAGAAGGGATCACATTATTATTTTAAATTTGTAAATGAAATATCTATAAAAATAATATATTAATTTATTTACTTATACATATATATAAATTAGGAAAATAGTTGCTAAGAAAATGAAGAAAATTAATATTCTTCAAAATTAAAAGATGTATGTACAACCTTAAACCCAACAGTACAACAAATCGCCTTGCAGCAGACACTGTTGATGCCTCAGCCCCCTGCGCGGCCAGGACCCTGGAAGTGAAGTTGTACCTGCTTCTCCCCACACAAGCACTGCACCCCGGACAGGCCAGACACGCCAGGGAGTCCGTCCTCCATCCGCTTCAGCCCCTAGCCACGGAACGGCAGGCGTCGCTGGGAAGTATCCCAGACTCCTTGTCCATGGGTGGGATGAGCTAAAGTGGGAACCTCTCAAAAGCAGACCCTTTTTTGCCCCTTCACCTCTCTGTCTCCCTTCCCTTGTTCCAGACCACGGTTTCCCAGGTTACCAACCAAGCCCACTGCCTCCACTCAAATGCCACTTTCAGGAAAAGTTCGGATGAGAACTGAAAAGCAGACACACCTCAGTAATAGTTTTAAAAAGTGAGTAAACAAATCACAAACCCAACCTTCCCTTTCCTGTGCTCCAGAAGTTGGTTTTGCTCTTCTGTGATACAACTTTTTTCTTTGAACACCCCTCTGGCTTAATTTTACAGCAGTGTATTGTTTAACATGTTACCGGCTGGTCTTACTACCCCTACCGGCGTCAAGTTCATCCTCTACTCAGCTGTCCGTGATTCATGTAAGTAACAAATATTGGTCGCGATGCTTCCCTGGTCAAAGCCTTGGGAGGCTGGCTGTTCTCTGCGAAGAAGTGCTCCTCCTTGGCTGTGCCTTTCCTTGTACTAGACAAGGAGAAACAGAAAAAAGAGAAGGAGAAAGAGGTGGAAGGGGAAGGAAGTACAATTCAATACAATCATCAAAGAAGGAGATTTGGCACAAAAACTATACACATATAATTTCAAAAAATGATGATGCATTTTGATTAGTTTGATATATCCACTTCTATTCATTCTTATTGATCTATGCAAAAATCGCATCTAGTAAATTAGACAATACCTTAATGAATTGCTTCCTTTGTACTTAGCATAAGACGAGAGAGGAGGCAAACCTACGTGCAGGCTCTCAGAAGATGAGCTATCCTATGGAAACTGGTAAGAGTGGATGAGGTGGATGTAACAAAGAATGAGACAAAGGGTTCCAAGATTTGCCAGCCTTTCTTTTGTATCCATTCTTCTGGACTCTGATGCCACTCTGGCCTCACGGACCTGGCTCTGAAGCTTACCATTGCTTAAGGCCTGGCATCCCCTTCTCTAGGCCTCTTTCTGGATCTTGACTCTTCCTGAACGTTGATATTGCAGTCCTGGCATTGGTCTCCACATTCTTTCCCAAAAAGTCTGACTTGGATTCCACCCAGTGCTCAAGGTCACTCCTCCCACAATTCAGTGGTAACCCATTCTGTATAATGATTCACTGTCACCCAGACTATTGCTCCACTGGCTCGAATGTACTATCATGTCTGAATATCATGTACCACTTGAATATTTTACAATCAATGCTGTAAACAATATTGGCAGTGGGATGCAGATTGATGACTTCTATTGCAGAGACTTTATGCATGTATTTTCTAGAATGTAAGAAGTAGATTTGGAAAAAAGAAAGCAATACTGAGTATTGGCTTTACTTTTCTGCAGATGTTTATTCTAAACCATGACAATCAACAATGAATGTTAGGGGCCTTTATCGCCTATACCAGGGAAGACTGCCCCTCAGCTTTTGTTGGCTACAGTGTCACTTTGTGAGGATTCAGTGACATTGGGCACGCAAAAGTGTTCTGCAAATCATGGATCCTCACAACGATGGATGTTTTTATTATTATATGTTTTAAAGTCCATTATGGTGTTTTTATTTTCTGAAAAGTGGCTGAGCGACTTTTCATAATGCTGGACATAAGGCAGGGCTTCCACTCACTTTTATTCAGCTGATCACGAACGCTTTGCTCCCCTTCGGCTCTCATGTACAAAATTGACTAATGTCCTTTAGTAAAGCTTTCATTGTATAGAGTACATTAAAATGCGCAAAGAACCACTGTATTTGATTTTTAAAAGCGAGGGATCGTTAAAAATCACCAGCAATACATATAGTTAATTGAATTGCTTGGCTAGAATAATAATGCTAATAGACAACTCAGGGCATGTGGCGAAAACGAACTCTTGCTATGCAGAACATAATTATAAGGCATGATAAATCGCATTCAGAGGTTATCGCCGCCACAGACTAAATAACTGTCTCACTCAGAGCTGATTTGTTAAAATCCAATCTGGAAAACCACTAAATAGTCATTGCTCATATTAAACACAAAATTCTGTCAGTAGACCACGTCTTTCAAAGTCACCTGTATTGGAAAGCACAAAGGGGAGGCAGCGTGCATCTCCTTATGTAGTCCCTGTCAAACCACAAAGTTTTACCGTTAGCAGTTCCTGACTCCCTTCGGTCTCATTGGAAAGTGGAGTTTTGGATTTTCGGACTCCTTTTGCTGTATGAGTATATTAAAAACATAATGTACAAATAACTTCATGAATATGAAAGTACAAAATCTATGTGGATAGAAGACACTCAAAACTCATTAGTTAAAGTAGTTAGAAAATTCTTTCTTTGGCATGCAACACTAAATATCTCCCATAGTATTTTCAATCTGTAAGAGCCACTTACATCATATACTTCTATCATGATTATAAAGAGAGATGTTATACTCTGGTTTCTCTTCAGATTGCATAAATCTTTCACCTTTTAAAGAGAGATGTTTAAATGCATATACACTGAGCATCTCATATCGAGACATGAAGTCAAATGCAGTCTTTAGACATATTGAGATTTTTGATCATTTGATTGAAGTCAATGTGACAGACACACTTGTAGAATGGAAACTGCCTAAAGTTTAGCCCCACAAATCCATTGGTAATCCAAAGAGATCACTTAAATTTATCTGTATTAGGAAGATCAATACACATCACTGCACGGTTTATGGACTGTTACATGTGACAGGTTTTTTTACATAGCATGGAAAGTAAAGTTAATTTTTAAATAGCTGGCGATAATTTAAAAAAATGTTTTATTTTCACAAAGGATTTACTTCCTCTTCTACCTTCTTGAAATTAATGCCCTGAGGCTGATGGGTAAATTTCTGTTCATCGAGATGAGAGTCCAAGCTTGGAGCCCAACTACCTGGCATTTCTTTAAACAGGACTTCCTGGCAGCTCTGATCAGCCACTGTGATGACATCTGTAAATCTGCTTCGGTGACATTTCTGCACCTCCCTGTAGACACCCGGCCGCCTTGGCAGGTGGCCAGATGATGAAGAAGCAGTGACTCTCCGGGGCTTGTGTCTGTCATGTGTGCTCCCACCGTCCAACCTGGGACTCAGCAAAATTTCATTTTCTTGTGTAACAAGCTAGGAAGGTTTCAAGCATCTGTTAAAAGTCTTCATAACTGATGTCCTGAGGATGACAAAAAGCATTAGACTCCTATTTGTTGGTATCATCTAAGTGTGTATAAAACTCAAACCAAAAAAAAAAAGGTGCCAGGACAAAAATAAAAGGTTTCTGAGTAAGACCAAAGGCAGCGTGGGCCCCTTCTATATATTAGTGATCTTCATGGTTTAGATTAGAATACATTGCTGCAGAAAAGCAAAGCTGATACGTGGTCCTTAAGAAAAACTAACTATGAAACATATATATATGTGTGTGTGTGTGTGTGTGTGTATATATATATGTATATATAGCTGTGTAAAGTCCTTTAGTTTTACTTTTCTTCAATCACCATTGAGGATACAGATTATAAAATAGTGGCATGTGATTTTTAGATTTAGTACCCGACAGTGCATTCCAGCAACTGGAGCCGATAGGCTGGGTGCTCAGGGTCACGAAATAGAACGGGTTACCATCGAATTGTGGGAAGACAGGAATGAAATCCAACCGGGAAAGAGTAAGTAGTATAATACCAGAAATAGGTAGGCTTGTGCCAGAAATGCCATATCATAACTCAGGAAGAGTCAAGCTCCAGAAATAGGCCAAATGAAGAAGAAGCCAAGCCTTCAACAACGATGAGTACCAGGCCAGGGCCTGGTGGCCCGACCGCGCAGTGTCACTGTCAAGAGAAGCAGACGGAGGAGCAAGGTGAGCGAGCCCAGGAAACCACTGTCTACTCCTTCCTTGACCTCTCCTCCTCCGCTCTAACCTGCATCCTGCCCCATCACCAACTCGGAGAACCTGCGCTTGGCTTCCCCTTCCCTCTGATTTTAATTTTGCAGGAAGTATGCCCTAAATCAAGTGACATTTTAATGACTTTAATTTAATGTGGTGAATAAATGAATAAAGGAGGGCTAATAGTGCACCCAGTGAGCAGAAGGGCATAACCATTTGAAAATTACCATACACTTTGCCAAATGTCCTTATTCCATGGTTTTATCGAGCTGTGTTCTCATAAGCAGAGCATGGGCGGCTCCCCTGAATGTAGCTTATATTACACTGAGGGTTACTTAACCATGAGCCAAATAATTTCATGATGGCTTTCCTTCCTTTACAATTTGTGTCTTTATACCCTTTTGGGGGAGGGGGGGGCTCTGTATCTGAACCTGGTTTCCCCGGAAGCTGCGGTGACGAGAGGATGTGAGAAGGAGAAAGTGACCTGGTTGGAGGTCTGGGAAACACTGGGAGGGGGAGAAGAAAACCTCTTGGAGCGTTTCTGAGCAGGTTACCAGCGCAGGTAAGTGCCACGGAATCCCACCACGGCACTGAGAAGTGGGGAGTTAGCTCCCCCACGGGGCTGAAGCTGGGATCATTGCACACTCTTGTTACCCCAAGGCTGGGAGTTCCTGGTGGAGGTCACATTTATTCCCTGGGAGTTCCACCCACCACCAGGTGGAGCCGAGAAGGCCCTTGATGCAGGTGGTGGTGTTTGGAAATCGTTCAGATTTCACTCGAGTTCTGTTGGTTGAGGGGATGGTGTAAGGCACCGACAGTGCCTATTACAAGATAGTTGATTATTTCCTCCTCAGTGATTCAACTAGAATTTATATCTGCTGGAGGTAAGATCTTCTCTGGCTTATTTTTGTAATCCTTAGACAACAAAGCCAAACCATTTCATAATCATATATTAGTTTCACATAGCTTTGAGATCATTTTTAGCTTTTGCACTTTCCAGTGATTCTACATATAGGAGTAAGTCCTCTCTCATCACGCTCCCACCCACCCAATTGTGGTTTTCCATCGGCGCCTGAAGTTCCAGGTGGAAATCAAATATCACTGAGATTTTGCTTGATGTTGTTCACTTTAAAGTTGGCGTCACAAAATATTCGAGGAGGTACTCCAACCTTTTCAGTATTTATGCTTTTCATCTCCATAGAAACATAGCATTTTTTAAGATGTCAGTAAAACTTCCTTCTACATCTTTATGAGGTTATCCTAGGACCTTTCCATGTCATATTTTTATATAAAATTTTTGTCTTCAATTGCATAATTGTTGGGGTCTTTTGGGTCATAAAGCGTGAGGTAGAACTGTCATGGGGGTGCCTGGGTAAAGGACGGGATGGAGGGTAGAAGAGGCTCCTCTTCGGTTTCGGTTGTTGCTGCTGTGAGATGTGAAGGCCGACACTGAGGAACTGTTTCCTGGGTAACTCTGTGGGACAAGGGCCCGCAGCCAGCTCTGTGTTGGTTCTTAGTGCTAGCATGCGACTGAGAGGGAGGGAGGGCATCGGTGAAATCCCACACCTGGATGACACCGTGGTAGTGGGGACTCCCGTGGATTAGCACCTGGAAGATCTGCTGCTTCCAGAGACAGGGCTTGTGCTGGGGAAATCAGCGTGTTCGTGCAGACTCCAGAAGGCAGTAGCCGTGTAGCCCTTCAGGAGTGGGGTGGACATGCTGTATGAGCTAAAGGGACGTTCTAAAGCAGCAGGAGCAGAAGGGATGACATTAAGAATAAAGAGTAACTGCCCTGGCCAATTGGCTCAGTGGTAGAGCGTCAGCCTGGTGTGCAGAAGTCCCGGGTTCGATTCCCAGCCAGGGCACACAGGAGAAGCGCCCATCTGCTTCTCCACCCCTCCCCCTCTCCTTCCTCTCTGTCTCTCTCTTCCCCTCCCGCAGCCGAGGCTCCATTGGAGCAAAGATGGCCCGGGCGCTGGGGATGGCTCCTTGGCCTCTGCCCCAGGCGCTAGAGTGGCTCTGGTCGCAACAGGGCGACGCCCCGGAGGGGCAGAGCATCGCCCCCTGGTGGGCAGAGCGTCACCCCCTGGTGGGCGTGCCAGGTGGATCCTGGTCAGGCGCATGTGGGAGTCTGTCTGACTGTCTCTCCCCGTTTCCAACTTCAGAAAAGTACAAAAAAAAAAAAAAAGAGTAAAGAGTAACTAATAAAAGGGAAGGTTTTTTTTTGTTTGTTTGTTTGTTTTCCTGTGACAGAGACAGAGTCAGAGAGAGGAACAGATAGGAACAGACAGACAGAAGCATCAGTTTCTTGTTGCAGCACCTTAGTTGTTCATTGATTGCTTTCTCATATGTGCCTTGACCAGGGAGCTACAACAGACTGAGTAACCCCTTGCTCAAGTCAGCAATCTTGGGCTCAAGCTGGTGAGCTTTGCTCAAACCAGATGAGCCTGTACTCAAGCTGGCGAACTCAGAGCCCTGAACCTGGGTCCTTCGCATCCCAGTCCCACACTCTATCCACTGCACCACCACCTGGTCAAATATGAAGGACTTCTTTTTTTTTTTTTTTTTTTTTTACTGTGCCTTAATATCTGTCATTATTTTTTTCTGGGAGTTGAATAAACATTAGGTCACTAAAGAGAACTATATTGCAAAGCAGATTAAGAACCTCTGGTCTGAGGGCAACTCTCTACCTAAATATAATAAGATAACGGCCTGTGTTGGGCAGATAAAATATATTATGCTCACTTTGTTAAAGATGGTGCTGCCCACGAGGAGGCCGTCGCCCAGGTGATATTAGTCTCTGTGGGCAGGTAGAATCCTTGTAGCCTGGGGCTTGGTTTTGGGATTAGGCTTTTCCCACACGTTTTGGTGTGGGGCGGTACAATCCAATCATGCCTCAGAGAAGTGACTTTGTATTAGAGACTTCCCTGTTTTGTATATTGGATTAAAGGTTTAAATTTCGACACTATAAAATGGGGGAAGAACGAGAGCTTGAGCTCTTGGTTCCTGAGATTATCATTAGAGGAGAGAACAGAGCAGAGAACAGAAGGAGGCCACGTGGAGTAGGCCAGGAGAAGCAGCTAAGATGGCAGAGTACTGAGTGAGATGCCAGTTTGTGTAGAGTTTGTATCTGGGATAAGGAAGGAGATGGGGAACTGAGGGGAATAAGGCTGGTGAGCTAGAAACCTTTGATTCTAGGAAACTCGGATAAGTCAGTAGCTTTGTGAGCACTGAATGTGAGTGGGTTTTGGAGCTCAGTGTGTATTTTTACTTGCCCGCCGGGTGCAAGCTAGAATTAAAGATGACAGCCCATCTGTTTTTGGCTCCGTTGTTTCTTTACCGACTGTCTGAATCCAATGCGAACCTGCATGAGCTGGGCTGCTCTGATGGTGGCCCTGGCCTTGGCTTCTGGCTTTACAGCCTGCATTTGAGGAAGTATTTAAAATATTCAGCCCGGCCAAGATAAGCTATTTTTTTTCAATTTTCCCTGTTTAGGGTTTTCCTGCCTGTCTACAAACAGCAAAGAAATGAGAAAAGAATGTTATAAGCCAAAGTAACTGCATCACAATGAAATAAAAATTCAATCTAATTAATAAAAATTAATAAAGGCTAATTAATAAAAATCTTCCAATGAAAAATCAAATCAGTGACATGCAATTCAATAAGGAAATGTTACTAGACATCTTGTAGGTACCAAACACTGAGCAGCTGGGAATGGTCTGTGATTTTTTTTTAAAAAACACTGTTTGAATAAATAAATAAGCGTTTTCCCTTTCATCATTGATCATTACAGGTAATGTGAAATTTAAATTTCTCTATACCGAATCCCTTAGCAACTTCCTAGCAACCTTCAAATGAGCAAGCTTTCCCCAGCAGAGTCCACAAGACCAAATTTTAGAAAAAGCTCCTTTCTTTTGCACAAAACCTTTCATTTAAAATGTCTTCTAAAAGAAATAAAATAATATTTCCAATAAAGGTGATTTCTTTCCATCATAAACTAATATACTATGAACAATAAATATATATGAAATTTAATTTTATTAAATATAATAAGTCTGGGAAAATTTAGGCCAAACAGTGCTCATTTTTTTGTCTTTCTGTTTGGTAGGCCTTCTCATTCCCCCAAAACACATCCATGTCATCATCCCTGGGGCCTGTGAGTTATGTTATCTCCCAAGGGCATGGGGAATTCTGGTTGCAGATAGAATTAAGGTTGCTAATCAGCTGACCTTGAGATGCTGACTGTATCCCGTAATATTCACATGAGCGCTTAAGTAGAACGTGGAGAGGCAGAAGAGTCAGAACCAGAGAGCTGACATGATGAGAAAGACTCATCCAGACATCGCTGGCTTGAGACATGGAAGGGCGCATGAGCCAAAGAATGCAGGCCTCTAGAATTGGGACAGAAGAGGCAACAGATTCTCCCCCAAAACCTCCAGAAAGGAACACAGCCCTGGTTTTAGCCCACTGGGGTCTACTTTGGATTTCTGGCCACCAGAACTGTAAGATAATAAATCTGTGTTCTCTTAAATTTGTGGTGATTTGTTAGAGCAGCACTCAGAAACGTTTTGCATAAAAAGTAAGCCCTTGTGGTTTGTAATATCACTTTTTGTCCTGTTTCTCATAGGTGGTCTTTACTTAACCCATGGCTGTCCCATCAAATTCACTGAAGATGTGGGTACCTGAATAAACTCCTGCCCTCCACCTGGGAAATGTTAGCAATCGCGTTCATGAGCCATTGAACTACACTGCTGTGGTTTTTCTTCTTTACCTCTTCTTCAGCCATGAGGAAAAACAAACTGAAACAACCTGGCCCTTTCATTACCTTCTGTGTCACCCATAATGACTGTCAGTATTTTACACTAACCATCGCCCCCTGAATCCTTCTGAATTGCTGATGCCCCTGTTGTTAGCCTTCAATCCAGGATTGATTTGGTATTCTGGCTTCCAACTTGAAATGCTTGCTGATTAATGTGGTATAAATACTCCCACCAAAGCTTTTTCCCAGCTACCGACATGAAGTCATCGAAACAGTCTTTCTAGCCTCCTAGGTTCTAGCCCACGGCTGTACTGATCTCCCCATTTTCTCTTCTATCTTCTTGTCTGCATCCCCTGTGTGACGACATAAATCTATTCTTTTACAAAGTCCATCAGCACCCTTAACTTTCCTTTTCACCCAATGATACCTCAAGTCTTGTAGAAAGACAATCAACTACACTTTGTCTCAAATCTGGCTTTCTGAGATCTGTTTGATAAAGTGGTTGGATTGGTTTCTGTAGAAATTGATAGATTCTCCTTGCTGTTGGGTCCTCAATGCTGTTGACCAACACTCTGACTGCAGCTCTGCTGACCCTTCATTCAATGGCCATTGAAAACCACAATTGATCTCCCCATGCCCACTGTCCTGTCCCACCACCATCACATGTGTTGCAAACCTTGGCATTGGCATTGGGAAGAAGACCTTTGGAGAAACCAATCAATCCTATGTTCTGACCTCTCCTAAATTTCTTCTTCACTCACCTTCATTTTAATACCCAACCTCCAATTGCAGGAGGTATTTTTCATCCTGTTTGAAGCCAACATCTTCACTTTTGCTCATTTCCACGGGACTGCCATCTCTCTAGTAAGCTTCTTTATCAGTGAAATTCTCTCCACAGACAAAACTGCTCCTTCCAGATTAAATCTTTTCTTTCAGTGCCAAATGTTTTCTAGTCACCTTCAATTCTGAAAAGGTAAAATCTCTTCTAAGTGGCTATCTTCTTCTGCTATTTGCGTATCTTTGTCTCATGTGGCATTCTAGAGAGAGTCATCTATTCATGGGAGTCTCTTCCCTTCTGGTCCATCTGGCTTTCTACCTTTCTTTAGTTTTCATTCACAAGTCAGGTTGCCTTATACCCCTTCCCCACCTCACACACTCACATTGATTGTTATCACCCAAATCACCAGTGATATCTGCAATTCTTTATTTATGTCAGTAGAGGTATCTTGCTATTAATAAGGGAAGGGAGCAAAGGGAATCAGACATTTAAAAGCCTGTTTGTTTCACTAGGAAATTACAATTTCAGACATCCCAGGAGATCACAGCCTTCCCCCATTAAGGGGATTAATACTCTTCTTCCCCTTTGCAGGGAGGAAGGACAAGCTTTTCATTTTCCCCAGGTATAAACCGGGCCATCCCCAGTCCATGGAGGTGGAGAGAGAAATAAAAGCAGCGGCAATGATTCTTCTGCTGGGTACATGCATAATAAAAGCCAAGATGGTGGCCGCAAAGGCCCGTCAGTCTAGCCTGGAAGAAGGATCTGATTGATTAGGGAGATAATCCAACACAAGCCCACTGAAAGATTAAAAAGCTGATTGGTTAATTTAAAGAAGTGACTAGCTCAAGATAATATAATTCAGGCCTAATAAGGAAGCTCTTCCTCTTTTCTTATTTTCACTTAGACATACACACTTGTCCCACTCATTAGTGCGATCTCCAAGCAGCCATGCAGCCTTAGGAAGCATGCAGGTCAATCAGCTACCAGGACCATGTGGACTCTGAGCGTGGGCCTGGGCACAGTGTCTACTGGTGCACATCTGAGAACACACTGTGCTGAAGGACGAGGACAAAGATGACTGGACTCAGCTTTGCTATCAACTGGGACATGGCACAGTTTCTAGTCACTGACCTTTCTCCTGGGTCTAATGGAGACTGGGCTGGACTTTTTTTCACGGCAGGATGGACCAAAATGAGACATTGGGAACCTGGGGGCAGCCTTCTGTTTCAACCCCGAATAAATATTATCATGAAAGAGAGCTATGTGGTATCCATCTGGCGCATATAATCATTCCTTTACTCAAATTTTTAATTCTGTGATTTTTATGAAGTGTTTGCTATTTTACCTTCTTTTTTCCTTCTGTGGTTCTTTGCCTTTATCAACTTATCTAGTCTTTAAAGATGGTTACATCTTCAAATACCTCTATTTTCATTATAATACCATTTGGGGCAATATTATCTACTTGTATGACTTGAACCATGTTTTAATGAGAATGATGCCCATTTACATATGTCTACCCTCTCTTTTCCACCTTTTATGTGAATGCTACATGAAAATATTTACTCTGAAGGACTGAAAATGAATCTATCTTCTTTCTCTCCAAACCTATCTTTCTTCCTCTATTACCTGGTACACCTGCTGGAACCAATATCCACTCAGGTAAGAGGCTTGGAAGTTGCCTTTGAGTTCTTCTCCCCCTTAGAACTCTCGCGCCGAGTCATCCAGAAAGCCCTAAATATTTCTGTGTGGCCTGGGGATGTAGAAGTTTTGACTACATCAAAAAGACTCACCCACCCTAGTCTGTTTCTTTTCCCCTTTGACAGTTTATCTCAAACACAATGTGCTAGAAACCCCAAACTTTATGCAAACCCCCATTCCCACCGTGCTTACTTGACATCTACATTTGTGCCAACTTTCCCCTCTACCTGGAGTCTCTTATCCCGTATTTATTTAGTTAACTGCTTCCTGCTAAAATTCAAACAGAAAACGTCCCCAGAAAGCCTTTCCCTGTGGGCTCACTGGGCTTCCTCTGAACTGTGAGCATGCCGCTATCACGCAACCTTTGCCACTGTTCTAAAACCGGTTGTTTACCTATCTTGTAGAAGCACCATCTTGCATAACAAGGTGGATACCACGCTGATAATGAAACGTGTAACACAGATCTGGGCACATGGTTTGCACTCAGTACACGTTGGTTGTACTTGACATTAGACTATTGAAACGTGATAAACATCACTAAACTCTTTCTAGCACAGGACAGCTACTAAGTGGGATGACTGTTAAACAGCTAACAAGTGTGATGAGTGAAATTACTATTTCTGTGGCTTTTCATACATCAAAAATAAATTTTAAAAAAAGGAAAGAAGGAGCAGCAGTGAGATTTCTAACTGGTTTTCTCTTTAGACTAGAAATTCTAGCGGATCACAGAAGGACACTGAGGGCTCACTGTACACCGTCCTCGCCACGGCTGCTCTTAGACCTGCCCCTGTGGGCGGCCAAATGCTCAACAGTGCTAATCTCAGGAAGGCCAGGACCAACATCCAACGCTGTTTCTTCCGTCAGCCGGCAGAGGGAGGCATAGAGCACAGGCGGTGGTTGGCAGCTTCACACTACTAAGGAAACACTTGTTTCCTTTCCCAAGCCCCTTAGTCTCTGTACGCCGGTCTATCTCTGGGGGCATTTCTGTTATGATTTGCACTGTTTACTATCTTGCTATCATGTATCTACTGGGGCTCATGGCAATTTTGCTGCTGTCAAAAGAGAAAAAAAAATAGTGATGGGTGACCAATGATGGATAAAGACCCATGGCTTAACTGTGTATTAAACTCATTATAAAGTCAAGGAGGCGTGGAAGCACCAAAGTTTATTTTAAACCCTTTTCTGCCTAATCTTCATAGGACAATGGGAACACGCGGCTGTGCCGAGCTCTCCTGCGTCCACCTCCCCCCGCCCTCGCATCAATTCTGCATTCTTGCCGTGGTGAGTACAGGAGTCACCAGCCCCGTGCATCACAGCGGGCTCTCGCTGTCCTTCCCAGCCTGCAGCCCTGCGAGCCGCTCTGCTGTCAGAGGAGGCCGCTCTGGGCGCACTATCGCTTACACATGATTGATTCCACAAAGCACATAAAAATGCATTTCGAGCTCCTAAGCTTATGATTCTCCCAGTAAACAATGGTGTAAAGAGAACTCTTTTAATTTGCTCACAGTATGAGGAGTGTCAAGGGGAAGTCATATTGCATTTAACATCTTTTGCATTATCGGTTAACTAATAGGGTCGACGAGGGAAAAAGCCACTTGAATTAAATGATTGGAAGTAATCTTACTGTGAAGATGTGGTGCGGAAGACCAGAAGCAAACAGCCAGACGAAACTCATCTCTGTCCATTTCCTCGGCTTCTCCTAAATGCTTTTCTGTTTTGTTTCGCTTGATTGGAGGCGCTTTTCTGCGCAGCCTGGAGGAAGTCCGCCGCTGTCTTCAGGTACTTCCCTCTAGAAAGGGAGAGACCATCGTTTAAGAGAAAGGGACAAAGGGCCCCCGCAAGTGTTTTTCAATGGGGTCTCGTTGGCATTTTGAGTAAGACTGTCTTTACTGAGAGAGCCTGTGTCTCACATCCCTGGGCATTTAGCATTCCCGTTTGCCACCCACTAAATAAATACCAAGCACGTGCTGCTGTTATCACGACGATCAACTGCACACGCTCTAAAAACGGTTCTGGGAGGGGACAGAATGGCCTCCGTCCAAGAAAGACCACTGGGGAATCCCAGTGAGACCTCTTGAAAATGTCTCATATTATGTGAAGTCATCACGATCAGGGTGTCTTATTCGATGTCACTGACATACAGGGGGATAAAACACTTAAAGAGAGGCCCAGGCTTGAGACAGCACGTGCGAAAAGACTAGACACCACGTAGTAGGTATTTGATACAGGGCCGTGAACAGTATTGGGAGGAAATGTGCAAGCCGTAACGGTGAATGAATGATGCCCTCCTTGCCCTCAAAGAACAATTTAGTGGAGAAAACATACACGCTGACATGCACCCCGTAATAAAACAAGTGATCCCCATAGATGAGACGGCAGGGCCGGGAAAGAGCTTAGTGCAAACTGCCTTTGGGCTGCCTACCTTGTTCAGGTGGAATGGCCCTGTGGTTCCAATCTCCTGATAGAAGTATAGAGTTTCCACCGCGATTTGGAAGCAGTAGCAGAGGATGGATAGACGAGCCTGTCGTAAATTCCAAACTGGAATGTGGCTGATGCTTAAGTGAAGCCAGATGGGAAAACTTCAAAACTGTGTTAAGAAATTGATGTTGCACTTCAAATTCTTATGATCTTCAATTTCTGCTGAATCTCAAATGTTTCATGTGCTCGTATTTTTAACGCACTTTGATTCTTGGACTTGTGGGCTTCTGGGATTATCTAATAGCATTTCACATCCTTTCTGAGTATTTTTTCTTTACATATTTATTTACAATTATCATTTCTACTCATTGCTGTTTGTAAGGTATTCGAGTTTTAAATTTTATTCCTATATGTAAATCTCCCCAATTCGGTGCTTACACCTGTTTACATTTAGTTTGATATATACCACCAGAAACTACAATACTTATTTATAACTTTGAGAAACTAGAATGTCTAGTAATAAGGTCATGTAGGTACAAGTTATAAATCTAACAAACAAACAAAGAAGAAATAAGGAAGTGTATGATGGTAGAATTCTTAAATGAGTGTAAATATATCTTTTTTTTTTTTTTTTTTTTGCATTTTTCTAAAGCTGGAAACAGGGAGAGACAGTCAGACAGACACCCACATGCGCCCGACCGGGATCCACCTGGCACGCCCACCAGGGGCAACGCTCTGCCCACCAGGGGGCGATGCTCTGCCCATCCTGGGCGTCGCCATGTTGCCACCAGAGCCACTCTAGCACCTGAGGCAGAGGCCACAGAGCCATGCCCAGCGCCCGGGCCATCTTTGCTCCAATGGAGCCTTGGCTGCGGGAGGGGAAGAGAGAGACAGAGAGGAAGGTGTGGCGGAGGGGTGGAGAAGCAAATGGGCGCTTCTCCTATGTGCCCTGGCCGGGAATCGAACCTGGGTCCTCCGAATATATCTTTTTCTCAAGTCAATTGCATCTCTGGGTATTTTTAAACTGAGGTTTACCATTTCAATTACTTTCAATTAGGGAACATTCAATACCATAGCGCATTTTGGTAAAGTAAATTAAGACCATTCCTTGAGATACATAGTCTGGATTTCCTTCTCTTCTTGTTACTGGAAAAAAAAGACAGCAGGAAAGATAGCAAATAAGCCAACTTTAAATTTATGTCACTTTTTAAATTTAAGCCAACTTTAAATCTGTAGAACTCTTCTGCCTTCCCTCAGCTACATCAGCATATTTTACATTTTTCCAAACCGTACAACGGAAAAAAGAAGGCTGGAGACTTCAGACACATCTGACTTAATGATGCAGCAGTCAACCAGCTGTTGCTATAGTTTCCTTCCAGAACTAAGCCCTGATTTTACAGTGGCTGGTTACCCAATGAGACTATCTTGGCATCCGAATCCTGCAGAAACTGATCACAGTGCAATCTGATCTCTAGGGCTCGTTTCTGTTTGCAAATCAAGGCAAATCACGTGGCCATTGCACTCTGGGGCCGTAGAGTCTGACAGCACTGGGTGCAGATCATCCCTGCTGCTACTGAGTAATTGTGTCCAAAGGTCACGGTTTTCATCGTCTTCTCCAGCGTGTTTTGGCATCCAGGAATGGTGCTCTTTTCAACTGAGTTTAGTGCGTCTCGACTTCTTCTTTGTATAGCACTCCAGGCTGCATTAAAGGTCCAAATGTTAAAGATGAAAAGTAATTACAGTAATTAGGTGTATTTTTTGTGACTTTCAGGAATTTTTCCACTACCCTGCCTCCCATTCCTATGGTAACAACCACCAGGATATCAGCACAACACAACACACACCCATCTAATTCTTACCACGTGCCAGACATGGTCTAAAGTGCTCCAGATGTGACATACCTACTCATTCATTTTTTTACTACCTCCTGAGGAAGTAGACCACTTTACATCATACTAAAGTCTGCAAAACCAAGGCTTAGTTGAAAAATATGAATCAATAACTCCAAAATGAACAATTAAAGCACAACATAAAGGTCTCTTATTTATAGTGGGGTAAAGAGGAGCATGAAGATGGACTTGGCAGGTATATCTCATAATGCGGCATGCTCAGTTGGTATATCAAACCCCATCTGCTCTGCCCCACAGATCTTTTAGTTGAAATGCAACAACAATCTTATACCTGATATCTTCCATTGTATATCTCATACCATCTTAGATCTTCTGTCACCTTATCCATATCATCAATATCTATGAATCTGTCTACATCTTTATCTCACATACATATCTGAATCTAGATCTACAAGTTGTAGTGGAAAACCATCCTGTATGCTAAACATATTCTCTTGACCAGAAACAACTTGCTTAGGCAGAATCAATAGTACTTCACACAATAGCATTGCCTCGTCACTTCCGGACATTGGAGCTAGGCAATCTTCAGGGACGACATTGTACGTTCCGGAGGCTATGGAAAGCCTCCACGGCAGTGACCATACTGAACAATCAAGTGGAGAAAAGGTATTTTTGAAAGTCTAAGGGGTTGTGTTGATTTTGCAATTACTTGAACACTATAAGTAATTAAACTAGTTCTCATTAATACCCAAAGGCTACAATGGAAAAAAGGAAAAACAATTATACCATTGTATGTCCTAAAAGCTAATACAGAATCTTTTTTGGCAGTGTTTTCACACCCACTATAGGAAACACATAATTCCAAGTAGATTAGCCAAATGAAATTCTGCTCATTTTCAGGATTGAGAATAGTCACATCCATGACATGGCCAACTAACAGAGTCTGTGTGTAACCCTCGCCCATCAGACCAAGGCTGTTATTATACCAGAACAGTATAATTAAACCTTTCTTCAATCTTACCTTCTACCTTTTATGTGTGTTTTCAGAGTCCAAGAACCAACGGCATTTCCGACAGCTCTTTGGAAGCAGAGGTATCACAAAACCAGCAGAATCAGCCTCATGAGTACTCGTGGTCCAGACTGACAGTATGCACGACAGGGACAGAGCTCCTGGGCCAGGCACCACAGTGATGTGAAGGCACAGAAGGAGCCTCCTATAACCTGGAAAATCTCTTCAGTGATGTGCCTGAGGCCCGTCTAACCTATACTGAAAGTTAAGAAGTGTGACTGGTTACTAAGATTCACCACTGAGAAAAACACTGTTCATTTTCTATTTTTCCGACTGACAAGAAGGTGAAAACTGTGGCTGTAATCTGTCTGTGTTCACATAGGCTGAATTCTCCTCTAACGACACGTGGTAAAACATAGGAGTTCCAATTTTACAGTCTTTTTCAGCAAAGATTTTTTTAAAGCATTTAACATAAAAATTATTCTTAATATTACTCCTGAGATCTGTGTTGACATTCTTTTTGAACACTGGGAAAGAATTATGTATTAGCATTTGACATTGAACTTCTTTTGGCAAAACATTCCCCAGCAGTTGGTTCTGAAAGCCTCTGAAGGCATCACTGGTGTTGGTTCCCACTAGCGCATGGGATAAAGGAACCACTCTGCTTCCTACATGTCAGGGCTTTCAAAATCTGGACCCAACTTCTTGGCTCCCACCATCCTCTGCCTTTCAGTCTGTTATATTCTTAATTAGACTCACCTATTTTCTTGTAGTTTCATGACTTTGAAACCTCCCTACTTTTTGGCCCAGGCTGATCCCTCTCCATGGGGACACCTGCCGATCGGGGTCCATTAGGAAAACGCATTTCCCTCAAAGGCGAGCGGAAGCATCACCTCATCTGACGAGGCTGACATCGCCCATCCTTCAGCATCGCTCTTTTGCTGGACTCCCTAAAAACTTTTATGACCGCTTTCTAGCATGTTCTTTTAAGCAATCTGTCAATCTGATGACCTCTGGTACTCAATTATAATTTCCTTGAAAAATGGGGTCATAGCAGATCCCTTAAATTTCTCCAGCAACAGGCAAAGTATCTGGCACACAGGGCAATCCAAACATTTGTGTAGAGAATGTAAGGAACCGTGAAATGTGCAAAAAGCGTATTCAGACTCGCATCAGGCTGCAACAGACCAAAGTGGAGCAGGGCCAGGTGTTTATGAAATTTTCATTACGTGACTGACGCTGCATTAGATGCTTCATCTGTGAAGCACAACCGTGCCCTGAAATATTAATCTTCCTAGCTTGCTGTTCAGCCTCTTTGGACTCAGCTCTTCCCTTACTTGGGTCCGTGGCATCCACTTTGCCTTGAGGAGACTTAGAATCATTACAAAAGGGGAAAGTAAGGGAAGGAACTGCATTTGGTGGTTAAAATATCCCAAATGGGCTCTGAGGTGGCATAACAGGAATGACATTCTGAAGCCAAAGTTTTATATTTGAAATAAAATGACCTTTGCAAGGAGGAAAAAAAAGTTTTTTGGAAGAGTCCCAAAGGAAGAAGGACATTGGGTTTACGTCACAATAGGTCAGAAAGAGAATATAAGAAAGCCGAGCCTCATGCACCGTTAGGAGGACAAGATGAGAAGTAAGCAAGCTGGGGCAGGAGACAGTGTGGGGAGCAGGAAAGGTATGACCTAGGGACAGGTCAATGAACTAGAATCTGAGGGGACCCCAGGCCGTGGTTCAGGTCAGTGTTGATATCCTGTCGGACTCTGTCCCTCCCTTTCACGGCCCCACTGCTGCGTCTCAGAGGTGGAGCATCTCAGTAGGCTTTAGGGTGGGCTCTTCACTTTGCCTGTGCCCATATTTGCTTCACTCTTTGCTTTCTGAAGAAGACCTCTGATAGCTCCGCTAGCAGAAGTGATTCCCAGCTGTGACCTGGGCTTTTCCAAACATCTCATCTAAGCTCTTCAGCAAGGACATGCCCATTCTTTTTTCTTTTTCCTTTGTTTATGAAATTTATTGAGGTGACATTTGTTAATAAAATTATATAGGTTTCAAGTGTATAATTCTATAATACATCATCTGTATATTACATTGTGTGTTTTCCACCTAAGGATGTGCCCACTGAAAATATCTCAGCCGTGGTCCTAAAGTGGGCCTGAAACTGCGACGGCAGTGTGGACAGAGCCAGGGAGTCTTGGTGTGGATGCTGGGCCTGAAACCTCGACGGCAGTGTGGACAGAGCCAGGAGGTCTTGGTGTGGATGCTGGGCCTGAAACCTCGATGGCAGTGTGGACAGAGCCAGGAGGTCTTGGTGTGGATGCTGGGCCTGAAACCTCGACGGCAGTGTGGACAGAGCCAGGAGGTCTTGGTGTGGATGCTGGGCCTGAAACCTCGACGGCAGTGTGGACAGAGCCAGGAGGTCTTGGTGTGGATGCTGGGCCTGAAACCTCGACGGCAGTGTGGACAGAGCCAGGGAGTCTTGGTGTGGATGCTGGGCCTGAAACCTCGACGGCAGTGTGGACAGAGCCAGGGAGTCTTGGTGTGGATGCTGGGCCTGAAACCTCGACGGCAGTGTGGACAGAGCCAGGAGGTCTTGGTGTGGATGCTGGGCCTGAAACCTCGACGGCAGTGTGGACAGAGCCAGGGAGTCTTGGTGTGGATGCTGGGCCTGAAACCTCGACGGCAGTGTGGACAGAGCCAGGAGGTCTTGGTGTGGATGCTGGGCCTGAAACCTCGACGGCAGTGTGGACAGAGCCAGGGAGTCTTGGTGTGGATGCTGGGATAGGACTGGCCAGTCAGAAAACTCGTATCCTTTACATATGAATGATTTCAGTTAATCTGCGTAACAATTATGTGATACAAGAATTATCATCTTGGATTTACTGATAAGTGAACCAGAGTCCAAAGTGTTTGAATAATTTGTCCAAGATCTTACCACTTAAGGTGTCAAAATAAGACAACAAACATAAAAAAGACAGGACTCCAGCCTGACCAGGAGGTGGCGCAGTGGATAGAGAGTCAGCGGGGCATACAGAAGACCTAGGTTTGCAATCCTGAGGTTGCCAGCTTGAGGACAGGATTATACAGCTTGAGCCGGGCTCACCAGCTTGAGCACGGGGTCACTGGCTTGAGTGTGGATCATAGACATAACCCCATGGTTGTTGGCTTCAGCCTAAAGGTTGCTAGCTTGAAGCTCAAGGTAATTGGCTTGAGCATGGGGTCGCTGGCTCTGCTGTAGCCCCTGGGTCAAGGCACATATGAGAAAGCAATCAATGAACAACTAAGGTGCCGCAACAATGAATTGATGCTTCTCATCTCTCTCCCTTTCTGTCTGTCTGTCCCTATCTCTGTCTCTGTCTCTCTTCCTTTAAAAAGAAGAAAAAGTAAACATGACTCCACTATACTGTGGTGTTTTTTATTAGTGTGTGTGTGTAGGTTTATGTGTGTGTGTGTTCATGAATGTGTTTATGTATATGTGCATGTGTGATACTGATAGCTCACGCTATCCCTGGATATCATCAGAAAGGTTCGTGTTCGTCATTTCTGCACTGAACACCTTTACGAAAATGAAGTGGGTTTATAACAATCTCCTATCTCTCTTTCCCTTCTCCTCCCTTCTCTTCATTCCTTCCTGTCTCTTCTCTCTCCATATTTTCCAGGGTCACAGTTCAGTGATATGTCAAGGAGAAGAGTGTATTTAGAGCAACACTAATGATTCTGGCCACTAACTGGGAATCTGATCTTCTGGGCTCATTCCCAGCTCTCCCACCGTGTAATTTTATACTTGATTGAGCTCTTGTTTATCCAACTGTAAAATACAGGTAATACATTTCTACTTCATGAGTAATGAGAAAGAATACTGTTATGCACAGTGCTTTATGGTCCATAGTATAATCGGCGACAACTTCATTATTTTGACAGTGTTTTCAAACTCACCTTGTCTTTTTGCTTCTCTTGGTATCAGCACTATCCTACAGGTGAAGGTGTAAGATTGCTCCTTCCCTGGACATGCACAGAATTGTCACTTAGCTTATAATTTTTACATAAAATAATTTTTCTTCAATGCATGGGAAACACAAATTTTAGTAAAATGCATCGTCTGACTTTAATAATAGAAATTTTAAGCTTTACAAAGTACCTTTGAGTGTTCACAAATTACTTTTTTAATTAGCTATAACCACAGAAAACATAAATGCCACATTCTAACACCAACCAAATGATTGATCCTTAGGAAATCCTAGATCATGTCACTTCAAACGACAAAATTAAAACCACACATTGATCAAGAAGATGTGCTTATTGCTTTTCGATGTACTTGAACTGTTTTTCTTCATCTGAATAATAAACCAGGAAAAAAATGAATCAAGGGAAAAATACTGCGTACAGAAGCCAAATGGAGTACTTTTCTAGAAGGAAAATGAATGGATGATGGCTCTGCCAATGTGCTGACTTCTGTCATTCTCCTGTTCTGTGACAAGCGCCATATGAACGATTCCGCTCCGTTGATCCTGGAGAGCACCGCAATGAACAGATTGTCAGAGCTGCGGCTCCACTGGCCTGCCACTGCCGCTCACCGTGGTGTCGCCGAGGAGGATGGAGAGCAGCACACTTGTTTATTCCTGAAAATTCGATGGCTTGCCAAAAATTTCTATTTTAGCAATTTTTATTGCCAGCAAATTTGAACATTAATGAGCATAATTGCTTTCATTCTATCTTGGTCAAAGAAGGCTGTGGGTTATGAATATATATTTTTGAAATGTGATGTGAGGCAGAGATAGAAAAAAATTATAGGAGAGTTTCTCATTCATGAGAAAAATAGAAAATCAATGTGACTACTAAACTATACTTCAAGTTATTTCTGTCCCCAGATTAAGTCATTATCATCACACCAGAATCAAAACCCTTGGTGACAGAGGCTCAAAGCTTGGTAGTTATTATCAGATTATTCTCTTGTCACACATACATGTCAGTTTGTGTGTCACGTATTCCACACATACACAGCATGTATCAAATCTATCTCTTCCTCTACACCCACTACCCTATAGTGAACTCTAGGAGCTCAGCCTCTTAATTGGTCTACAGATTCAATTCTTTCTCCTTACTAAAGTATCCTCTGCATGCTACTAGACTAATCTTTATGAAAATTGCGCTCATTCATAACAGTCAAGAGTTTCCAATTTTCTATCAGTTAAAGACCAATATTCTTAATGAGAAACTGAAGTCCCTTCTCAATCAATAACAACTCATTTCTGGCTCCATCTTCAGTGCATGCACATTGTACTGGCATAAAACTCACTTAAGTCCTCCAGGTCACGTTGTGAGTTACTCATCTTCTTCTACCACGTTCTTACCCACTCTTGGAATGTTCGCTCTCTAGTTCTTCATATCTACATCCTCTACTTGTCTTTCAAAACCCAAGACTTATGATGTTGTCATTCAATGGTGGCTTAATGAGCATCTTCTGGATTTTAGGTTCTCTTCCAAGAGCTCCAACATGGTACTTTACCATATAGAAATAATATATGTTGTTGAAATTCCATGTCATACTCGGCACTTTTCTCTGCCTTGTGATGTAGTTAAGAGTGTTGGTGCTATATTATCCTGGATGGTCTGACACCTCTCAGAGAATTTGTCATGGTCTGTAGTTTCCATAAAGCCTACAGAGTATCCAGCAGGTAGTAAGTGCTTCATCAAGATTTTTGAATTAAAAAAAGAAAGATAAAGAAGTATAACATTATCTGTGAAACATGGCTAAGCCTAGAGTGAATAGCTGAAGGCATGAGTTGGAAAATTCTTAATCTGGCTAGTTTTCTGTATTTTAGTTATCGACCTCATTGTAGACCAGAATTGCTGGATTATTTTTTTTTAACATTTTATGGCCAGTGGAGCAAGTGCATTCAATTTTCCTAACACCAGAGTTAATTTACATGATTATGTGTGAGTACCTACATCTTAATGTACAGCCAAAATGTAAATCAAGCTGGTAGTTCAGAAAACTTCTATGCAAATTTGTGCTTGACTAGGTAAGGCATGAATGTTTCTCATTCAGATTTTTTTCTATTTAATTTGCTATTCAAAACATTAAAATGCTTGCATTCATGTATTTTTTTCAGTGAAATGGTAATAACTGACTGTTATTATACTGACATTATATACTGGATATACTATGACTCAAGGTCTACGGAAAACTGCAAGTTTTCTTTAGAGGATGTGAAGCCTTTTTAAAAATTAATTATTTTTTAAAGACTTTTAAAATTTTATTTTAGAGAGAAGGGATAGAGAGAGAGAGAAGAGGAAAGAAATAGGAAGCATCAACTCCCATATGTGCCTTGACCAGGCACACCCAGCCAGAGTTTTGAACCAGTGACTTCAGCATTCCAGGTTGATGCTTTATCCACTGTGCCACCACAGGTCAGGTGAGATGTAAAGTCTTGATAATCAGAGCACAGGCCTGGATGTGAAGCTTTGGCCTCAGCCAGCATCTAACATTAACTGTTAGAAATGCAAATTTACAGCACCACCTTCAACATGGAATTTAACCCTCTGTGGATGGAGCTCAGAGATCTGTGTTTAGATAACTCTCCCAGTGACTGATTAAAATGCTGCAATTTGAAAAGCTGGTCCTAGAGAATTAAACTTTAGAAGCTAGTGCATAAGTAATACTCGACAATTCAATTGAAGCAGGTGACTCAATGTGCATAAATCAGAGATTATTAGAGCTTTAGGAAGAGGGAACAACGTGTTATTTTATACAAACAGGATTCAGTTGCAATTCACGCACTGCTGAGGACTTAGCCTCACAAAGCCACATGATGCCATTTTTCTGCACAAAGCGATGGACGCTCTCTGGAGCAGGAATTTTAAAGACCAGTGCGTTTGTTATTTCTTATGAAAGAGATTAAAACACTCTACATTTCTCCTTATTACCCTGTTGCTCACCCTGTACATATGTTCACAAAACCAAGCCAAGTTGAAAGCATGGCATCCTAAACCACTCCATAAATTGCAAAGAGATGATTTAAAAATAACCTGACAATGCTCCTGCATATGTAGCAAAAGCATTTACTGTATTTTGTCAAACCTTTTGAATTGTGGGTATTTCTTACAATCTTTAAAGTCAAGGTACTATTAAAGTACACCCAGCAAATATTTTAAGGTCAATTTAAAAAAATTTAAAAGGGGGGAGTCATATCTTGGAACTCCTACGGGTCTACCATATCATGCTTTTTTCTTTAAAAATTTTAAATTTCTTTTGAATACTGATGAACAGGAGATGCCAAATCTTTTTCTCCTGCAAACTTCTACCTTCTTTTATTTGATCCAGCTAATAACACTGTTTTGTCTTTCTCTAAATAGCTCCATATATACGGAAAAGGTTTATATAGGTGAATGGGGATCCTCAAACCCCTCAGCGAGATCTTCTGAGCATGGCTTTTAAGGCACCAAGAGGCAGAAAAAGCCCAATAGAGATCAGGGGAACTATACCAGCTTTTAGGATACGCCCTTAAAGGCTCCAATGCCCCCAAAGAAGTTTCATAGGATTCCATCTGGGTCCTGCTTCAATAGTGGAAAAGAAGGTCATTGAGCTAAAGCCTGCCAGACTTACATGTCTTTGCTGTGAGGAAACAGGGACACTGGAAGGTAGGCTTCCCCCTCGCTCCTCTAAGGGAGGGTTCAGTCTCTTCCAGCCCTGCTCCAGCCACCTATGACCTAACCTTGCCCAGAAAGCTGAGGTTTGCCACTGAAGGCTGAAGGTGCCCAGGGCCATCGGCCCCATCTACAACACTGTGGACGAGCCTAGGGTATTTCCTCCAAGAAGCAGGTGAACTGATCTCATTTGCACAAGGACCACTTAACTATGTCTTGCCTGAATAGTCAGGTTTTTTATTCTTCCCTCAAAGATCTCTGTTGTGGGTATTGATAGTCCTATTTCCTGCTGCTTTGTTTAATATATAGTGTTTCCTTTATCCCTCCTACCTCAATGCCCCACTCATATTTCAGGCTGGGACCTACTCCTAGTTTAGAGCTCTCTTTCCCCCTTTTGCCAACTTCTATTCTGAATCTACCTTTGCCACCCAGCTTAGTGTATCCCAAGGTTCTCTTTACGATGCCACAGTCGCAGAGCTCCAGGGAAAAGCAACCTGGTCTCATCTCTCCAGGCAGAGGAGAACAGAAGCTCCATATCCACGCATGCTGCTAATGGCTTATCCAGTCTACCTGAATCATTACCAGCTAGAAGCAGTGGTCATTGGGACTTGGACATGAGCTGCAAAGTATAGAATGGTGACAACTCCAGTGCCATGTGGACTTTTCCTGGATGTGGACTTTTCCTGGGCTCCTGCTCCCTGTGACAGCTCCTAATGGACTGAACTGGGGTTGGGTTGCATTTGCAGGGATCTGGAATGGTGTTGGTGCCAACTTGGACTTGGTGAACATGTTAAGGACACTACTCTTTTATGGATTGTTGTTGTATTGGCCAAGAGTTTGCTTAAAGGCTTTAATCACTGTAAAAAAAATAGAAGACTGGATAAAGAAGATGTGGCACATATACACTATGGTATACTACTCAGCCCTGTGAAATGATGACATCGAATCATTTACAACAAAATGGTGGGATCTTGATAACATTATATGGAGTGAAATAAGTGGATCAGAAAAAACCAAGAACTGCATTATTCCATACATTGGTGGGACATAAGGGCGAGACTGAGGGGCATGGACGGGAGTGTGGTGTATACGGGGTGGGGGCGGGAGGGAAGGAGGGAGAGGGGAGGGGGGGAGGGACGCAAGGAAAACTAGATGGAAGGTGATGGAGGACAGTCTGACTTTGGGTGATGGGTATGCAACATGGTTGAATGACAAGATAACCTGGACATGTTTTCTTTGAATATATGTACCTTGATTTATTGATGTCACCCCATTAAAATTAATAAAAATTTATTTATATAAAAAATAACCTGATCCATGGGACTATCTTGTTTCCCTAATCCTTCAAGTAATACAGTTGTGAATACACTTTTTTTCTTAGTCTGCCATCTCATATTAGTTTTCTATTGTAAGTCTTCTTTTTAAGACACTTGGGAAAAAATCTTACTGTTGATACATTTTAGATAACTTTTCTACGTTTGGGGAATTTGTTCTGTGTTCTGAGGTATAAATGATTTTTAAAAATTGATTGATTTTAGAGAGACAAAGAGAGGAAGGGAGAAAAAAGAAACATTCATTTGTTATTTCAACTAATTGATGCATTCATTCATTGGTTGCTTCCTGTATGTCCCTGAACGGAGATCAAACCTGCAACTTTGTTTTCTGGACAAGGTTCCAACCAATTGAATTAACTGGCCAGGACCAAGGTATAGTGATTTTTATGTAGAAACTTCTTTACACGTGAAAACTGACCCTGTTGGGCTTGGGAAATGTTTGGGGAGGTGGACTAACACCCTCCTATTGGCCTTTCCCTCAGCATTTTGTCAGGCTCACGCTGATATACTGCTCAGAGACTTACATAACTAAAGAAAAAGATTCACTAACATTAAAGAATCCAGTACGCAATTCCAGCACCAAATAGAGAAAGGGGACACTGGAAAGAGACCCACAAAATGAAAAAAATAGGAAAACCAAAGCAATAAAACGACAACTATTCACTGACCTGCATGAGTTTGTAAAATATGTGTTCCTATTGTTACATAAATGTCTTAAAATGAAATAATGTCCAGACTTCATTTTTTCTTTCCTTCCTCCCTCTCTCCCTCCCTTCTTGCCCTTCTCACAAAGCGGGGGTGAAAATAAAGTGACATAATGTGCATGAAGTTCCGTGGAAACTCCATCCACTGTCATATTCACAAACAAGCTGGGAACTCGTGAAAGCAACGGCCACGTCTCACTCACCGCCGGACCCGCCATACCCGGAGTCGTGCCTTCCATTAAACAGTTAGTCCACAAATACTTTAAAAAGTTTTGTCACATTTTTATTGTTAATAATCATTTAAACTAATTACGAATTCTGTTTTAGAAATTTTAGAAAGTACCAACAGATATTTAAAAATTAATTTATAGGTTTACTACAAAGTTGCACACATTAACACTTAACTATACTATATTTCTGTCTTGTTTGAATAAATTCTTTTTATTTTGTGCTGGGCTGGATTCTCATGAAAAAGATTGAGGAGACAGGACAGGACACCACGGTGCAGTACAGGCGTGCCGGTGGTGACTGACAGTCATGTAGAATGGCATGATTTCTCTGGACCTTTGTCACAGATGAAGCGAAATGCTTAGTTGCTCTGGGAAGGACAGAGCTGATTCCCTGTGGAAGGAAATAAGCAAAAATCAACTGTTTCCAAGGACAAGGTTGGGAAACACATTGGACTAAAGACCTAACAGACCCACAACTGCTAGCATCCAGAGGGGGCAGGCATGCTTCTGCCCAAGACCCCCACATCAAGGCAGAGTTTTACTGCCACGGGCGGGCAAGCAGTGGGAGGGCTGAGAAAGACTCAGCCTTCAGACTCAGGCCAACGCGGCCGCCGGCCAAGGAGAGCCGAGATGCTCTGCCCACCCCACCTCCATCCCTGCTAGGACCTCGGATGGAGTAATAAACAAGAGAGACCTGCTGGGCGAGGAGCAGTAAGGTGGAGAGACACACCCCCTATCTTTCACACGAGCGCAGGAACTGTGGGGTTGAAGGGAGACCACCAAGAAAACTGGAGCCCAGGCTATGCAGAGAACACAGGTCACAGCAGCCCGCAGCTGGAGGAATTCGAAGTTTCTCATGCACTGATGCAACAAGAGCAACCAACAAAGCTCAATTACTGAATAATAATAAAGAGACTCAGTTCTCACAGTAAGGGCCTTATCCAAAGCAGAAGTACTTCCATATTTGGGCAGAAGTGCTACTGCCCTCACCCTCTAAAGATCTGCTTGCTTTCTCCCATAAATAATGGGCTAATGATTGAACAGATACAGCTAACAAAGATATATGGAGAGCCAATGAGCACTTGGAGAAGTGCTCAACCAGAAGTAGATTAAAACCATATTTGAGGCCCTGGCTGGGTTGCTCAGTGGATTGAGCATCATACTCATATGCCAAGGTCGTGGGTTAGATCCCCAGTCAGGGCACAGACAAGGTGCAAACAATGAGTGCACATCTAATGGAACAACTAAGCAGAACAACGAGCTGATGCTTCTCTCCCTCTTCCTTCCCCTCTGTCTCTCTCTCTCCCTTTCTCTCTCTTGCTCTCAAATTAATGGAAAAAAACCCAAGCAAAACACTGTATCTGGTACTAATACACACCGAGTATAATAACTAAAATAAAAAGAACACTATGTACTGGTGAGAGAGCAGAGCCTCTAGAAGAACCACCTGGAATGCTCATACCCTGCCGATAGGATCGCAGAATAGTACAGCCACTTTGGAAAATGGTTTGGCACTTCCTTGTGAAGTAGAAAATAGCCCAACATTCCTACCTCTGGATTTTTACCGAAGAGAAATAGAAACATAAGTCTATATAATAAATAACAGAAATGTTTATAAACGTTATTTGTAATAGCCCCAAGCTGGAAACAACCCGAATGTCCATCAGCTGGGGGATGGATAAACACTAGAATACTACTGGTGGATAAAAGCAATGAACTACTGCTGCATGGACCAATGGGAACGAATCCCCAAAGCACAATGCCAGGTGAAAGAAGCCAGACAACAAAGGCTCACACGGTGTGATTCCACTTAGATGAAGTTCTAAAGGATACAAACTATGAGGAAAAAAATGAAATAGCAGATTGACTCCCCTGGAGTCGGGGAGTGGGGACTGAGAGTCAAGGAGCATGAAAATATTCACGAAGGGCAGGGGGTTACTCAGTGTTTAGTGTGGGGATGACGTGGTGGTATCTATTTATCAAAGTATATGTCACCTTAAAAATGATGAATTTTACTCTCTACAGATTTTAACACACTACATCTGAGTTTTTTTAAAAAATTAGATTTTTAGTATATTAAACCTGAGTTTAGTATATTAAACCTGATGTTTTAGAGTCTTGTGTATAGTAAGGAAGAGTAACACCATAAATCTTCTTGTTTGAGATTTTTTTCTGAAGCTGGAAACGGGGAGAGACAATCAGAATGACTCCCGCATGCGCCCGACCGGGATCCACCCAGCACGCCCACCAGGGGCGACGCTCTGCCCACCAGGGGGCGATGCTCTGCCCCTCCAGGGCATCGCTCTGCTGTGACCAGAGCCACTCTAGCGCCTGGGGCAGAGGCCAAGGAGCCATCCCCAGCGCCCGGGCCATCTTTGCTCCAATGGAGCCTCGCTGCGGGAGGGGAAGAGAGAGACAGAGAGGAAGGAGGGGGTGGGGTGGAGAAGCAAATGGGCGCTTCTCCTATGTGCCCTGGCCGGGAATCGAACCCGGGTCCCCCGCACACCAGGCCGACGCTCTACCGCTGAGCCAACCGGCCAGGGCCGAGATTTCTTTACTGTTGAGGTTTTCAAGATGCATTATTTACAGCTTTTTCCCTTGGGGTATGTGGTTTTGATTTTTCCACAAAAGCTAAATTATTGAATTTGATTGTAGTACATTATCGGTTGATTTTCTGGAAGATTTTCTGCTTTTAGAGAGCCTAATTAATGTCACTGTATTCCATTTAAGAATCTATGTTGACTAGAAATGTTTTCGCTTCTCTCCTTTCCCAGCAGAAACCTACTCATGTGAGTGATTTTCTTCCTAAGCTGACGTTTGTGAGTCACCTCCTCGCTCACAGGTGTTGAGGAAGTACTGAGGGTAGTGTTGAAGGAACAGTATATTGAATATCTGCATATGTGGATATCAGTTTTGTACTGTACAGAGTCACCCCCTGGCTTACCTATTTTGTATTTTTGGCATAGTATTATTTCCATAAAGCAGAGTACACCTGACTATTCATCAATGTATCTAGCAGTCAAGTAGTAGGGGCCCATAGCACCGAGTGGTCCCTGGCTTTTTAAACACAGTCCACTCTCTTGTTGGCTTGTTATGGAGACCTCAGGACAAATACTTTAGAGTATTATTTTTTCCAAAATTCACCCAGGCCTCTCTCTCGCTGACATCCTAACCAATATGTTCCTCCTTATCTAGGTAGACCTCCCATTCCTACACTTGGTACTAGGGTTGGCGATCTCTTAATTTAATCTCTATCTTCAGTTTGATATTGTATTCAAGCCACCTTCAGAGGACTCGCTTCGTTCCTTGATCCTTACATACTTTTGAGTCTGGTGGCCCCCAAGGCTGGTGTCCAGGTGTCCCCTTTCTCCTGCCAAGACCTCAGACTCACGGAGCACTTCCCTGGACCCTCTGTCCTCCAGCTACCGTGGAACAGAGATTCGCAATGTGCAGCCTCTGGACTCCTCGTAGTTGATGACACACGTTAGGGCAGTGGTTCTCAAACTTTTTGAAGTCGGGGTGCATTTAAAATCCTACAAATAATTATAGGCACACCCTATACAAATTTCTGAGAAATATGTTATAATAATTAAGTCGAATATTAAAGAAAAAAATGAAGTACAAGTGTGCTTTTATGGAAATTAAACGAAATAAATATGACAAAATTAAATTTATTCTGACATTAAAAAATATTCTTATGTTACATTTTGAGATATGCTTTTTAGAATTCATAAAAAAGAGGGGTTAAAAATTAAAAATGTTATCTTTTTGTATATATATATATATATATATACAGATACATTCTTAGTAAGATTTAGTAAATTCAGCAGGTCCTAGCACAAATGTGTTAACTTTTTTTCATTCATACATATCATCTTAACTTGATACCAAACAAAGGATAGAAGAAACTTGCCTCCAGTCTTTCTGGGGACCATGGGGGGGGTAGTGTAAACAATCCAGCACCACAGCTTAACAGCCTTTTGCAACCTAATCAAGCAAGTCAGGTGTGGGGTTGGGCAGACTGTCAGCTTACAGCCAATTCCCCACACTTCTGTCTGCCCAAATATCTAAACTCCAAAAACCCTGTTGGTTTTTTGGTCCCCAACAGGCACATATCTCTCTGGAATACCAGAGAGCACACCTGGAAATCTTCTAGAGCTTACCAGTGCGCCCTGGCGCACACTTGGAGAACCACTGCTTTAGAGTGTTAGAAGAGGTTAAAACTATTTTCATAAGAAAAAGATATCATTTGCTTTGTCCAGTGTGGTAACTTACTGCTCACAAAAATTAGGGGATATTTCAAAATGAATATGAAGCGATAAAAAAAAATCCCCTAATTTTTGTGAGCGGTAAATTTACACAGATGGGCAAAATTGCCTGTACCTTTGTAGAACTCAAGTCAATCAGTCATTCCAAACTCAAGTGATACTTGAATCCTTCACCACCACACAGTAGTAAAAAATAAATAAATAAATAAATAAATAAATAAATAAATAAAAGCCAATGGCATTCAGAATGTCCTTGATAAAGCAGTATAATGTATTGATTTTATAATTTCATTAAATAATGACATTAATATATTATTTTAATATTCTTAACTGTGATAAAGTGGGAAGTGGATGAAGTTCTTTTGCTGCATATAAAGTTTGTTGCTGTCCCGGGGGAGAAGGATAACTGGGACTGTTTTAGTTGTGAGTGGACTAATAGGGGCCTCCTTTCTTCCTCTCAAGTTTGCTTGAAAAACTGACAGACAGAAGGTGGTTATCAGATTTGGGTATTTGGCAGACATTTTCTCAAAAATGAATGAATTGAACTTGTCAATTTACAGCAAATAACTGACAGTATGTGTTGTCAGTGATAAAATTTCAACTTTCTAGCAATAATTTTGGAAGATTTGTTTCTGCCACTGTGAACTTGATCATTTCTCCCTAATTTCTGAAATCAGTTTGATGGTGATATTAACAATTGTGACATTTCTGATATTGTATATTAAACTATGTCAACATTTGAAAGATTTTCAGTACTTAGTAAACCAATATTTTCTAACTGACCTACGCATGTTGTTATAAAATTATGTATGAGTAAAAGACACACTCAAATTACAAAATAGACCGAATAGATTTCAATGTAGCAGAATACAAAAAAGAAATCATCAATGTTATTTTAAATTCCACATTACAAAACAAAAACTGAGAAATACTCTTGTCAAGTCTGAGTGTTGTACCAAAGATAAATCGGCATAGTTATCTGGAAAACTTTAAAAATATTTCTCCTTTCCTCAACTGCAGATTTAATGGAGGAAAGATTTAAGAATCCAGCTGTCTTCCACTAAGCAAAATATTAAATAGATCTGCAAAAATGTGAAACAAATGTCACTTTTTTGCCAGTATTCTTTTGTGAGAAATATGTTTTTTCCTAGAAGCATATTACTTCAGCATAAAATTCATTTATTACTATTTTATATGAATTAGTCCATATTTTATCATTTCTCCATCTTAATTTCTAATCTAGTAAATGTCAATATATATACTCTATATAAACAAAAACTCTTTGGGATTCTCAGTAATTTGTATGAGAGTGCAAAATTTCCTGAGACAAATACGTTTAAGTACTGTCGTCACGGAGTCTTGTGTTCTCAGAGCCTTCATGATTGATGCACTTGGTCTTAGCAGATTCATTGACACTAAATTATAAGTTCTTGGAATGATGGAACCCAAACTTAGAATCCACCACCCTGATGATGGAAGTGCTGGCCAAGTGTCAAAAGCACGGAGTGTTGTAATGCCTCACATATACCAATTCCTCCTATCTCTTGAGTTTTCACCAGATTGTACACGTCCTCAACAGTCAGTCAAATTGCCTTAGGTCTCCTGAGTCAAAATGGAGCCTATTTATAAGACAATTCCTTTTTTTTTGTTAAGACTGAGCAGTAGGTGTTTCTCCTATTCAGCTAGGGAGAGTGACTCAGTTTTTATCTTGAAAATCATCTTTATTAGCCTAACTCAATGTGACAGAGCCCAAACTGTGATTTTCTCATTTGGTTAAATAAATTATCATTGGGGTACAATTTATCAGCACATTCCTTGACATAATATTGTATCCAGTTCCAAAAAGACTGGGAGAACTTTAGGGTAAACTGTATAAAATGTCCAAATACCTCAATAAGAGACGAACTAGGATTTCTAGAAGATCTTTGGATTCATTGCAACCTCTCTCAGAGAATGGGCTGAGAGAAGAACCTACCTGTGCACGGGTTTGCCCAGAGCCACTTACCTTAGACTAGTGGTCGGCAAACCGCAGCTCGACAGCCACATGTGGCTCAATCAGATTGAGGATGTTTTTAGCAAAGGCCAGTTCAGGAGTACCCTAATTAAGTTAATAACAATATACCTACCTATATATTGTAGTTTAGGTTTAAAAAATCTGGCTCTCAAAAGAAATTTCAATCGTTGTACTGTTGATATGTGAGTTTGCCCAATCTGTTGACTAATGAGTTTGCTGACTGTTTTAGATCAACTTCCCTAGAAGATAAAACATGAGGCAAAGGTCTATGTGATCATATTTACTCGATTAGAACAGCCCCAGGGAATCAGGAGTGATGGACAAGGAAAATGAGTCCAGACAGGTGGAAGAACAAATACAGGGTAGTGCTTTAGGCCTCCAGCTTGGTACCAAACACAACTGGTCACTTGATATTGTAGGACTGTCTTTAGAGAACTCAGATGAATACCTGTATTTCAGGATAGCATGTTCAGGGAGGGGGAAGAAAGATGTGTCTACTCTATCCTTTATCTCATTGGTCAATTCAACCTGCAGTATGTTACATACAATCTGACAGGTCCCACCAGTCTCATGCCTCATCTGATGAAGCCTCAGAGCAACAGACAAGGGCTTCAGGGCATGACTGAAGGAAAAGATGGTCTCTGATGGTACCCATGCCAGTCTGGCTGCTACAGGGACAGAGGAGAAGTAAACAGCCAAGCATCCTGATGACAGCTGCAGCTGAGAAGATTCTATATGTTCCAGAGGATGGGTGGGGCACCGCTGCGAGTGACGCCACGTGTCTCGCACCATGCTCAGAGTTGGTACAATTCCATACAGGACCATTGTACCCACGCTGAGTGTTGTGAGGCGTGTCCCTTTGTTTGTACATTCTCCACCCATACATCAGTTCTGGACCCCATTGAGAAATCAAGCATGCCAAAGAAAGGGGCTGCATCCTCCAGAATAGGATTTTCTGCAGGAGGGACCCAGCTCGCTGATGCCTGGCACGCTGGGTGTGATAACCATCCACAGCGGCTTCTGTAAATAATCAGGTAGCTCTAGAGATGAGTCGGTCTCTCAAATTCTCCCATTTTGCTGTTATTCTTATTAAATTTATTTCATTTTGACAAGGACCTTATGTTAAACTCCAATTCTTCCTAAGTAAAATTTACACATTCACTTCTTTTCAACATAAAAAAAGTGATCTTCTACTAATGAAATTAGTATATAGAAAGAATCCTGTGCCTGCAGCTTCGAGCCGTGTTGGCCTGGGGTCCCCTTGAAGCGTACCACGGACTGGTAACAGATCTGCTGTCCTCATCTGGCCTTTGCGTCAACGACGGCTTCTCCTGCCTTCCAAGCTCTTCATCCCGAATGCACATCCTTCCAGGAAAATCTAAACAATGTTGTCAAATGTGATCCCAAAAAGTGAGATACCTGTGACTAATGGAATAATAGAAGGCCAAAACATGACAACTTTTTCGGTTAAGGCTTATACTGTGTGGAAAATCGGATACACTATTTTGAACTATCATAATAAGGAAAATTGTGTCACATTCTCAAGATTTAATCATCTTTGCTTACCTTCTTGATTCTGGTCTATCCATACTGGGAACATTATATTTAACTTAAGATAACTAAGTTAAATGAGTGATACAGTCAAAAGGAAAAAAAAATGACCCAAAGAAATGCCCAGTGAATTGAGCACCAGAAGAAATGTTTTGTAAGGAAAGAGAAAAGCATATATTTATGTCTGAACTGGTAAAGAGACATGGCAGTGATGCAACAAATTCAAACATGAGTTTTTGTCTCAAATTTTCTAACACTAAACATGTTAGTTCATGATTTAACTATTAACTATACTGATGATTTCATGTTTTTGCCTTGCTCAAAGAATTTAAGAAAGCATTTGGGACGTAGGGTACAATTTTCTACAATTTCCGCACCGTCCACTACCCTGTTCCCAGTACCCTGCTTCTCCCTATTTCCAGACCACCTGAATTGGAAGGAATCGTAAAGTGATATAATCTTCACTAGTCTAAGACAGGGCCAGACCTCCTCTCCTTCCCTTTTCACCTCCAACCGCTGCTCTTCATTTGACGGGATGATCATGGTCCACGGGAAATAAGCCCACATCACAGGAGCTTGTGGGGAGTGGAAGAATTCCATGTGTAAAGACGAGATAACGGCTCAATAATGCAACGTTACACTAATAGTTTGACACTTTAGATCAATAACATTATTTTAGAGTACATTTATTAAGTTGCCTTTGTTGTTAATAATCATAAAGACTCCGGATAATAAACTTCGAGGATTTTAATTTTAATACTTATACCATAAGTGATAGAGTGCCTGAATGCTGTGGATGCATAAAAGAGTCATGATGTTGAAAGTCACTTAATTCGTGCATAATAATGACAGGGGTTAGCAGAGCAAAGTAACTTTCTTTGTCTCTAATTTGAGGTACACAAACACTCCTGATGCTGTTCAAAGCCTGCATTTACCAAGGGCTAAAAATAACCCCTTGGTTTAATCAACCTAGCCAGCCTGAGTCCGTGAGGGGTGTAAGACAAGGTAGGCATCCGGAGTCAGTGAGGCTGGGAGCAGGGCCCAGAGAGCAGTGTGAAGGGGAAGTCTGGGCGCGGCACTGGACTCAGCCCTGCCTGCAGGTGCACAAGTGAGGCTGGGAGCAGGGCCCAGAGAGCAGTGTGAAGGGGAAGTCTGGGCGCGGCACTGGACTCAGCCCTGCCTGCAGGTGCACAAGGACAGCGTCGCCTGCAGCGGGGCCCAAGCATGCAGGTCAAATTCAGAGGTAAAGCAGTTTGCAGCGTTCAGGTAATGTTGCAACGTAAATGTAACTCTGTGCAGAATTTATGGAAAACTCAGAAAAATCCAAAGAAATTCTAAAGAATATTCCCATGTGTTATTGCCCCCCTCCCCCCCACACACACAATGAAAGGTCATTGAATTATTGTTTGTGTAGGTCATTCAGAGGATGTGACCACTGTGCTAGCAGCCATTTCATGGAGATAACCTGGAGTGGGTAAGGTGCTGTTAAAATCGGCTGGATGGGACTAAACCCAGATAAAGCATTGATATAAACTGTTATGATTCTATTGGGTGGGAACAGAGAGCTGCTGGACTTGCACCTGCCCCAGACGATCCTCGTATGTAAATTCCCTAGCTTATCACCCCTGCCACCTGCCCGCCTGAACTAGTCTGCCTCTGGCTCTGCTTTCTCTTGCCCTCCATGGACATAGGTCAGTTTTTATTTTCACTGGGGGAATTCCTGAGGTTCTCAATCAACAATATTCAATTTTCCTTCCACTGTTGAGCCCTTTTACTTGGAATTTACTTATAATATGTACTCAATAATTCTTAAATCAATGGGACACAATAAAATAACATAAAGTGGGAGTGGCTGGCTGAGTAATGGTTCCAAAAGATGTCCTAATCCCTAGAACTGTGAAGACTACTATGGAAAAATGGATTTTCTATATGTGGCAAACTCAAGGATCTTGAGATGGGGAATTGGATTATCCTGGTGGGTCTGAAATGTGTTCACAAATGTTCTAATAAGAGAGAAAGGGAGGGGAGCTTTGTCTACAGAAGATGGGGTAAGAGATGTGACGATGGAAGCAAGAGGTTGGAGTAATGATGCCAAGAAAGAATGCTGATGGCCACTAGGAGCTAAAAACAGACAGGGATTCTCTCCTGCAGCCTCTGGGAGGAACCAACCTAGCCTTGAACTCCAGGAAACCGATTTTTGACTTCTGGCTTCTAGAACTGGACGAGAATAAAGTCATGTTGTTTTGAGCCCCTGGGGACTGTCATAAGTTGTTACAGCAGCAATAGGAAACTAACACAACTGGGGAAACATGATATTTATCAATACGGAACTCAGGTGGTCTTTCCAAATCCAGTCAGTGGCAAAACAAAAATCTCTGCCCATGTAAAGAAATTTCACCGGAGCAGAATGAAACATAGATGGACATTTCTTAATCCTGTTTTAGGTTTCTGAGAACACCGACATTTATTGCTTGGACATGTTATCCTCTCATCTCATCATTTCTCTTGAACAAGGAGAGGGAAATGAATCTTTTCTGTAAAGGATGTAATTAACAAAACTCTGTATCAAGTTAGTTAGCTATACATCATGTATATGTAAGTGCAGGTCCGCAAGCATGTTTATACGAATCAACAAATCCCACACTACCTGTTCTACTCTTTGTACCTTCTATCTCAGGGTAGCTTGGCAATCTTTCTTCATTAACTGTAGGTGAATGTGCTTTTTTAAAAAATCTCTGCATTAAAGAATTTTGTGTTAACTTATTTAACCTTCTCTTACTAATGAACCTTTAGCTCTTCACAGTTTTCTTGGACTTATAAGCAATAATTATTGATGTAGACTTAAAAAAAAAAGAATACTCGAAGATGTAGCAATATCTCTGAATTAGGATGGATTTAATAAAATTCAAAACACTTCATCATGAACCAGGTCAAATCTTAAAGGAGCATATTGATATTAAAAAAGCAATTCAGGCAGATGGAAAATGATGTGAGGAACATGTTGAAAGAGCATGTCAGAATTAATTTTGTGCATCCAGACAGGAGCTGGAGATCCTCCCAGAGCCAGAGGCTAGAAGGTAGTGCAAAGAGGCCGGGACTCCTAGTTTTCCAGGTATAACTTTTTCCACATGACTTTTTTTTTTTTTTAACACTTCACATATTTTCTTAAGAAAAGTCATTCTAACGTGCCTGGGGGCAGGGGAAAGAAAAATAATGGAAACTTTGCTCTCCCTTTTTATTCAGCCACAGTAAGACTTCATCCCTCTGCCTTGGATTGCAAACCTTATGGGCGCCTTCGTTTTATCTCTGCTCACTCGCACAGCCTCTGCATTTCCAGTCCGGTCTGTAGTCATTTACTCAGTCATTAGTCCCTTCGAGCTAGATGATGTGCTGGGTGTGGACGTGACAGTTCCTCACCGACACTGTGAAGTCTCGGCCACACACACGTGGAACTGCAGTACAAACAGGGGAAGGTGATGAGAGCCCCACGGGAGGGGGTGTAGAACAGAAACCGAGGGGGTTTCCGCCAGGGCGAGGAGAGGAGTTTGTTCCTACCTAAATATTATATCAGAGCAGGCTTCACGGAAAAAGCATACCTATAATGAGCTTTAAATCCACTAGGTGCTGGAGAGGGGATGTTTCATAAGAGAAAAAAGAAATAAGGACCAGAGATCGGGCCACTTCTCCGGCGTGGGAGGGGCCGCAGAGGAAGGTCATTCAGAAAGATGCGTTTGCCCACTCCGAGGACTTCACTGCCAAGGTCTGGCCTCTCAGGCAGGCAGAAGGATGCGAAGCAGGACTTTATAAAGAAGATCTGAACAAAATCGCTGGGTGGAGTGCAAAGGGGAGAGTGTGGCAGAGGACCTTGCTCAGAAATTATTACAGCAAGCCAGAGAGAAGTCCGAACTCTCAGGTTTGGATAATGTCTGAGCAATCAGGAAGGAGATGAGGAACATCAATGTGCTGTGCTCATATGACAGTGATATAAAGTAATTAAAATGAAGTTGATGCTGTATAGCATGAGAGAGAAAAACAAAATTAAACTGTACCATACATACTTTTAATATATAATATTACTTTATATTAGTATTTACTAATAATAACCATAGCTAATCGTTAGCATTTACTTACTATTGGCCTGGTACTTAATATGAATTGTCTAATACAGCCAGTAAGGTAAACCGGAAATGAGAACTTACATTGTTCCCATTTTACAGATGAGAAAACAGAGGAACAGAAAGTAGAAGTAACTCGCCTAGCGGTTTCACTGCTAATGACAGGCATAGCCAATGTTTGAGCAAGGCTGGTTGCCCCCAGAGCGCTAGCTCTTAGCTGCCTTTCTCTGTGACTCTTATTTTATTTCTAATTTGTCCAAACATAGCTACTTATAAAATGATGAAATATGCCATTACATACAACGTTTTGAAGGGTGACATGGGCACGATGGTGGGCTAGGAGTTCCCAATGCTCGTCTCCCTGACGACGACGACGACGACGACGACAACAACTAAACAGCTACAAACTGATGACAAGAGCTTGGGAAAACTCTAGACTAGGACACATACTTGTAGCAGAAACTGCGGAGCTCAACACCCCAGGACAGCGCCACAGAAGAGCACAGGAAGCCTTTGATACGCGTCACCCCATCCCGAGTCCAGAGCTGTTCGGCTCCCAGAGGGATGGCAGGAAGGCTTGCACCGCGTGGGGGAAGGCGGAGCAGGAGAAGCCCAGCCAGCCTCCTCAGGGCGGCGCACCGCTGCAGCCTTTGCTGCCGAGAGCCCCAGGCTTCGCCCCACCTGGACCCCGCGGAAGGAGCTGCCCGGAGTCCCGGCCTCTGCATCTCCTTCCTGGGGCGGCAGCTGTCCCTGCAGCAAGGCCTCTTCCCTCCTTGTCTCCGCCCGCCGGACCACCTACCTCCACAAGTGCCAGGCGTTTCCAGGATTTCAATCTTACTAACAGCTGTCCTTGACTTTGGGTAGGGAGGAGTAAAGAGAAGAAGATTTCAAGGGAGGGGTAAACGGAAATATAGATGCCCTATAAACTTTCAGGCAAGTATTTATCGCATAAGATCATTAGTAATTTCCCTTATATTTATCTCGGTCCCTTGATGTCATTATTTCTGAATTATTTAAAATGCCTCTAAAGGAAAATAAAGTAACAAATATTTAAGGGAAAAAAAACCTCAAAAAGAATGAAGGAAAAAACTAAAATATAGTAGGACTTTAGAATTAGAAATAAGAACACAATATTAGATAAAAATTGAAAGTACATAAAGAGGTAGCAAAAAAGAAACAAGCCATGAAAACATTTTTAAAAATGAAAATGATGAATAATTAAAATTAATTAAAAAATAATTCAGCTGCGTGCGGGTTACTGTGCGGTCAAGCATAGGAGTGGGGGTGCTGGATACAGTCAAGGGTGCAGATTTGGGGGTGGGGTGTAAGGAAGAGAAGCTTCTGGAAGGATCTGTGAGGGAAGCAGGGAGACCACAGCAAGCAGGAGAGCTCAGAAGGTGAGTTGGAGATGCCTCGAGTGCCCCGAGCTTTTTTTTACTTCGAGGAAGGTCGGGGATACAAAGGATGCTGTTAACATGCTCATCGGCTTCCCATCGTCCACTCAACGCTGTCTTACTCATCACCCAGAGAGACTGCATCCTGAGAGTTTGGCAGTGGAGGAAGCAAAGTCCACGCAGGAAAGGGCATGCGTGTTCAAAGTCAAGTGCAGCAAGGTGAAAGAACTGCTAACACTAAGCATGAGCAGCCTGTGGCCAGCCCTGTGGAAGACGCAAGATAGAAGGGCGTCTTGGAACAGCAGAAATGCCCTTACTTTGCTATAAGAAGAGTGGGTTAGTAATAACCTACGTCATGTAACTGATCCCTTATTTGAGAGTCAGTTCTGTGCCCTTATTTTTTCATTTACCTTTAAAGGGTTTGTAAATACCCAAAATAAATGTTTACTAGGCAACAAAGCACTCTTGCTTTTATTAACCTAGTTTTTCAAATTCAAGTTTAATTGTTAATGACTTGCCTGAAGCACACACTCCAGAGTTTTATTTTTCAATTGTCCCTTGATGTGAAACGTACAGCAATTTACTTTGTTAGAACGGTAAGCAGGATTATATGGTGACTCTGTCACAGAGGATTTGTAGTGAAAAGGTGAGTTATTACCTGTAGAGACCATCTGTTCTGTTTTCTTCCGGTCTATCCTTTTCACTTCGTTTTTTAACAGCACAGTGTTTCTTTTCTTTTTGAGGCCCCTTTGCAGGTGGTTTAGATGAGATGAAATTGCCCTTTATTCACAGATAACACAACCTGACTTCAGGCCTCCTTGGCTCCATGCTACCCTCTGGAAGTACAAGAGTTATAAGATAGGAACACTGTTTTTGAGCGATTTACAACTTCTTTAAAAGCTGACCCATTTGCACAGAAAGGTAAATGAAAATACGATGGTGCAGATAGATACTGAGTAACTGAAAAATGAGGGAGTTTGAAATTGAAGGATGCTGACCAAGAGGATTAAAATGTTTTAGGACAGCACCATAAAGTTGTTAGGGTTTTTATTACGGCAAGGTCTTGAAGGAAGGGTAAGACAGAAAAAAATCAAAAAGAAAAAGAAGCCCATTGTATCAGGCGGGCGTTTAAGGGAGGCTGGGGTGGTGGTGGTGGTGGCATCAATGCCAACAAAGCTGTCGAGTGAAACTGAGGGCCTTGTAAGGAAAGCAGAAATTTCTTACTAGAAGGGGATGGTGAAGGAAGACAGGAAGGCATTCCGCTCGTATTTATGTCAGACAGTGTTTTGGGTAACTTTTCCATATTTTAGTTCCTGGAGAAAAACAGAAAATAAGAATCATAAGGTGGTGAGGGTCCTACTGAGAGGTCTGCACACCAGCTTAGAGTTTCATTTGGCCCAGACACTTCCTAGAGAGAAACATAGTGCTGAAGTAGCTTTGGGGCTCAATAGATAACTTGTTTTCTTTGCCAATGTTTCTCATTCTCAGAGCAATTGAAGACAAGTTCAAAGGACATTTGAGAAGACTAATAGAACAGTGGTGCTTAGGGTAATTACCAATTTAGCTCTTAAAAAAATCTCGTAAATGCACTCTTTTTTTTTTTTTTCAATCTCCAACACACTCTCATAGTCCCAGCAACTACTGTAAGACCCTTACCACTTTGTCCCCTGAGTTATTTACCTGGATCTGCTCGAACCTCCTCCTGCCACCCACATGAATCCAGAGGGAATGTTTAGAATCACCCCCATCCGCACCTGTGCTCCCAGGGCTCTTAGGTTGAAGGCAGAGCCCCCACCCCCGGCTCCTAAGGCTCTGCACACACAGTTCTCTGCTCACCCCTCACCTCCCCAGGGCTCTGCCCCCTCAGGCTCTGTAATTGGACACACTGTCCTCTCCTGTCCTGCTGTCTCCTCTAAAGGACCATCCTAGGTCTGTGCCCTTTGTCTGGGACGCTCTCCGGCACCTTGACCACATAAGTGCTAGTCATCCTGTAGCTCTTGATCCATACAACACCCCTCAGTGGGCTTCCCTGACCTGCAGTGCCAGGTCCAATCCCCCATTCAAGCACCTGTCCTGCCCTCCCCACCTTCACTCAACTGCATAGCTTCTCCTGCCTGGTATTAACCAATAGATGATTTTAACATTCTTGGTGTGTGTCTGTTGATTGATTCTCTTTCATCAACTTGCTTGTAAGATTATGGAGGACAGAAATTTTATATATATATATATATATATATATATATATATATATATATTTTTTTCAGCTGTCCACTGCAGTAATAAGACCTACAAGAAGTTGTATAGACTAGAGGGTACTAGAATGTAGTATTAATCCTTTCAGCAGTGAGTTTTTTGTTAACCCTTTGAGTGAGGATGTATACGTGAACGTTCGTACTACTCAAAGGTTAATGGCTAAACCTAATGAATAAAAGAATTGAATGGAAAAGAGAAATGAAGCAGGAGGAGCAGACAACATTGCTGCAGAATTTCAGGTATAAGGGAGCTTGTGGCTGAGACCAGGTTCTGAAATACACAGGGTGTTTGAAAGCACCTTCTATAGGTTGTTGTGGATATGGAACTGGAAAACAAACTGTCCATGATCTATATTCAAATCATTAAAAGTCATGGACGTTAATTAAAATGTTTTGATTGCATATAATTTGATTCCGTATTGCAGTAGCAGTTTTAAGGTCAGTGATCTTTCAAATATCTTTAAGAATAGCTTAAATTAAAAATCTTTACAGAAGGAAGACTATAATGTAGTAAAGGAGTGAAAGAATTGTTTCCAGAGAATTATGTGACATAACCATTATGAGAGGGAGAAACCGATGCCTATTAACCTCAAAAATCCAAAAGAGGAGATTGATCCAGCCCCTGAGTATGGAGGGGTAATAGAAGTCATTCTGACTTGCTCGCAGCTGCTATAGTGGACTTATCTCTCTGGTTGAGTTGCAAGAAAAAAGACTCCTATCTGAAGCAATTTAATCAGGTCATAGGATGGTTATCAAATATAATATTTCAAGGATCTGTAGAGTGACAAAAAAAGCTGCTCTGACAAGCAATTCCTTAGGAATCCACAGTGTGAACTGATAATAAATGGAAGAAGAGGTTACTGTAATGACTAAAAATTAAGTCCTAAGCTCTATTGATGAACAATTCGTTGAGAAATCAGTCAGTAGATCCTTGTCACAACCCAGGCTGTTTTAAAACTTAAAGGAAAGGCCAAATTACTTTTAAACCACCAAAATCAATCTGTCTTATATGACTTGAGATTTCTTTCAACATAGAACCTAGGGTTAGATGTCCCAAACTAGGAATTAACCTTAGTGGCTCAATTGTACGTAGGATACTTGACAACATTTGGTCATGAAAAATACAGACTGAAATCTGACAAGTACAGCCACCAATTTATAACTTGCTTATTATTTTCAGAAAAGCAATTACACGAAGAAGATATAATTATCTATTTAAGGAGAAGAATGTACCATGGGAAAATTATACTATTATTCCATTATCCAATCTATGCCAAAGCCATCTGATGATCACGTGGGTTTAGGACCACTCATGTTTCATATAGAACACTGACCGAAACAAATTTAAAGAGCACATTATATAATATCATGGTCAAATAAGAATCTAACCATGGCTAGTGGACAGAATCCACAATGTATTCTTGTATCAGGTTTGTTTATTCTGCATTACTAGACACTGTATTTGAAAGTGATAGAAAATATTTTGTATATAGTTGAGAAATCATAAATATAGATCTATCATATGTATGTATATATCAATATATATATATATGCACACACATATGTATGTATAATTTTTGTAGCTAAACTTCGATGTTTTATAATTGCCCTTAAAGTTTTCTCTCTGTAAGTCTGTTGTGCTCTCTCATTAGCAAGATGCAAGTTTTGGACCCATGCCAACTATTTTTATTATTTTTCATTTAAAATGCTTTTCTAATATTATTATCTGAGTCTAGTTCGGGCTGTCTTAGTTATTAGAGTAGGTGGAATTACCATGCTGCACTAAGTGTTTTTAAATACATCATAGCAATGAATCCTCTGAGAACTTGTCCAAGGTCTTGTAGCTTGCAGCTGGGACAGACAAGGCCAGAACGGAGGTCCCTCTGACTACAGACCCCATCTTTCCCATCTGCATTTTGTTTCCATGTTGAGTGGTATTATAGCCGTGCTCTCTTAATTTTCGTGGGATTAGGAGTCACTGGGGATCTGGTGGAAATGCAGAGTCTGATTCTGAGTCCGGGGGAAGGGCTGAGAGTGTCCATTTCTCACGGGCTCCCGCGTGATGCAGCTGCAGCTGCTCTGTGGAGGAAGCACGCCTTGAGTAGCCAGCCATTCTCACCCTGAACTGGGGAAGACCGCTTCCCTTTGTTCGCTTTTTACCTCCCTGCCGGAATGCACGTAATGGTGTTTTTATAATATATCATCATGTGATCTCTGGGCAGGCAGTGCCCTACAGAGAAGTGAGAATCAGGCTCTGCCAGCATTTCTTCGAGGGTCCTTGACATTTGATTTCTCTGAGCCAGTAAATGAATAGGTTAGAATAAATCATTATTGCCATTATCATCATCATCATCATCATCGTCATTTAAGGTTTACTAAGTGCTTATCATCCTTGAACCAGACTGAGTGCTTGCCATTGATTCTATCAGTTAATCCTTAAAATAATTTTACAAAGTGAAGTGGGGCATTACAAGACTAAGTCAACTTCTCTACATGCTATGATTCTAAATTACACTGCTAACTGAAAGAATCACATATGCCTGAGATAACTAAGCAGACTTTATAGGTCATAAAAGCAAGGTGATATTAGATAGGTTGTGAAAGACGCATGTCAAATCATGGCCTCAGCTCTTAATTCCTTTTCTTACTTTGGGCACTTATGTAACCTCTTCGAAACTCCATGTCCTCTATAGAGAGGGAAGAGCATTCTCTACAATAGTGAACATTTATGAGAATTCCATGAGACAATTCATGACAAGAATCTGGTAGTTTCTGTGATTAAGACTCAAATAGCAGTCACTGTAATAATCATAACATTAGTGAGAGAATTAAAATATTATGATTGAGCCCTGTCTTACTCCATGGAGCTGCATGTGGTCTTTGTCAAATTTTCTCTGAAAATCTGACACACAGTCTCGGCTGTTAGTTTTTTTTTTCCCTTTAAGGTTATAGCCCTTGTTTTGATGAATTTTCATTTTGAGTTGATTAAAAATAAAGGACGTGTTTTCTTAGAACTTTCCCAATTAGAAATCGCTATTTTTTTCCAAACCATCCAAGTTCCGGGTTTAAATAAATAAATAAGTTAATTAATTAAAAAAAGCATAATTGCATTGGAATTATAATAATATACTGCTCACAAAAATTACAGGATATTTCAAAGTGAATATGCAGCTATAAAATATCCTCTAATTTTTGTGAGCAGTATAGAAATATAGCCATCACCATGATCAAAGTGGATTAATTGAGAAGCTATCTTGTCAGAAGCAAATTATGGCACTTACCTGAATAAACAGATCAGTGACTTTGGGTATTAAAGTGATCCATTCTTTGTTTAAACGTATTAAAACCTAATCACTAACATAGCCATGTAAGGTATTAATAGACGGGGCCTTTGCTCTTGATAGTTGAAAACACCAACCTTCCAAGCTGGTTTCTGATGAAGTTCAATGAAAATACTCTAAACAGTTTTTGTGGCAGGAAAAAGCCATTCCATTCATTCGTTCTACACTGACTGAGCACCTACGTAAAGCCAGGTCTTTGACAAGGGTATGAAATACAAAGATATTGAAGGTGTTCAAAACTTGAAGGAACTCACTTTCTTTTTAGTCTGGCTGGTAAATATATTAGTGAAAAATTAGAACACAACTTGTATCATGAGACACTAGTGCAATACTAACACAGAAGTTGGCTGGGGACATTACCCTCCCTGTCATCTTAATCAGCATAACACATAAAGTAGAACTCATTATATTAAAAAAGCTCCCAGATAAATCTTCTTGCCTGTCCCCGCTGTTGTTTCCTTTCAAATGAGTTACTCCCTTGGCTTCCCATACAGAAAATTTGGGATCACCCTGAGAGGTCTTGTGTAGAAGGCTAGTCTATTCTCTTTGGGTAAGAGCTCATCTTAAAATGAGATTTAAAGGTTACATGAAGATTTTTTTAAGGCAATGGCTGTACGCCAGGTAACATCATCAATCATGGTCATACGCCTTGATAATGTCCTTCTCTTCTGTTTCTTTGTCTTCCTTATAAAATAGAAACAAACGTTTCTTACATCTCTGCAATGCTGTGCAGGGTACATGCTTGGAAAATTGAATGGGCTCAATAAATTGTAATTCTGACATCCTCTCTGCTGAAAAAAATGTCATACGCAAACTTCCGTGGGCAAGGAAAGAAATGGTACGCTGAGAGCGTGGTGGGAGGGCCGGATTGGCGACCAGGTGGATGTGGCAGGAGGGGATGAGGAACGAGGGAGGACAGGGGCGATGGCATCTCTACTGCGGACTGGAAACAAGTCGTATAGGGGCTTTTATGCCACAGGCAGGAGTTCGCATTTACCCCACTGGCACAAGGAAACAGTGGAGATTTTTGTCTTTCTTTAGCAGAGCAATTAAATAGTCAGCTTTAAAACCTTAGAAAGATCATACTGACAGCAGCATAGAGAATAAATATATAGAACGGGGAAAATGAAAGCAGGGAGACCCTGAAGGCTGCTGTACCAAGGTAGGGAGAGAGAAAGGGGACTGGTCTAAGGTGATGGCAGAGGCGAGGGAGGACCTGGGAGAGGGTGTGGACACCCTGCCTGGTGGGGAAACTGATAGAGCAGTGACCAGATGGAGGGAGAGGCAGCGAAGGAAGAGAAACACAGGCATTTGGAAGCAGTGGCAGAGCGCTGAGTTCATGGTAAAGCCCAAACCTTCCTTTTTGTTGTTGTTACTATCAAAAGTTCTGTTGCACTGAGCCTGTTTCATCCTACAGTATTTTTCATGATCACTCACAAACAACCAGGGCTCTTCCCGGCCTTTTTCTTGGCCTGCAGCTGTCATGGGGGGAAGGGGAAGAAGAGAGCAGGGCTGAGAAGGATTTAAGGAGGTTCCATTTCCTATTTCTGGCCCCACCCTGACTGTTCCGGGTTTTCCTGCTGCCTGTGGTCAGGACTGGGAGAGGCTGAGCGTCAGCAGTCAGAGGGCACTGGCTTTGGGGGCTTCTGACAACCCCATAGGAATTCTCTGTTTGCAGCCGAGATGAAACAATTCTCTAGTTGTCTCAGGAACGTGCTGGAGATTGTGAAGAGTTGATGCCCTCCAAAAGGGAGAACTGTGCCCATGGTGTTTCCACTTAATATTTCTGTCTTGAAATTTTGGGAAAGACGATTTTGTCAAAGGGTTGTAAGTGGATGAGTTGCTTACGTGTCAGCTGAACCTGGATCTTAGAGTTCAAGATAACTTATAAACACATTTTGAATGTTTCATTTTGAGAACACCTAAATAATTTACTCCGTTTACAATCTTTATTACCTAATTTCTACAGTGAAACCTGCATGGGATTGTAATTATTTCTGACACTTTTTGCCCAGACTGAGCTATGAAGTGAATTTTGTTGACAGCAATTTACAAATGTTTCCTGATTCTCAAACATAAACACTCAGAAAGGCAATTCTGACAAGTGCCTGACTATCCAGCTAGTTAGCTAACTACAGAATTAATGTAAGATTAAAAATTTGGATAACTTATTCAGACTTTTCAAAAATTATGAGAAATACTATACCCTCTGTACATATGCACATTTACTTGAACAAATAAAAAACATTTCATTCTTCTAAAAACCAACAAAAAAGTATATAGAAATTAAACAGAAGAAAATTTTAAAAAACAGCAAAATATTAAATAGTAACTTAAATTCAAATGACAGGATATGGGTGACAATTTTCTGCCTGTTTTCTGATTTTGTTTCTCCTAATAATTCTCATTACTTCTCCTAATAATTCTCTCACTATTTCAATAATAGAAATAGAATATAAAAATAGGTGAATCAAAGCAATAAACTTAAAGGAAAAGAGGTAAGTATATTAGTGATTATGATCACACAGAATTTGAATTCAGTCACAAGCAGCTGATTCTGGAACCCATGTAGTCTCTAGGTCATAACTGCCCATGGGGATGGCAAAGACACATCATTGCCATCTTTTTTACGGCTCTAGAATCATCAAGTATTTATTTGTAGACTATCTTATGAAAACTGAATAAAGCGTGATTCTTATTCTTGTGAATATTTGTTTTAATTAATAGAGAAGCCAAATTAAAAAAGAAATCTCTAAAAAGTGACATTACATCCTTCCTTTGTCTTAAAGAGGTTGTTTTACAACCTACACTTCATTAAGCAAGGCATGCTAATATTGACTAATTCTGTATTGATTCCTGCTTTTCCTAAAACATCCTGTAGCCTGAATCATTGCAAAGGATCATTTTCTGCCCTAAGGCTAATAACAGACCCTCCGTAGCTAAGGTGTACTTAGGGACTGTGCTAAATTTGTCATTCACTCATCCATGATAGAGGCTCCCTTTTCTTGCAGTGGTTCAGTCACACAACAGTGAACCTTTGTCTGTTTTTTCTTTAGAAGCCCTTTACTGATATTTCTGTTTAGGTAGGAACAACATGAATTTTGGTAGGAAATACTGGCCTCCCATTTCGGATAGTACGTTTTAGATAGAGCTTCATCCCTGACTCCAGAGACTAGCGTGAAACACAGGCTCAGGGGCAGGATCAGGAGTTCAGGATCCAAGTTGGTCAACTAGAATGACTGCCAGAGATGAAACTTGACCTGTCTAAAGAGACTTAAACTGTTATGTAACCTATGCTCAGGATAATGCTATCCTGGAATGAAAAGGGGCCTAAAATATAGGACTTGAGACTGAAGCTGACACAACAGAAGACAGACCCAAGCCATGGAGAAAACAAACATGTTCTGACCGCATCAAGCCACCCCGTAACCTAGCCTCACCTCCAGAACACTTCAATCACAGGACTCAGCGGTCTGCTGTTTTCCTTTTTTAGTTTGTGTCAGGGTTTTTTATCACTTTCAACAGAAAGTACAGTGAGATCCCATTCACAAGTAAACTCCTCCTCTCTTGTACTCTCTGGGTCTAAAATAGAGAAGTGAGTTAAAATAATTCAGGGAAATACGGGCTGGAGCACAATGTCATAAACTATGCTGCAAATTAGAAGCATGTGACATTGATCCAGTTCAACTTCCGGGAGGAGAACCAAAGGTTTGAAGTTGAATCACTGCTCAAAAGCTGATAAGATAAAGCACCTTTTTACCACAATAGTTCTCAGTCTAAGCTGCTCGTTGGACTCTCCTGGGAAGCTTTAAAAACATGCCGATGGTCAGGGTTCCATGGCCAGTGATCCGGGTTTACTTGTTCTGAAGTAGGGACTTGCTGGTTCCAATGTGAAGCCATGGGTGAGAACCACTGCTCCACAGAGATGGATATAGAATTAGGAAAATATACAGGTAAGGGGAATGTGACTCCTCAGATACCAAAACACCTCACCAGGCACCTAGACATTCATACATCTGTCATAAAGTCTTTTTTTTTTTTTTTTTTTTTGTATTTTTCTGAAGCTGGAAACGGGGAGAGACAGTCAGACAGACTCCCCCATGCGCCCGACCAGGATCCACCTGGCACGCCCACCAGGGGCAACGCTCTGCCCACCAGGGGCCGATGCTCTGCCCCTCTGGGGCGTCGCTCTGTCGCGACCAGAGCCACTCTAGCGCCTGGGGCAGAGGCCAAGGAGCCATCCCCAGCGCCCGGGCCATCTTTGCTCCAATGGAGCCTTGGCTGCGGGAGGGGAAGAGAGAGACAGAGAGGAAGGAGGGGGTGGGGTGGAGAAGCAAATGGGCGCTTCTCCTGTGTGCCCTGGCCGGGAATCGAACCTGGGTCCCCCGCACGCCAGGCTGACGCTCTACCACCGCTGAGCCAACCGGCCAGGGCCTCATAAAGTCTTTACAGATGTTTAACAGCATGGTCACCATGTTTCTTCTGGTTTTTTGTTTTTGGATTTTTTTGTTTTGTTTTGTTTTTTTACAGAGACAGAGAGAGAGTCAAGAGAGGGATAGATAGGGGCAGACAGACAGGAATGGAGAGAGATGAGAAGCATCAATCATTAGTTTTTCGTTGTGACACTTTAGTTGTTCATTGATTGTTTTCTCATAGGTGCCTTGACCGTGGCGCTACAGCAGACCAAGTAACTCCTTGCTGGAGCCAGCGACCTCTGGTCCAAGCTGGTGAGCATTGCTCAAACCAGATGAGCCTGCACTCAAGCTGGTGACCTCGGGGTCTCGAACCTGGGTCCTCCGCATCCCAGTCCAATGCTCTATCCACTGCACCACCGCCTGGTCAGGCACCATGTTCCTTCTAAATGAATGCAACTGTGTATCTAAGACATAGGATTAGCAGGATAGGAAGGACAATTCAAAGGTGAAATCCAGTATCTAACGGGACAGATTGTGCAGCCTGACCTTCCAGAAGAAAATGTAACCAAACAGATTCGAGAACTTAGCTCTGTATTGATAGAGCAATATTTTAAGAATTGGTTGAAATCTTCTGTCTGTAACCTCCACCCCAAACAGTGCTTTTGAGTCAGAAAGCTAATCAATGAACTCTTCCAATTTATGAGTTAAGATATTGAAACATAGACCTTGGTAACTACTGGAGAAGTGCTTAGATGTGAACTCACTAGGAAGTCCTATTATTTAAAAGAAACAACTTTTAATTTAATTTTTAAAAGCTGAATTACTGTGCTGAATCTAAGAACTTCTTGTGGGCTAGATGTTGAAACAATCACATATCTTGTATACTTCATCTTCAAGATACACTAGATGTATAAAAACCCAGAAAAGTAAGACAAGATGAAACTAATACATGTGAAAAAATATTTTTAAACTGGTCTTTGCAATAGTGATAGGAGGAAACTCTCTTACTTGTAATTATTTTGAAAAATTTGTCCTTCTAAAATGCTGGGCATCATACATTTCTGTACCATATTTTCTCTATAGGGTCAGCTAATTTATTTATTATTCAGGACGTGTTTGTTCATTGTCTTGGAAATACATTATCAGTTATAGAAAAAGGATAGGTATAAATTAGAGTCAGAAGTCTATATTTTTATCTTCCGTTAATAACTTGCTAAGACTCGCAATGATGACTGTCAGAAAATGAAAGCATTGTACCGTAAATGCATTACCCATATTTCCGTGGGGCTAAGATTATTTCATGATGGATTTAAGGAGTTGGAAGTTTGCCGTTGTCTAAAAATTTAAATGTTTTTAAAATTAAATAATACATATAATTTATACAACAAAATCTTACAAACTCTTTCCATATATAAAACAGACCAACATGGAGCGTTCCTAGAGAACTCATCTTCCTTGTTCAACCGGATACCTTCAGGACCTTGGAGGCACTGATCTAAATATTATCCCAAACCTGCTGAGAATACCTTCCTACTGCATTAAGTCTAAGTGCTTTGAAATCAGGTATAACAAATCCTGCCAGTGCAAATACCTAACACTATCCCCTGTTCTCCCTCAGTCTGGCCATGGTGGTGTCCATAACCGCCCAGCAGATTCCTACTCACCTGTATGTTTTTTCCACGCTATTACTCTAACCTGGAATACATTCAGGTATCCAAGTCCTTCTATGTGAAATCTACGTATTCCTCAAAGTTGCATTAAGTCCCACTGCCTTTATGAAACCTCCCATGATTTATTTATATCTCTAGGCTTTTAATACTATAGCACTTACATTTACTAATTATGTTCTGCCTATAAGATTAACTCTTTTTTCATACATAATTGCTCTTAGACATAAAAATGCTCCCTTTTTTTCAGGATGAGGGTTTTGTGTTCTTTTTTGTCTGTGTTTCCCATAAGGTCTTGTGCAATGCCTAAACTTAATAGGGTTTCGATAATCACTTGATCAAATAATTATGATTGTAATCATGTAAACAAAGAAAAAAACTAAAATTTTTCAAATTGATTGACTATAATGTTAAATATATTGATCATGCTGTGATATATATATATAATTATTTAATAGCTTTTATAGACTATTCATTTATTATTCAGTACAAATGATTATTTTTGAACCAAATGTTTTTTACCTATATAAAAAGTGCTCTACTATCATAGGCAATGATGACTGAATAAACAGTTTGGGTGCAAAACAATAAATAAATAAAAATAAACACTTTGGGTACCAAACTTGGAAATGTACACTGGTCTTTTTCAAAGTACATTGAATTTTATGTTAATAATACAGTGTCAACTTATTAATTATAAACGCAAAGCCATTTGTTGGTGAAAAGAAAACAGGATATTAGGGCAAATAAAGAATTTATTGGTGAAGCAGTCTTGGACAGGAGGACCTATTTGTGAACGATCTATGTAACTTTAATAGTACCTAGCAGCTGGTGGTCTATAGTGGTTCAAGCCATGAGTGGATTGCTTTTCTCTGTTTACTTTGCAACTGAAGGATGTTTGCAATATTAAAAAGCACAACCATGTACATACACACCCGCCTTAACAAAAAGCCTGCCCCAGGGATACCATATGGCAGGGGCCCTGCACCTGAAACCCAAACGAAGCCGACAGCAACGGATTCAGTGTTTGTCGCTGGCTGAGAAATCAGGCTGACATCAATTATACTTTTGAACCTGGATTGAATTCAACAGAAGCTTGTCAGCTGGCACTTAAGAAGAATGAATTCAACTAAGCCTGTGTTTCCTTATCACTGACTGGACCAGACAAACTGTTTGTGCTTGCCTTTGACATTTTAATTGGAGGACCTAGGAGGGCTTTTTTCAAAGCTCTTCTTGGATAGGTAAGCAAATGATAGTATTTCCTGAGTGTATGATTGAGAGAATTCAAACATCTTTCCAAGAGATCAATGTTACATAATGGAAGATAATAACAAAAGCGTATATCTATAAAAATTTCAGTTAATTGTTTTTAATTATATATTTTTTTGCTGTCTTGTTTTATTTTGTTTTGTATTAAATCAGTTCCAAAAGCATTTTAGGGAACAGTTGGAGAAGTTATTTTGCCAAATTTAGGATAGCCTTGGGCTTACAGACATTTTTCAATGAAATTAAATTTTAGAATATTATAGTAAATTGGTTCTCAAATAAATGTTAGCTTTATAAGATGATTTTTTAGATACATTTCTAAATGTTGAGTAACTCCTCACATATTTACATTGCCAGCAACCTATATTTTCAAGTTAATTATAAAAAAGTAAGCAGCTATATTGGGTATTTTTATGAATCTTGAAGAGGTAAGATTTCTTCCAAATATTTATTTACTATAATTGTAAATGTTTCTGCTGTCTTCCTCTAGTTAAGTATTCACCGACGTTTGAAGCTGAAAAATATATGCTTCATTAAAATATATTCCTTCATTAAAAGGTAGAGTGAACATATATTTCAAAATATTGAATTTTAACAAATACCATAAAATCACATAGGTCATTAAAACACAATTTGTGAGTTTCAAACAATTTTATTGGATACCACATTATATTCTCTTCTTAAAACTTAACTGAAGTTTCTAGAATAGACCTTTCTAGAAATATTTTTTATGAAAACTAATATTTTGGAGTAGGGGAGTTGTAGTACTGAACATGTTTTAAATGAGATAGAAGGTTATATTAGAAATTGCGAACAGATCAGGTTCTTGTGAGAGCATGTATAATTTCTTTCCTTTTGCCACTATTAGTGAAAAAGAATGTTTTAAAATTCATGAGCAATTTTCTTTCAGAATGCCGTGTTTGTCACTGCATGGGACAGAATTGTTGCCCAACTGTAAATTTTATTTTTAAAAAAGAAATAAGTATTGGTGGTCTGTCTCCTGAAGCTGCACTTCCAATGTGGGGACCACCAGCCCCATATGGCCATAAGTTTAGATTGGAGGTAATTTAATTAAGTGGCAATGGAGCACTTGAAAGTTGGTTAGTTCGATGGAAAAACTGGATTTTCAATCAGACAGTGTAGAAAGTTCTGTTTGACAGTGTTGTTTATAGTTTTGGGTGGTCCTGCTATCTACTCACAACTCAAAGTATCTGTACTGTTCATGTTATTTAATCATCATCTTCTAAGAAAAGTGCAAAACAATATCCCTGCTTGAGAAGTAAACTTGAAGGCAATGAACGCTTGCCTGAGTTCCCACAAAGTCTCATAGAAGATAAATGTTCAGATACACGATTGTAAGACTATACTGCCTCGAACATCAGTGTTGTGTTTCAAGTATATGGTAACAACACATTATACTGAATAGTTTCAGATTGATCCCAAATAGCTGGCATTGATATGCACAGGGTAACTGATTTCAAATGCTGGTCAGGGACCACCATACCCTGCCCTCTCAAAAAACAAACAAACAACAAACCTTTGGTTGCATATGATGAGTCATGATTTATCCCACCACTAAGCCCTAGACCTGCTAGGAACAATAGATTAATATATTTTCTCAAACATGCTGGAGAAAAAGAGTGATTTGAACTTGCAAAAACAGTCTTAAGAAACTGTACCTAGGCCCTGCCAGTTGGCTCAGTGGTAGAGCATTGACCCAGCGTGTGGAAGTCCTAGGTTTGATTTCTGATCAGAGCACATAGGAGAAGTGGCCATCTTCTTCTCTACCCCTTCCCCTTCTCTCTCTGTCTTCCCCTCCTTCAGTCATGGCTCAATTGATTCGAGGACGTCGATCCCAGGTGCTGAGGATGGCTCTATGGAGTTTCCACCTCTGGTGCTAAAAATAGCTTAGTTGCGAGCATTGGCCCCAGTTGGGGGTTACCAGGTGGATCCTGGTCAGGCCACATGCAGGTGTCTGTATCTCTATCTTACTTCCTCTCACTTAAAAAAAAAACAACAAAACTGTACCTAAAATTTAATGTCCTTTCTGATTCTGTTTAGCCATTTCTCTTACAACTGTGAATCACTAATACAGCTCCTCTCTTAACCTCTGCAGTCTACTGTCCATCCCCCAGGCAATTCCACTTGGTTAGACATAACAAGACGATGGAGGGTAAAACATTTGTAACTGATGTGCAGAAGTCTGTACTGACTCACGAGAGCCAATGTTAGCACATCTTCCCAAATTGGAAGCCATCCACACTGGGCACATTTACATCATGGAATTCAAATAATACTACTAACCAGAGTGGCTTCACTCCTGAACTCTGTTTATTAAGCACTATCAGCATATACACTGACTTTGAAGAGGAACCCTTCTTACCAGCAACAGCCTTCTCTACTCTGTCTACCAAGGGTTAGGCATCAGTGGATTTGGAAGAAATCCTGAATGTAAAAATCATGAAAGCAATAATCGGAAATATTGAGTCATCCAAGTTATGGTTTGGTCTTTCTTAGTAAGTAAGTAGTTCAATAAATGGAAATACATAATTTCATTCTTGTTAATTCAGGGATTGAGCTGAAGGTTTATGTTGACTTTCATGATTAAGACTTTAGCATAATATAGCAGGCAAGGACACTGTAACAACTATATACTTACTTTTTTTCTGTCAATATGGCCACATTTTGTATATATAGTATATGACTGACATAAACCTAAAGTAGCTAATTTGTGTCTGCCAAGCATAAATGAAAACCTTAAGACAGACTTCACTGTTGCACTTGCCTAAAATGAGTTTGTGAGGGCAGGAGGCAAAACTAAAATCAAGACATGCATACTTTTGGCCTGACCTGTGGTGACGCAGTGGGATAAAGCGTCAACTTGGAACACTGAGGTCGCTGGTTCAAAACCCTGGGCTTGCCTGGTCAAGGCACATATGGGAGTTGATGCTTCCTGCTCCTCCCTCCATTTCTCTCTCTCTCTCTCTCTCTCTCTCTCTCTCTCTCTCTCTCTCCCTCTCTCTCTCCTTTCTAAAATTGAATAAATAAAGTCTTAAAAAATCCTATCTTAAAAAAAAAGATATGCATACTTTCTCTGAATGGTTAATGCAGAGACAAACTTCATTAAATAGAATCTTATAATTTCCTTCAAAATATGTCTTTCCAAATTTAGAAGAATGCAACAGAAAAGAAATATTTCTTTTTGCAATAAATAAGAGAATGCAAATATGTTTTCATAACCTGAGGCTCCCATTGTTTTCAGCACCTCTGGCTTGTATCCGTATATATACTAGGAGGTCTAAAACAAGAAAAAAAAATTAGAACAAAGCCCAGGTCCATATTCCTGGTTATTATAAACTTCCCCAGCTAGATACTGATAATCAAGAGAACAACCATCATCTAACACACCAGGTCTCTTTTACCTCAAAGCACAGAGAAGTGCGTCTGGAAGAATCAGCAATCAGTTGGCACTGGATGTTCACGTGTGGCAGCTGATTTAGAAGATGCACATGTGATGAGTCATTAAAGGGAAGAATCAAGGAACTCGGTGACTCCTGATACTTTTTTGGGATATTTATGAGTCTTGAATCTGCTTAACACTAAAACAGCTTGTGCATATGAGCCCTGAATCTGCTAAGATAGCTTGCAAATGCTGGTCATTATTTAAGGAGGACGCATTACATGCTAGGATGTTATAGCCCACTGCATAACTATAGTTATATAATAATACATCTGTAAAACTCTAAATAATTCACACTATCATGGAAAACTAAAAAGAGGCCTAACTTTTATGTTATAACATTGCCCTGATCTGAAAGCCACTGAAACCATTCATTATTTTATATGAACATGTTATGTTTCAAACTTCATATTTCCCCATACCTTCTCAGTTTTGTTTTTCTGTTTTGCTTTTCTGTTTTTGGATTTCATGACAAATTTTGAAGTAAAAAATAAGGTCACAGGAATAAATAAGAGCTGTTCTAGAAGTAGTACGCTCCATATTTAAGAAGTACAGGGTCCAGGGAAATTTACTTACAAAAAACTATTCAAGCCAACAGATGTTTGATAGTTTTCTGAATCCCATTGGATTCAAAATTATTGGCAGTTCCTCCGCACACTGGTTAAAATTTTTAAACTGGTCAAAACTTACTGAGTATAAACACAGATTGCAATGATCCATTTTGAGCCCCTAACTTTGTTTTAAAATATTATATAGGCCCTGGCCAGTTGGCTCAGCGGTAGAGCGTCGGCCTGGCGTGCGGGGGACCTGGGTTCGATTCCCGGCCAGGGCACATAGGAGAAGCGCCCATTTGCTTCTCCACCCACCCCCCTCCTTCCTCTCTGTCTCTCTCTTCCCCTCCCGCAGCCAAGGCTCCATTGGAGCAAAGATAGCCCGGGTGCTGGGGATGGCTCCTTGGCCTCTGCCCCAGGCGCTAGAGTGGCTCTGGTCGCAACAGAGCGACGCCCTGGAGGGGCAGAGCATCGCCCCTTGGTGGGCAGAGCGTCGCCCCCTGGTGGGCGTGACGGGTGGATCCCGATCGGGCGCATGCGGGAGTCTTTCTGACTGTCTCTCCTGTTTCCAGCTTCAGAAAAATACAAAATATATATATATTATATAAATACACTTGAATCATAAAGACATTAAAACTAGAAATTAGTCAAGAGAAACAAACTTTAAAGATTTCATACTATAGAATGTATTTATAAAGATCTCCAATAAAATGTATTTGAAATGGCCAAATCTGGAAATAATCTGATTTCTTATCAATTAAGGATGGTTGACTGGATTTTTTATTTTTTTTTGTATTTTTCTGAAGTTGGAAACGGGGAGGCATCAGACAGACTCCTGCATGCGCCCGACCAGGATCCACCAGGCATGCCCACCAGGGAGTGATGCTCTGCCCATCTGGGGCATTGCTCTGTTGCAACCAGAGCTATTCTAGCGCCTGAGGCAGAGGCCATGGAGCCATCCTCAGTGCCCAGGCCAACTTTGCTCCAATGGAGCCTCGGCTGCGGGAGGGGAAGAGAGAGACAGAGAGGAAGGAGAGGGGGAGGGGTGGAGAAGCAGATGGGCACTTCTCCTGTGTGCCCTGGCCGGGAATTGAACCTGGGACTTCTGCACGCCAGGCTGACGCTGACTGGATTTTTAACACATTCATTTTATAAAATATCATTCAGTGATTGAAAAGAATGAGTTAGATCTAAGATGTTGCTCTGCAAGGTTGACAATTATATGTCATTAGTGAGAAAAACAAATTGTTTATAAGTATTTTCCTAATAATTTTATTTACACAAAACATGAATAAAATAGTTCTTTCAGTTATTTCCCACTAAACTGATACACCTGTCCTAACCTGTCTATGTCACCTATCCTCTCTAGAAAACATGCAAGAAGTACATGCATTGCTCCTTGAAAACTGTTTCCTATATGGCTTTTGTTCAGTTTCTACTACTAAACATTCACATATAGAAGGTTAATTGTCTTTGTTATCCAACCTCTTTGAACCAAGTGTTATTGTTAGAACAATTTTCACATTTTATACAATGTTACACAAAGTGTTTATAAATAAATGTGATTTAAAAAAAGAGTTGTTGCTTCATGAAAACTAAGTTAAAAACTTTGGAAATGCTCTATAGATGAAAGTCATTGAAAATATATATTGAGAATTCAGACATGGGCAAGACCACTGTAAAAGAACAGGGAAGAAAATTGTTAAAATATAGAAAAAGTCTACACTGAATTGCTTAGTAAATGCCTTTAAATGCTTGATGACTTGAAAAAAACCAAAATCCCCTATGATTTTTTTTTTTTTTTTGGCAGACACTTTTCAGAGCAGTGAGGATCTAATGGTGAACCAACCTAAGGTTCCTGCTATTACAGAAGTGACAAAAGACTTGAGCACTGCCAGGAGCCTCTTTGAGCTTTCCTACTTTATCACCTCTGCTACTCTCTGTGTTCCCGTATCCGAGTCTCCATTCTCCCATCACTTGGTCCATTTCAACTACTTCAGGTAGATTTGGTCTAGGGACCCAATTCAGACTCATCTCGGAAATATGTCCAGTTCTCCAGTTTCTACTAAGACCACCTCCCCTGAAGTCATCCCAGCCTGCTCAGCCCTCTGTGATTTTCGACAGTGAATGGACATGAGAGAAACAATCTCTGAACAGATTACAGATTTCTTTCACTGGGCGGTATGTTCGGCCTTCGTGGCTGATGCTGAAGAAAGCGGTTTAGCACAGAGAGAACTGAACTGCTCCCTCTCTATCTCCCCTTCCTCTTACCCTCCCACTCTGGTCCAGACTTGATCCACAGAAGAGTCTTAAGATTGAACGCCTGCCCAGGAGGCTGCCCTGTACTGGCCCAGGAAGGAGAAGAAGGAAAATAAATACCACATTTCTGACATGTACAAATTTATTCTAGATTAGCTCTCTTAATTGAAAAACATGGGACAAGAGGTTAATCCCCGCAATCAGAACTTTTCACTTTATGCTTTGACCAACAGGAAGAAGGAAAGAACCTAGCAACATTCTATAGAGAAAACCTGCCTTCCTAGAAAATTCCTTCTGCATAGGAAGAGTTTAGTCCACTGGGCTGCAACACCACCCTCTTTTACCTTCAGGCTGCCATAGTTTTTCTGATTAACTCCCACATCTGGTCCCTTGATCCCACTCTCAGGTCAACTAAACCCAAATTCCAAACTCCAGTTTCAGTTTCATACTGATAGGCTGTGAATCTTCATCTTCCCTGTATAATCACTACTATTTTTCTTTCTCTCTTTCTCTCTTCCTTTCATTCTTTCTTTCTTACTTTTTCTTCTTTTTCAAATGAGAGAAGGGGTGATAGAAAGACAGATGTGCCCCGTGGATCCTGGCAACCTCTGTCTGGAGCTGATGCTCTGCCCATTTGGGGCCATGCTCTCAACGAAGCTATTTTTAGCACCTGAGGTGGAGGTTCCATGGAGCCATCCTCAATGACTGGGCATCGCACTTGAACCAATCGAACCATTGCTGTGGGAAAAGAGAGAGAGAGAGAGAGAGAGAGAGAGAGAGAAAGGGAAGAGGGAGAAGTGGAGAAGCAGATGATCACTTCTCCTGTGTGCCCTGACCGAGAATCAAACCTGGGACATAGACACGCCAGACCAATGCTCTACCATTGAGCCAACCGTCCAGGGCCTACTATTTCCTTTCTCTAGCCTTTATTCTGCATGTTCTTATTGATCAAACTGACTGAAGGAACCTCCTTGGCCTTTGGTTTAGACAGAATATACTTCCTAGGAGCCCCTTTTCTGCTTTTCACCCCTTCTCTTAGCCTCACCCTTGTTGTATACCTTATCTTTACAAATTTGGCTCTTGTCATCTCCTTGGAAGACATTTTTTTCCTGACCTTTCCCGCCAGCCTTTCTTTTCTTCCAGGAGTCACCAGCTTATGTGCCAACATAGCTGTGCCACGTTACTGTGAGTGACTTGTGAAAATCAGTGTCATCATTACTAAACCACCATTCTCATTCTCATTAAACCACAGAAGGTTTAATTTCTGCACCCAGGAACCTTAACTGACACACAAGAAAGATATTCATGAAATAATTTAGGTGACGGAAACTCAATGTCCTGTAGTAATTCGGAGAAAAGGGAGTTTGTGGCAGTTCTAATTAGTCGAAGAAGAGTACATGGAGAAGTCAAGGTTTTTAAGTGACGCCTGAATAAAATTTTTGATTTGCAAATATAAACAGACGTCAGACAGCTGATCACAACACAGCAGGTTTATGAACCCAGGATGAACATACCAAGCGATGATTTAGGAAGATTATCTGAGAGCTACGCTTGACATTAATTCAGAAGGTTAACTCTGAGGCTGGGAAGGAGGGGGGAGGTTGGCCATGAGTCTGCTACAGTAACCCCAGGAAAAGTCTATTAAGATGTGATGCTTTGAAAATGACAGTGTAAATATAATTGTGTGGTTATGCAATGATTTAAAGGAAAAAAAATCAATCAGCTTTTGTGACAGGATGAGCGTAGGAAATGAAGGAAAATAATGATTCAAAATAACAGCTAGCTCTTATCGCTCAGGAAATGGTGAAAATGAAAACAGCCTCTGACAAACACAGTGGTTAGGATGGGCAGTTCTTTTGGGGCTGAGCCTGTATGGAGACTTCAGATGTGGACACGACGCTTCTGAGAAATCCAAGTTGCACGTGGCTGGCACTTGAGTAAGAAGACTGGGTTGGAGAAATGGAGTTGGTGTTCCAAGCGGGCTAGGTGAAGCCATGAGGAAGAGATCCCTTTCAGTGAAGGCAGTTCAGAACTTAGCAAAGGCTAAGTAGTAAGTGGTAAAGAATACTCGTGTGCGTGGCCCTGGCTGCTTAGCTCAGTGGGTTAACATCCCAAAATGACAAGAGTACAGGTTTGATCCCCGGTTAGGGCACACACACATGGGAAGCAACCAATGAGTGAATGAATGAGTGGGACAAAAAATGAATGTTTCCTTTCCCCTTCACCATTCTCTTCCTCGTTCTCTCTGTCTCTTTAAAAATAAATCAATCAATAAAAAAAGTTAAGCCTTGGCTGGACAGCTCAGCTGGTTGGAGCATTGTCCTGGAGCCTGGAAGTTGCTGGTTCAATTCCCCAGTCAGGGCACATACAGGAGCAGCTTGATGTTCTGGTCTTTCCCTGCCTCCCTCAAAAAAAAAAGCAAACAAAAAAACCCAAAAAATATCCATATGTAGAGGGTGAAGGAGAAAGAGGAGCTAGAAAAGAAATGAGAGACTTGATGATTCTAGTAGCTACCATTAATATACTAATATATTATAAATTTTCAGGCATAAAGAATGAATGAATTTTTAAAAAATTCTTAATGATCTTTGCTGATTATAGTTAATAATACTGTTTTTCATATTTCAAAGTTGTTAAGAAAGTGGATCTTAAAGGTTCTTAGCAAAAGAAAAAAATTTATAACTGTGCAGTGATGGATGTTAATTAGATTTATTGTGGTAACCATTTAACAATATATACAAATATGAAATCATGTTGTATACTTGCAACTTATGTTCTATGTCATCTGTCCCTCAGTTAAAAAAAAAAAAAGAAGAAGAAGAAATCCCTGCTGGTGTCAGAGATTAGTTCTAACCTTGGAGGAGAGGGTGGCCATGACCCAGGAACACGAGTTTCAAGCATGAAGGTCTAGATTGGGGTACCCCTTGGATGACCTGGTTTCCTTTATTGAACCCTTTAGGTATAATCTGGATTAATTTTAGAACCTCAAGTCGGTCTTGAGGTTGACCTTAACTTCAAAATTTCAAGCTAGGGGTAACTAGAACTTTGAAATGAATTTAAAGAACCAGTTTCACATTTTCTTTTACATCTTGGCATTAGAGCCAAATCAATTTCAGAAGAAACTCTGGGACAGAGAGCTGGTCTGGGGAAAAGAGGGCCCTGATGCAGCTTTCGGGAAGTTTTGTCCTTAGAGTTATGGTAGCCAAGTAGCCAGATGTGCCTGGTATTTTTTATTTTTTTATTTTGGGGGGATTGGGACAGAGACAGAGAGAGGGACAGAGAGAGAAACATGATAGACAGACAGGAAAGGAGAGAGATAAAAAGCATCAAATCTTTGTTGCGGCACCTTAGTTGTTCATTGATTGCTTTCTCATATGTGCCTTAACTGGGAGCTCCAGCCAAGCCAGTGACCCCTTGCTCAAGCCAGCGACCTTGGGCTTCCAGCCAGTGACCTTTGGGCTCAAGCCAGCCATCTTGCGCTGTGCCTGGCATCTTTTATTTCTCCTTGCTCTTGTCTGTAACTTCCTTTTCTAGAATTAGTATATATTTGAAGGTTATTTGGGGTTTTTGTTTGTTTGTTTGTTTTAGTTTTACATATACTATTTTGACAATAATTTTTTTTTCAGCATTTTGAAAAGGATGAAAGCAAGCAAATGATAAAACGCATGCATTTTCTATGACTTAGGAATAATATATCATACATTTTAAAATACCTCTTATGTTCCTTACAAAGGACTGAAAGAAAAAGGAACTGTGTGGAAAAGCAGCTTATTGAAAATTCAGTTGTTCCTTCCAAACGAACGCTTGAGGAGCAGTGCAGTCTGTTTAATAACTATTCTGGAGAAAGATGAAGGAATAATGAAAACCTCACTGACCCACATGCACAACTAGACTAGAGCGGAACTCCTCCAGGGCGGAGAATGAAGGGAACGACTCTGTGTTTTGTCTGCACTTTGGATAATTGAATGCAGCGGGGTAATTACAGGTTGTGTCGCATTAAAGCATGTGTGTTAGGTAATATCTGATTCAGATTCTTAAAAGCCCAGCTTTAAAGCTAATTTTTTTTTTGTTTTGTTTTATATTCACTATTTAGGGGAAATAGTTAACCGAATTTTGTAAACAGTCAACAACAATCAATCAAGAAAGGAGCTAGAATGTTGGTCACAGCTATTATTTGACAGGAAGCCCACAGATACAGCTAGGAAATTATTTTTATCAGCTTCATTCATATCTAATTCATAGATCGTATAGCTTTTAGTATAGTCATAGAGTTGTATCGCCACAATCAGTTTTAGAATATTTTCATCACCCCAAAAGGAAATCCCACGCTCTTAGTCATGACCCCTCCAAATCCACGACTCTCTCTTCCCATGTGGAGAATGCCATACATCTGGATAACAAATGTTTCTCCTATGAAGCTGTTCAAACTATGCAAGGGAGTTAACTGCTAAAAGACAAAAAAAAAAAAGAAAAAAGAAAAAGAAAAAGAAAAGAGAAAAGAAAAAGTCTCATGTATACAATATTGTTAACTGAAATGCAGTTGCCCATATCAAAAAAATAGTATGATTTCTCTGGAGTATATGATGATATTTTATTCATTCCAGAGGAATTGCTTTTATCATTCTGCACTCTGAATAAACATCACTGGGCAGGACTGAACCTGGGCAACTGAATGATGAAGTCGTAGGCAAGCCCACCAGTGTCTCAGTGCAAACTCAGAGGTTGAAGTGTAAAGCTCACTGGAAAATTTTAGCAGGAATAGATCCCCTTTATGTTGTCATGGATTCATCCGGGAATTGATCACTGTCTTTTCCTCTAAGTGCCCCGGATGGCCAGGCTTCTGCGGAAACTTCAGTACCTTGGTGATATCCCAGGGATTCCAGAGCAGTACCTTGCACATACATGAGGCTCAATACAGGTTCCTGCCTGCCTGACAGACAGCCCATCCCCGGCCGTCCAGCCTGGGAGATCAGCGAGGTGTTTCAGTGCATCGCTGCTACAGCGATCGAAGGAGAGCAGACGGGAAGGCTTTTATTTGAGGTCAGCTTTTAGCCGCTATGCATTAGTCATGGATCACAACAGAAAAGGGAAAGAGAGTTGGATGCGATGAGAAAGAGGGAACCTATATATTAACGCATGACTGTATTTTGGTCATATGTTTTATCTACCAAATTAAATCAAGGCAAAATGCCAACACATTGGACCACACTACCATCTGTTAAGTATGGATCTGAGACTAGACTTCCAGTCATAATTAATAGAGGCATTTACATGAAACTTTTGTGGCCCGCACTGGGAAATTAAATATCCTTTATAGTGTGTAATCATTCTGTCCTCCATATTATTCTGGGTATCTATAATTAAACCATTGTTAAGTATCAGAAACACCCGACGAAAGAGGAACTGATAATGTGGTTGGGATATGACATCAAGGCAGATGAATAATGAAGCTTAGCAGATAAGAAACAGTCAGGTCACCTTCATTTTTTTTAATTACCATTTTCGCAGGGACAGAAAATTCACTTCCCTCTCTATCATATCCTCTCTGCATTACAATGATGATCAAATTCTGATTGATAAAAGAGCCACATGAAGTTTTTTTCTTTAGATTTCTATAAAAATAGTGGAACATTATGCCTTTCATTTCTAAACTGGTTTGATTGCCAAAATTCTGTATATCAATCTGGGTGTGGAGAAGTTACATGAATAAGACTTGGAAAATATAATAAAGAAATAATCATTCAGCGTTCCAATTTTCTTGACTCCTTTCTTTTAGAAACAAGTCTTTTCTACTAATTCTTGATTACAGTTTTAATTTAAAATGCTACATCACCCATCATTTCTGTGATTATGCTAACAGTGATGCCAATTTTACAAATAATTTAGAATATTTGCTTAAGAATCTGAAGCCACCTTGCAATGTTCCTTTCATTTCCCAGGTATTTTATTCTTCATTTCATCAGCTCTAATGTTCCTTAACTAGCCTCCTAACTCCCATTATTGGAATCTTCGCTGCATTGAAAGCTTGAAATTTATAATTCAGAATTCTAAAGTATTACCGGAGGGCAGCAGTATAAAAGCTCCCTTACTTAAATCTGTCCCATTCAATGGCCCTATCATAAATGAAATATGTCCAAATTATTTGAAGGAGCATTTGAAGTCTCACGCTAATAGGTTTGACTATAAAACCGATTAACTTTGATGAAAGGAACAAATAAATGCACCTATTAACACTAAATATAAAAAGAAGACAAAAAATTAACCTAGTTCCCAAACTATGGAATTCCACCACACTTTCTTATTTTTTTATTTTTTTATTGGCTGCATATGTGTGTATGTCTGTCGATAGATAGATAGATAGATAGATAGATAGATAGATATCATCTAGCATAGTGCTGGGTATACACAAAGAACATCCAAGATCTTGGGTTGAATGAATATGCAAGTGGAACTGACCTTATATCTTGCTACGACATGTCTAATGTATGTAAAGGCCAGGTGGTGTCCAACCAGAGGGTGAACCTATTTGAGGCAGGGGGGCACAATGCGCTGGGTGTGCTCAGTGCCTAAATCTCTGAATGCTCCATAAATATTGGCAGAGCAGGTTCTCAGCCTCAGGGGAAAAATGAACAGCTGTCAATAAAACGGAGAATGGCCATATATTTAATCAATTTGTGTTACAAGTGGTTTAACTAAATTTACATTCATTCATTGAGCAAATGTTACTCTGAATTGACTGTATGGATGGTGTCATGCCCAGCATGATTAGTTTAAAGCCTTATTAACTAACTTTTTGACATGCTATTTCACCAAAAAGCAGCCAAACATGTTGTTCTCACATATTTTAAGTTAAAAAGATTTTTATAGTCACTTATAATTTCTATTTTCTAACTCAGTTTTTATGCCATTTTTATTCAGGTGCTTGCTAATATATAAAAAAGGTAATTGTTACTCAGGTTTTAACTCTAATTCACTGCCAAGTTGCATGTCATCTACGTGAATATCATGTTCTTTACATTTACTAAGGCAAGCAAGTATATTGAAATGATTTAGAAACATTTCTTTTTTAAAAAAATAATTTTTTATTAATTTTAATGGGGTGACATCAATAAATTAGGGTACATATATTCAACGGAAACATTTCTTAATAGCAAACCTTAAAATTCTAACAAAGATTTTTTAAATAACTAGAAAATGAGTCAATATGTTCAACAAATATAAATATATACCGTATTTTTTGCTCCATAAGACGCACCTGACCATAAGACACATGTAGGGTTTTTGTTGTTGGTTTTTTTCTTTGTTTGTTTTTTACAGTGACAGAGAGAGAGAAGGATAGATAGGGACAGACAGACAGGAACAGAGAGAGGTGAGAAAGAAGCATCAATTATCAGTTTTTCGTTGTGACACCTTAGTTGTTCATTGATTGCTTTCTCATATGTGCCTTGACTGTGGGCCTTCAGCAGACCAAGTAACCCCTAGCTCGAGCCAGCGACCTTGGTTCCAAGCTGGTGAGCTTTGCTCAAACCAGATGAGCCCGTGCTCAAGCTGGCAACCTCGGGGTCTTGAACCTGGGTTCTCCGTATTCCAGTCTGACACTCTATCCACTGCATCACCGCCTGGTCAAGTGACACACCTAGGGTTTTAAAGAAGAAAATAAGAAAAAAATATTCTGAACCAAATGGTGTGTTAAAATATTTTATAAAATACTGTATTTTTTACTCCATAAAATGCACAGGCATTTTTCCTTCCACTTTTTTTGGGGAAAAAGTGCGTCTTATGGTGGAGCGAAAAATCTGGTAATTCAATATGTTTTCAATAGCAAGATTTTAAAAAGCCTTGTTAATTAATATGACACAACTAGAAAATTAGGAAGAATAGGTAATATCCTGAGCATTGTAGTACTATTTTCACCACATCATGCATTCTTTGCGATCTTATTTTCAAGAAGAGTGAACTACATTTTAATGACAATCAATTCCTTCACCTGGGTACAGGAACAGTTAATAGCAAAGCTCAGCACCCTGTCCACACTTTGTGGAATTTCTGCTTGCATACCCATTTATTACAACCGAAGGAAACAGCTTTTAGCGGAATGGTTTGAAAAACATAAATATGGGATCTGGATTGAAGTTTTCAATGATCAATATTGATATAAATTCACCTTATTAATTCCCAACTTGAAATTCTCTGCGGTTCCCAATTCTACCCAGCTGCCAACAAAGGTCAAATGTCAAATCCTCTACAAGACATCCAAGATCCAGGCTTCTGTTTCAAAGCTTTACCTTCCGTGTTGCCACCTGTCCCGACACCAGTGAACTTGATTCCAGCCACAGTAGCCTATCTGCCATTCTGCGGTGTAGTTAAGTGCCCCTCTCTGAAATACTTTACACGCACCAGTGTGACCCTTTGACAACTTCCCTTCACCAGTGACCAAATTCTCTCTTAAAAATTCAATTAAAATGTTCTTCCTTCTCTGAGTTTCTGCCATGTCACTCAGTTTATTCTCTCCTCTGTGCTGCATGGCTCCTGTTAGCCTTTCCATGGAGGTTTACACTTCTCTGTCTCTAACGGAATGTGGACTTCCTAAAATCAGGGGTCATGGCTTAGCGGCTTTTTAAAGTATTCTAGTGCCAAACACCATGCTCCTTAGTTCTTCAGTCCATGCTAGATATTATAATTGTTATTTTAATACTATCTAGTTATTCCAAAATGGGAGGGACCCGGAGAGTTTTCCTCAGCTGATAAAGTCGCATTCCCAAAAGGGACCTCAGGAATCTAACAAATAAACAAAACTATTTTGCTACCGCATAGCTTCTGAGACTCTGACTAAACTTCTTGGTCTTCACTTGAGCACAATAGCAGAGATGGCCTATTTCCTCCCTCCCCACTCCAATTTGCTACATTCTACTCTGTTGCACCTTTTGTGGAGGAGACGGCCACATCTGTACCTTTGTATCACCAGTTGTTTCAAACGGAGGTCTGATTCTAATGTCATTACAGTAACACGTAGGGTTTTTGTTTAACATCATTACTGTCTGAAAGAAATATGTTAATTAAACTTACTAATGATGCTACACTGGGTGATTTGAATTCACAGGTGAGGGTGAAAACATAATATGAAAATGATCTGAAGGGGTTAGAAATACAATCAGAAAAGAAAAAAAAACCAGCCTCGCCCTGGCCGGTTGGCTCAGCGGTAGAGCGTCGGCCTAGCGTGCGGAGGACCCGGGTTCGATTCCCGGCCAGGGCACACAGGAGAAGCGCCCATTTGCTTCTCCACCCCTCCGCCACGCCTTCCTCTCTGTCTCTCTCTTCCCCTCCCGCAGCCAAGGCTCCATTGGAGCAAAGATGGCCCGGGCGCCGGGCATGGCTCTGTGGCCTCTGCCTCAGGCGCTAGAGTGGCTCTGGTCGCAATATGGCGACGCCCAGGATGGGCAGAGCATCGCCCCCTGGGGGGCAGAGCACCGCCCCTGGTGGGCGTGCCGGGTGGATCCCGGTCGGGCGCATGCGGGAGTCTGTCTGACTGTCTCTCCCTGTTTCCAGCTTCAGAAAAATGAAAAAAAAAAAAAAAAAAAAAAACCCAGCCTCCTATTAGAACCATGCAAACTAATGTCTATGTACCGGTACCTATGGGGGAAATTAAGCTGAAACTCAGCTGCTCTGTGTGGGTTCAAATTGCGTACGAGTATCTAACTCTTTAAGGTGCTATGTAAATGCAAGACATTATTAATTTTTAGCAAACTAATGATGTTTTCTATGAGTGCAGAAGGTTTTGTTTTTACAGGCAGATCTCAGAATACATAACATACATTATTATTTTGAGGTCAGTAAATGGAAAATGGTATTAACCCTGGTTTATAGACTGGAAAAATATTTAACTTAAAGACGAGCTCTACAGCCTGACCTGTGGAGGTGCAGAGGATAAAGCATCTACATGGAACGCTGAGGTCGCCGGTTCAAACAAAACCAGGATCGCCTGGTCAAGGCACAAACAGGAAACAACTACTACAAATTGATGCTTCCCACTTCTCTCCCCTCCTTCTCTGTTTCTCCCTCTCTCTATCTAAAAGTCAATAAAAAATGTAAAAAAAAAGAAGAAAGAAAAGAACTATACAAATAATTCAAGGTCACTGAAAGAGCTACAGACACTCATTTGTAACACATAATTACTAAGATTGTGTTTAAATATATTCACTAGATGCAATTACACATTTGCCTACTTTATTTACTTCTTCCATTCCCCTAAAACTAGGGATATCTTTTCTTAAGAGCTAATCACTGCAGTTCAACCTACCTCTTCCAACTAGCTGCTTGACATTTCTAAACTGGCAATTCATTCTGTATAGTCTGGGAGCCGAAGGAACTGAAAGCAATGCTGAGTTTGAAGGACGATGCTTGAGGATCTAGCACAGCCTTGATCAGAAAGCCTGCTGTTTATTCCTTATGAGGGGGCAGCACCCTATCAGTTCATGTTATTTAGGCCCTTGGACTATCTGGAAATGCTTAAATTCAATGTAAAATAGTAACGAGGGATGTAGGCCTGAGTTACCCTCCCCCCCACACACACACATATCCCTGTCTTATACAGAACTGCCATTACTGGGGGAAGACTGCCTCTAAGAAGAGCCTATAGGACTAGGAGACATACCTCGCAGGGGTGGGGTCAGGCCAAGTGACATCAGGGAAAAGCCTATGACAACCCAACCAGAACGGAAAGAGCTCGGCCCAAGCACACCCTAAATTTGCAAAGTAGGGAGGCCAGGATGGACGGGGCAAACATCGAATGGACTACAGAGTCCTGGCAGTGAGGAGAACAGGTGAGGACTGAACGGGGCAGGGGCGCAGGGCCGCGCAGACAGCGCCACCTGCAGGCGTCCGCGATGTGCTAGAGCAGGAGAGGCGTGTCCTGGGAAGAGAAGAACGTAGTTCTCCTGGGACATCTCCCAGACTTAGTACAGTTTACGAAAGGAATACATGCCATGGGTTAAATATGGTAGGGAAGAAAGTGATTTAATTAAATCACAAACAGTAGTTTTCTGTTTCCAGAACTGTCTAGCCTCCATGGGGGTGCTACTTTGCTCTTTCCTGATCTCACAAGGTATAGCACACCACCACCTGCTCAAGGGTTTTAATTATGCCTTCTACAGTACTTTGTTTTCTTCACAGTACTTAGCACAGTCTGTAATGTCTTGTTTATTTATTCATTTAATTTTACCTCTCCGATTACACTAGAATGTAATTCCTACAGTGGCAAGAGGACTCAGCCATTTGGTTCACCACTGTGTGTAGCACAGAGCTAGTTTGTGCTCAATTCTCAATATATATTGAAAGAATAAGTGAATGAATGTCATGTATACATCATTATACTTTACACTTAGAAATATGGAAAATATAGTGATTTCTGTTGTTCTTCTTCTTCTGAATGTGCCAGATGTGAGGAGGGAGGATAACTTTTTTTCCTCCCCAAATCAACTGACTAAATGGTTCAGTCCTATTTTCTCTCTACACGCAAGAATATTTAAGTAGTTAAGGGAAGTATTTATATTCCAATAATTTTTAGTTCTGTTACTTCAAGAAAACATCAGGGCAGCTTGATGAATGATGCAAAGGCTGGGTTCGGAGGTGGAATAAAATGAGATTCCAGACGCTAATGTGAGCTGCCAATTGTGCTAAAAAAATATTATAAAAGCGTCCTGCCGCCTTTATATGGTGGGGCAGCAGGCAGAGCCCGGGCAAGCCTCCCTAAGCTGCTCGGATCCTTCCTCACACATCCCCCCCCACACCCCCCCCCCCAGACTGCCTGGCCTTCCTTCCTTCTCACCACCAATGAGGGCGGAGCCAATGCACACCTGACGGCCAGCCTGCCCTGGCACACTGGAGCAGGAGAAATCACCGCATTGGGTTTGATTATTTTTTGCTCCTTTTTCCCAGGAGTATGTTTTTTTTTTTTAAAGATCGAGACATAAAATTCCAAAAAAAACTATCTTAAAATACAGGGTTGGGCCAAAATAAGTTTACGGTTGTACGTCCGCGAAGCACAGAGTTTATTCTTGTACTATTATTTATTTAAAATTGCATTATTTTTGTATAGAAACAGTCATGAACCTACTCTTGCCCCGCCCGTGTTGGTTGTGAGCACCTTTGTCTTGCCTTTGTTTTAAATCCGCGCACAACAGGAGGCTCAGTTAAGACCGTTCGACCATTCATTCGTTCACTAACAACGGCTGCGTTCTAAGTTCCAGGTGCTGTCCCAGACATTGGGGATACAATAAGCTTATGTTGCCAGAATTACACAGACCATCAGGATGAAGGAAGAACCACTGCAATGCCGGAGGCCTCCCTGAAGAGGTGATATGTAAAGTAGATGGTCAGTTCAAGATCTGCGGGCGGGGCATTCTAAATGGATGCGTCATGCAAAGGCGCAAGTGGAGTGAAGTGCAAAGCATAAAAGGAACCAGTGTGGTTGGAACTCGCTTGCTCATGAAGAAGCACTGAGATGCTCCGTATTGAGATTTCTTAGACGCCCGCGATTTATAGCACAGCTAGTAGATGACTAGTGGGTTCCACTTTGTCCTGCTTCTGACACACAGGTAGTGATAATATGCTTGGCTAATATATCATGCGGAGCATTTACTCTAATGGAGGTACACGTGCTATCACAATGAATTACTTACAGGGTCTACTTAGTCTCTGTGCTTTATGCTTTTAATATTACCAACATCTTTTCAGATGCCTTTTTTCAATTAAGTCTTTTCCTTTACTTCCCGCTAACAGTGTGATGATATACATATTTATAACAGTTATTTACCAGAGTACTATTAACAAGTAATACAGTGTGGATTCAAAGGAAGTAAAAACTTCATCAATAAAATAAGGGATTTGGCAATATTATCAAACTGAACTCCCTTTTTATATGTCTTGCTAACCCTGATAACAATACCCTTGAGTACGTTAATTCTTTGAATCTCTCTGGGGACTGGCACGCGGACACCTCCTTCTGTGGGGTAGAGATTCACAAGCAACTTTATTCCATTAGAAGAAAAGAAGGTTTGCATAACCTAAAGATAATAACTTATCGGTGCTGATGCTGCTTTCTTCCAAATACAGCAGGAGGAAGAGTTCTTTCATCGGAATGTGGTATAAGCCGACATCCCCCAGGGAGCTGTGTTAAAGAGCCAGTGCTTCTGAGGCAATGCACCTCACTGTGCCCACATCAAACTAGGAGTTCCCATTGTTTCCTTGAATGTGTTTAGTGCTTATTCACTTTGCTTTGTGGAGTTAATAACAAACCATGATGCTCAGGTGATTCTCCTGAGTAAGAGGGGTGTAGTGGGTGTGGTGGGTAGAGTCATTAAATAATGACTCTGCTCTGTGATGCCATGGCCATTCTGGTTTTATAAAGGAGGAATCAGGGTTCCAAGCAATGACTCATTCAGGGTGACTCAGCTATGAAGTCCTAGAGTCAAAACAGCAATCAGCCAGAGTGTTGCTCTGGTGTGTGGAAGTCCTGGGTTCAATTTCTGGCCAGGGCACACAGGAGAAGTGCCCATCTGCTTCTCCACCCTTCCCCCTCTCCTTCTTCTCTGTCTCTCTCTTCCCCTCCTACAGCCAAGGCTCTATTGGAGCAAAGTTGGCCCGGGCACTGAGGATGGCTCCATGGCCTCCACTACAAGCACTAGAATGGCTCTGGTTGCAACAGAGCAACACCCCAGATGGGCAGAGCATCGCCCCCTAGTGGGCTTGCTGGGTGGACCCCAGTTGGGCACAAGTGTGAGTCTATCTCTCTGCCTCTCACTTCCTACTTCAGGGGAAAAAAAAACACCAAAAAACACAGCAATCAGCCAGAAATTGTTATTATATATTCTTTACCCCCCACAGTATAATCTCTTTGCTAAGTTTGTTACCATTTTTAGTTGACAGTGAGGAAGAACTCGCAAATTATTGTATTTAAATACCTAAAATATTAAAAAGGTACCCTTAAAAACTCTGCTGAGCAAAGAATTCAGGGCATGGTCAGTGAGGGCTAGTTTGGGGAAACTTGAATCTTACCCCTCCTTACAGGGCTTCTTGTCCCCATTATACATCTCACTCCACTCATGCTGTCCCCTGTCCAACTCTGAACAAATCTGATGTGAGCACTTTGTACACATCCATGTCACTCCAGTCGTCCCCATGATGATATTTGTGTTTCAGGCTTGTCTTTAAGGAAGAGTGAAAGACTTGGCCTGTTTCAAAGAAAATTCCAGGTGACGTTGGAACTGGTAGAGTGACTACTTTGCTCAGTTTGAGGCCTTCTTTCACTCTTAATGTTGCTATATGGCAGTTACAAAATACTCAGGGGATGTAACATATACAATAAAGAATATCATCAATAATGTAAGGATTCTGTATGGTCAGGAGGGTACTAGAAGTATTGAGGGATCACTTTGTATGGTATACAAATGTCTAACCGCTATGCTTATGCCTGAAACCAATATAAAGTGGAATGTCAAGTGGAATGAAAAATTTTTAACTTTAAATATTTTTCCACATGGTAATTATAACAATAACCTATTTGAATTGATCTGTATATAATAAAAGAATTTCACAAATACTATTTTGTGATCAAAATATTCTATGATATTATACTTACTTGGTTTATCAAAATACTAGAGTATGAGAAAAGGTAATTATTTAAATAAAGAAATGAATCAATACGCTTTAAATCAGGCATCCCCAAACTATGGCCCATGGGCCGCAATGCGGCCCCCTGAGGCCATTTATCCAGCCACCACTGCACTTCTGGAAGGGGCACCTCTTTCATTGGTGGTCAGTGAGAGGACCACTGTATTTGGCAGCCCTCCAATGGTCTGAGGGACAGTGAACTGGCCCCCTGTGTAAAAAGTTTGGAGACCCCTGCAGTATTCTTGGATGTGCATTCATTCAACATTAAGTGTGCAGACATGCACTGAGCAGCCACAATATCCAGATGCTTGGGGATTTACACAGAGACAGGCTACGTGTACCAACAGAACTCACACTCCATAGAATGTCACTACCCTTTGAAACATCCTGCAATGTGTTAAGAACAGTATTTATAAGTACTAAACACTAATGTATGTACACCCGTAGGTTGGTTTGTTTTTGTTTGTTTGTTTAGGTTGTTTTACATTTAAGCTCTCCCAACATTGTATATTGTCTTGGGAATTGTCAGTAACATTTTATCATAGATTTTAGACCTTGGATATTTTAGGAAGCCAGAAGCAACCATTTCTCCAATATCCAAGTAGATTTTATTAAAGATTTTATCAATATTTAGACAGAACTAAAAAGATTTTTTTAAAAAATGACTGTTTTTCTTTATTAGATGTGAGTGAAAAAGAGAGACAGAAAGACATTGAAATTATTATCCAGACAATCAGACAATATTGAGGACTAAGCTGGTTTAGCTTAGAAAATGAGCCCTTATATTATAAAGGTCTACAGTAACAGATTTTTCCTCTGTCTTTCATTGGCAACCAATAAATTAAAGCTCATCACTTTTTTATTTTATTTTTTATAGCCATTCTGGCATTTGGTAGTTTGCCAAAATAACTCAGGAATCTACTGTTTGATTTTTCTGGGATTCGAAGTTTTCTGATAATTGCTGCACTAATAAATTACTGTGTAATAAGAATTTTAACTTTAACTTAATAGTTTGATTATATGTCTTCTCACTGAAAGATAGTTGACATGTACTGATTTTTATAAATCTTGATGGTCACAGAAGTCATATATCCTAAGGATATCAAGACCTAATGCATAAAATGTTACATACTTCTTTTTAAATTTGGAAAAGTATTTTAAAACCATGTCATCCAGCCTCTTTGATTTTCAGATCAAAGAAATGAACCCCAGTGAGTCAACATGAATTGTCACAGACACCAGTGACAAATCCAGAAATACCACTCATTGTGTTTCAGTTCAGTGTTCTTTACACAACAAGCACTGCCTCATTTTTAGCTCTGCAAGGGTAATTTTGAATTATTTGCTTACATTTTGAATTTCTGGATTCATTGTCTAAAATAATGTGTGAGATAAAAGCCTAACCAAATCTTCCATAATAAAGCAATGTGTTTAATTTTGAAATGCTGTTTAATAAAGCCAGGTTTCAAGGGGTTTCAAGACTATCACATTTCAAGATATTTTTAGATGAGAAGAGAATAGAATCCTGGAAACATGGACTTTCTGATTAAACAACTTGATGCCAGTCTGCTAAGAAACCAATTTAGATAGTTGAATTGATTCTCCAAGAACAAATTAAGACTGCTGCTTTTGCCTTTCCTCACGACCTTTAGAATGATCTTTCTCTTCCTCCAAAATACTCGATGGGAACTCTTTCTTCTATCTGGAAATTTTTGGAGAAAATAAAACCACGACATTTCTAGACACTGAACATAAATCTCAAAGGGAATAGTCTATGATTGTCTTATTTCCTTTAAATTTCATTATAATATTTGATTTATGATCATTTTATTGCATATACTATATTTGAATATTATTATTCAAATTCCCTAAGAATGCTTTCATTTTATTTAATTTGTTACTAAAAACGTGACGCATGCTCATATTAGAAAACCACCCTGACGTCTACCCCGGAGATGGCTTGTCTACTTGTTTGGTGTGATTTCTGTCCGGTATCTATTTCCGCGCGTCAATCCATGCGTCCATTCACCTTTCCTTCTCCTTTCACAAAATCTGTACCACCTTCTTTACACAAGTTTTAAGTTGTTTCTCTATCATTTACCTTTTTCTTTTTTGCATGTCCTTAAATGTCATTCAAATATATGATTTTAATTTTGGTATATTAATGTCTTTGGAGTATTATAATTAGACTAGACATTATTCTCTTGGACATTCATATTATTCTTTGCATGCAATTATGATGTAATAAAAGACAGTCTCTATTAAGCAGTTAATATGAGATAAACGTACGTATGTCACTTTATTAACTCTCTGAAATCATTTGTGATATAAGCAATTTTGAGAAGGTCAAAAGGCTTTCACACTGTTGGTATACAGTGGAATGTCAGTTTTATACTCTAAAATCAAAAGTCTATGCTTTTTTTCATTTATTAGATCTTTTTATTGAATTTATTGGGGTGACATTGGCTGATAAAATTATATAGGTTTCAGGTGCACAACTACAATACATCTTCTGTTTATTGTATTGTGCATTCACTCAGTTGGTTAGTGTCGTTCCAATAAGCGAAGGTTGCTGGTTCAATCCCTGAGAAGGACACATAAAAAATAACCATTGAATTCATGAATAAATGAAACAATAAATCAGAGTATCCCTCTCTCTCCCCCCTTCTTCCTCTTTCTCTAAAATCAATAAATAAAAATTTTTAAGAAGTCCATATTCTAAACCATGCTATAATATCAACACCTGGACAAGGTGTTTCAAGTCCTTCGCCTACTTTTAAATTGACATGATAGACTTTTGCTTATTCACTTATTAAGAATAGCATATATTGCCCTGCTGGACAGCTCGGTCGGTTAGGGTGCCATCCGGATATGCAGAGATTGCCAGTTTGATCTCTGGTCAGGGCACGTACAGGAACCAATGTCAGTATTTTGATAATTAAAGTTAGTACAGTTTAGTATCAGTCAAGATAGATTACCCCCATTGCTTTTTTTTCCTTTTTTTTCTTTTTCTTTTTGGTAACCTTGGCTATTTTTATCTATTTGCATGAATTTGAAGTTCATTTTGTTAAATCTCAAGTTATTTTCAGCTGGAAATGACATTATTCCTAGTAGTTGAATTGAGAACAATGAGCATTTATTCCTTCAATCAGCCAGCAGATACTGATTGAATTCCTACTGGGTGCCAGGCTCTGTTCTCTGAGCCAGCTCTCCAACAGGGAACAATGCAGACCAAAGGCCCAGCAATCACAGAGCTAACATATTTGATGGGAGATGCGAAAATCAACCAGCAAATAGTTAAAACATAGGACTTGGCAGGAAGTAATGAGAGGTATGGAGAGGAACGAGACAGGGAAGGGGCAGGGGGTGGGATGTGGCTTCTGCAACATGGAATTTTTATTGTATCAGGTCTCCTTTTGACTCATGAATTAAAAAAAAATTCTTTGACATCCATTTGGACATTATATTCTTAGATGTTTTTATTGCTATTTAAAATAAAAATATTATATGATCATAGTTGGTCTAAAAACTACTCATTCATTTCAATGTATTTTGTTTCTGACTAACTCATCACTCTTATCTGACTGTGGTTCCATTTATTCTCCAGGTGTTCAAGTTTTCTATTATGTCATCTAGCAATAATGAACACCTGCACGTCGCTCGTCGCTGATCTAATGAGTATATTGGTTTTAGGTTTCCTGTCTTCTTGTGTTGCCTAGAAAAGGAGTTGGTAAACTATACTCAGGAGCCAAATCCAGTCTTTGTTGGCAATTGTGGACATCTTTATCTTGTTTCTTCTAATTTTACTGGAGATGTCTGTTGTTAAAATTTTAGAGAATTCTATTCTTGATCTAAGATAGATTTTTTTTTTTTGTGGAAAGAAGTACTCAACTTCTGTTTTACTCAGTGCTTTTCTTGTTTATTTTTCTTTTTTCCTACTAAATAAAAAATGGACACTTACGTTTTACCAACAATTTTAAACATTCATCAAACAATTTGAGATTTTATTCATATATTTATATATATTTTTTAATTTTTTCGAAGTTGGAAGCGGGGAGGCAGTCAGACAGACTCCCACATGCACTCGACTGGGATCCACCCGGCATGTCCACTAAAGGGCAATGCTCTGCCCATCTGGGGCGTTGTTTCATTGCAATCTGAGCCATTCTAGCGCCTAAGGCAGAGGCCATGGAGCCATCCTCAGTGCCCAGGACCAACTTTGCTCCAATGGATCCTTGGCTGTGGGAAGGGAAGAGAGAGAGAGAGAGAGAGAGAGAGAGAGAGGAGAAGGGGAAGGGTGGAGAAGTAGATGGGTGCTTCTCCTGTGTGCCCTGATCAGGAATTGAACCCGGAACTTCCATACTCTGGGCCAACACTTTCATATATTAATGTTTTCAAATAGTCAACTACCACTGAATTTCTGAATTGAAACCTATTTATGCATGTATAGCATTCTTTACAAACACAACCATGATTTGTGTGTGTGTGTGTACATGTGTATATAGTCTAAGATGGCTTTAACTTTCCCCTAAGCTTGACTAAACTTGAGATAGTTTTCTTCCTGACATTCTCTTTTTTAGAACATTTAATTCAGAAAGCTTGGCAATTATAATTTTTTCTCTGTCCCTTTCTGTTACCAGTTTTACAACCCACAAATGTCATTCTCAAGAACCTGGAAGCCATCTTTTAAAAATGCATTCATCAAGAAAGATAGTGCCCTGCCTTAGTCTCTGTGGGAAAGCAAGAGTCTAACTTTCCTAAACACTAATTAGCAAACACAGATAACCTTCTGTGTTCATGATGACTGTCACATTGGCCAATACTCTACCCCTGCCTCGAAATCCTCCAGAACTTTTTCACAAGCTCAAGCCAATGCTTAAGTGCTCTCTTGCCTTTTGTTTCAGTAGAGTTGAGTTCAGTCTCTCTCCCTTATTGACATAGACCTAAATAAAATCTTGTCTGTTTAACTCTGTCCAGTGAAATTTTGTGTGACAAAATGACATATATATGGTTTCAACTTATGTTTTTCACATTAGTATTTATGCATCTAGTTGCATTGGTAAGAATACTCTAATACCATTTTTATAGTATCATTCTCAAGATAAAACATTAGGTCTTGACTATCCTCATTGTAGAAATGGGGAAATTTTGAATTTTATATTGTGTTCTAATCTAGGTTATATAATATAAACATTATAGTTTCTATTTTTCCTTAAGTAATTAATTTATTAATTGAATTGAATTTATTGGGGTACAGGTCCAGGTAAGAAACTGAATGAAACATCCTCTGCACACGGTATCATGTGACCATTGCCCCCAAATAACAGAAATTAAATATATTTTTAAGAGCTGAAGCAACTTGATTTGTAAATACATCTACTCCCAGATTCTTAATCAAAAACAAGTCTCTGTAACAACACTAAATTGAGTCTATGATCTCTTCATATTTGTTTCTTACCACGTCATATGTGTCAATGTTGATAACTTAAAATTTCCCTACACCAGTGTATTTTACATATGATGGTAATTATTATTTGCTGACTTAGAAACACTTAAAAAAGTTTCCTCTTATTTTCATAAAATTGTTGTGTATATATATTTTTTGAAGATTTATTTGGTTTGCCATAGGTTTTTCTGCTTGATTGTGTGTATTTATTAGTTTTCTCTTTCTTGCAAAAAAGGTACTTCTTTTCCTAATACGTACTTTATTTTTTGCATATCCACTTTATTTCTCTATTCCTATTTTAACTTCATTTTCACAGGCTTTTTAAAACTGTCAATATTTGAGTATATTTTTAAAAAGATTAGATTCTTGTGGCTTTTACTGGCATGCAGCTATAACTCACAGAAATTCACAAGATGTGCTTTTAATCAATTTACACTAAGAATACTACTTTCATTTTATATTGAATCTCCCAAATCCAAGGGAAATTTGATACTAGCCTTTAGCTTCAAATGTTAGTATTAGGTCCCTGGTCAGGGCACATATAAGAACAGTTCGATGTTCCTGTCTCTTTCACCCTACCTCTCTCTCTCTCTCTCTCTCGCTCACACACACACACACACACACACACACACACACACAAGTTACTGTTATTATAGAATTATTACTATAGCCTTATATATTTGATGGAAACGACATAATTTATCTTTTCAATACATAGCCTATGTTTTGCACCACTTTAAAGTAAATTTATAGCAAACAATTACAGTTTAAACATTGTGCATGTTAAAATGTATTGATTCCACAGAGTTGCCTAGAATTTTAAACTTCATAATATCGCATCTAAAGTTAAAATAGATATTGTTAAAACCCAGAATGAAGCAATAAAAAATAACTTGCTTGTTTTAGCTAATGTTTGGAAGAGTATGTTTGCTAATAATCGATGCCCTAACTGGGAGAAATATTATTTCCTCTTTATTGTTTTGTTTTTTACTTCAATGTAACAGTAACCACAGTTATTTTTGTTACTAGTCTTTAACTTCTTTAGGCTACCAGAGTAATTAGGAGCAATAAGAGAATCAATGCCTTCCTTAATGAGAGTGAGGAAATTTGCAGGAAGCTTTCATTTGAAGTCTATTTTCTGTGCCCTGTTTGAAGCTAATAGCCATGTTCTAGCATTCAAAGAATAGGCTTAGTTTGTAGCATGAGAACTTCTGTTCTTGGGTTCAACTGTACTTGTTCCTTATTCTTAGTGGAACAAGAAAGGCACTAAAACGCCAGGAGAAGACGCAATATGTAACTCTTGACTTTTTATCATTTGCTTAATTCCTATTATTTGGTTTAGGAAGGTGTGGCTTTTTGTATATCATTATCTTTTGTAATGTTCCCAAGCCAGGATTCTCCAGAGAAAGAGAACTACACTACTGGGATGGGTGTGCAAATGAAACTGGAAACATATAATGAAGTTTGTGCTGCCTGTCACCAATTCAGAGACAGGAATTAATCTTTATGGGCACATTATTCAGATGTTTGCAATCTGGGGAGAAGGGGGTTACATTTCCAAATCATCTCAACTCCCTATTGCCAGTCAGCCTTTTTATAAGGGGGAAAGGGTAGGGAAGGGCTCTGAGATTTCAAGGGAGAGTTCATTGGAGCCTAGTCAGTGGGCGTTTGTCCTTGGAGTACAAAGGCTTTGTTTGCAGTTCCCTGGGACGCAAAGGTGGATCACTGGTAGATCCCCTTAAGTCCTGTAGGTCTGTTCAGGTATTCCAGTTCCTGGAACCAAGCTCTCATTACATTAACCATTGTGCCTACTGACCGTAACCAAAGCCACCGTTACTCAAGCTAAAATTTAAACTCTTAATTTCTCCCTAGCACACACACATGCATACACATGCACATACACATTGGTTATAATGAATTGGTTTACATGATTATGGAGGCGGAGAAGTCCCTAGGTCTATAGTGAGCGAATGAGAGCCTCAGAAGAGCTGATGTTTATAGTTCCAATGTGAGAAATTCCCAAAACCTGAGGAGCAGAGAGCTGATGGTGTAAATTCCAGCTCCAAAGCCAGTGGCTTGTGATCTAAGAATAACTAATGTTCCAGTGGGAGTCTAAAACTGGAAAAGACATGTGTTCTAGCTCGACAGTCAAGCAGAAGGAATTATTCAACATTTTTGTTCTAGTTATGTTTTTAACTGATCACTGAGGTCTACCCACATTAGGGAGGGTCATTTGCTTTATTCATTCTCTTCATTCAGATGTTAGTCTCGCCCAGAAACACCCTTACAGGCACACCCAGGATAATATTTGACCAAATGTCTGGACACCCTGCAGCCCAATCAAGTTAATATGTAAAATCACCCACCATTGAGTAGTTCTACTTTAACCTTACAGAGACAAATTCCTTTGAGAAACTGAGACAACAGTCAAAACAATCAGATAAACTTTATTTGCAACTTTCTGGGCTTGTAAATAGAAAGGAAGATGGGAAATTCTGTAGATAAAACTGTGCTTTCTAATATCTTCATTTTCTGGTCTTTTCACCTCTTTTTTTTTCTCTTAACCCCTCACCCACTCACCCCCTATTTTGTTGATGTTGAAAAATAACTCAACACTTATACATTTGTCTTAATTGAAAAACAACGTAGTATCCCAGGGATGTTATTACAGTTACATACTTTTCCAGAGACTTATTTTTATTCATTGTCCCATTTCAACAAAGCATCAATTAAGCACTACCTCTGATATTCCACACAGCCCAGTCTCTGCGTGGGAAACAGTAGTTCAGAACACCATACACTAGCCATTTAACACCACAGCACTTTATATTTAGCATCTCAACGTTATTCAGTGGGAGGAGGGGGAGAGAGAGAGTCATTCTTAATTTATGGCAAACTACATAACTTAGAAACCCACTATGTTCATCTCTACCACTATCAATACCCACGTGGAATGCGGTTTCATCATAAAACTCTGTATTCCCCATGCTCAAACTCTTACACGACCCTCTCTGAACAATCTCCATTCATATTCTTATATCATCCTTCTTCCTTTGACGTGGTTCATAGGAGAGAGCATGGGACCCCCAGTGCTGGCTCAGGAGTCACCTCCATGTTAGTGAGATCCCTTGCTGACTGCACAGGGCACATTGTGGAAGAAGGGGGCATATCAGACTCTAAAAGCCACTCACAAGGGGTGATAAAGGATGTCATTTAAAGGCCATGACCTCAAGTTGACTGGGAAGCTGGACCAGGGCAATTAGAAACTCTTTATCCCCTCTCATGCCCTTGTATGTTCCACCCATCATTCCCATACTAAGAGCTGTTTCAAGGACATGGTCTTTGAGAGAGCAAGGTGTCATTAAGATCATCTGGACTGAGTACATAACACAGTAAAGGCCTCTATATAAACTTTGAAGATTCTGAAGGGAAGGTGCAAAGAGCTCATTCTGTAGCCACCCCAGATATGCCTTGTACGTAAGTTCCCTTGACAATTACACCTGTCACCTACCAAAGGAAATGATCTGCCTCTTTTTGCAGTTGGACTCTCCTTGGCCTTCCCTGTACAAAGGCAGTGTGACAACCAACACATCTGCAGGCATCTCACTACCAGATTGATATTAAAGCCAACACACAGAAGTGAGCAGAACCAGAAAAATCCTAGAGAAGTTGCACTGGAGCCCAGATGGATGCCTGGAGTCAACTGTGTCTTCAGTTTACTTGTCATGAGAAGGTCAAGATCTGCGAAGCGCCTGAAAATGTACCTTTCTTGTGAGTCAGCAAGGTAGCATATCACAGTTCTCTGGATGCTGGTAGGAAGCATGAGAATCCTGAATATGTAACAAAGGAGCCTGACCAGGTAGGTGGTGGTGCAGTGGATAGAGCGTCAGACTGGAAAGCAAAGGACTCAGGTTCGAAACTCCGAGGTCACTTGAGCATGGGATCATAGTCATGACCCCATGGTTACTGGCTTGAGCCCAAAAATCTCTGGCTTGAGCCCAAGGTCGCTGGGTTGAGCAAGGGGTCACTCGCTCTGCTGTAGCCCCCATCAAGGCACATATTTATTAGAAAGCAATCAATGAACAACTCAATTTGCAACTATGAGTTGATGCTTCTCATCTCTCTCCCTTCCTGTCTGTCCTTATTTGTCCCTCTTTCTGTCTCTGTCATAAAAAAAAAAGTAACAAAGGACAGTGTAGTTCTTAAAGCAATAGTGGCAGCCAGAGTATGAGGATGTATACCGCTTCCCTTGGCCCTCCCATTTTCATCAGATGATGTGCAGAGGGCCAGACGATACCTACTCTCACAGAAGGTTGTATTACAAGAGAGGAACTCTGAAGTTAGGAAACCTGAGCTTAGGAGTCTTTACAATGAGCAGTAAACATGCCTATTCTTTGCTCATGGAGACATTTTTATTTCTACTTTTATTATATTGGTATTACCAATAAGCCTGCTGTTGACTTTGAAGGGAGACAATGTCTCTGTCTCCCAAAACTACATATTCACCATGCAAACATTCTTGAAAAGATAGACTGGAAGGAAGACAGGCAGCGCCTCTGCTCACAAGATATGCAGAGACACAGAACTCCATCAAGAGTAATTTCTCCATAAAGATCTAAGTCCCAGTACTACCTAGGCCAGTTTGGGTTGATATTTTCTGTTACAGGCTAGTTACTAAAAATCTTCTTTACTATTCTATATGGGTAGGGAACACAAAGCTGTATCACGGGGAGACGGACTCTTGAGTGCCTATTTCGAAGGTATTATACTTCGTGTGCTGTGTGAGTGAGTCCTATGAACCTTACTCTCTGAGCGAAAATAAGACATTTTCTTGTCCTGTAAACGCACTCAAAGGTATCTTATCCACCAATTTCACATTGATCGCTGGCTGAAATTCAGCAGCTCTCTTCTCAAAGCAGCTCTTTGAGGTAATATGTGAGAAGAAGATGAAAAATATAAAACAACAAAGAAACGGGATTGAATTCCTTCAGTCCTTCAGGGTGTCCCTGTGATCTTCAGAGCTGAAGGAGTGATTATGGAAATGCATACATCATGACAGAATGGGGTAGATAGATGCTGTCTTTTCATTCCACTGCTAAAAAGGGGTATTTGTCTCCCAAAGTGTCTGTAACCAATAGTGGGCATGTATATCCAGGATGTTGTATTTTCACACCATTTTTCCTTGGAGAGGGACTTATCTTTTCCATAGGAAATTGACCAAAGTTTTGAACAGTCTAATTTTTCTGTAAAAGTTAAGTTGCTATATAGGTGGTCAGGGGATTGTAGCTGTGAATCATGATCAAAGTATTACCTGGGAAAATATTTTATGAAAAGTTCAGCTACAGTATTCAAAATAGTTGTATTTTTTATTGATTAAAGAAAAAAAGACTGTGTGGGTTTTATTACAGATAGTGGATTATTTGCTTTGAATGGATAAATACTGCCAAAAATGATGAATATGTTAATTTTTAATGATGCTAATACCTAAATTTAATAAAAAAAAAATAATGTGGGGACTCGCATAACCAAGAGCTAGTGCTGGTCAAATACATTTATAAAATATGATTTTTATGTTTGCTAGCTTATAGTTTGCATTGGGGGCTGGGCAGCGCCAGGTGTATGTCTGTGAAATTGCAAATTATCTTCCTGCTTGAGACAGGCCAGTGTCTTGCTAATGTTTGCTGGAGGAGAGGTTTTTGCACCAGAAGGTTTTGAAGAGAGGAGGAGAAGAGGCAGAGAGAAGCCAGTTTTGCAGGGAGAAGCCATATTTGGCAGGGAAAGAGAGAGAGAGGCCATGTTTTGCAGGGAGAGCAGAGAGGATGCTGAGTGCTGAAGAAGAAGACCATTTTGCAGAGAGAGAGGCCATGTTTTGCAGAGTGAGAGCAGAGAGAATGCTGAGTTCTGTGGGAGAAGCCAGTTGGGCAGAGAAGGTGTACAGAGGGGGAAGCAGAGGTGAGGGGGCTTTTGTGAGCTCCACTGAGGCTGGTGGGGGTCTTTGATTCTAGGAGAAAGCAGAGAAAAGACTCTCCGGGTGTGGAATCAGAGAATGTGTCAGTGGCTTTGGGAGCCCTGAGTGAAAGGGAAGTGTTTTCCCTGTGTCTTGCTCATCGGCCGGTGCGAGACTTTAATAAAGGAATGACTCACCATTCTTTGGCTCCACTACTTCTTTACTGTCTGCCTGAATCCAGTGGGAACCTGCATGTGAATGGCCATGACAACCACAACTACTGGTCTCATGGCTAGACACACCTGTATGATGATTTGTGGGTCTCTGGTAAGGAGAAGAATTGGTACTTGGCTAGATAAAAAATTGAAATGGGGAAAATAAAAGTTATATCCAGACTACATTCCTTAAATTGATCCCAAATTTCTCAGATATTTCTAAGTGAAAGTCAAATGGGGGGAGAAAAAAAAAAAAAAAAAGCTTTAGGTTTTTTTATCAATCCACTCGTCTTTTTTTTTTAAGCTACTGACACTCTTTAGTTCCTTACCGAGAGCAAAACAATGAAATCCCTGTTCTGATGGAACTTAACATTCTGTACATAAAAATCCAACCATTCCAATTCAAACTGTCAATCAAATTTATTCTTTTAATGTACTCATTTAAAAGAAAATGGACTTCCGTGACTCAGTATGTGAAACATGGTGACAATACCTTTAAACATAACACATTCTTTTATCTTTCCTTGATTTTTAAAAACTACCTGCTGCAAAAAATAGCTAAAATCTAAACTTTCTATTATCTAATGAATAACTTTTCACTCTTTTTTTTCCCGCACCCTAAAATTTATAGTCTCTGCTTGACTCTGCAGATTCATGCCAAGTTGCAAATAAAAAGACTCGATTTTTTTAATCTTTGCCTTGTCAGTGAGTAAATTATTCTGTCTTGCATTAAATCAGCTGGACTCCTTTTTGTTTAAATGTCTTGCCTCTGATGGCAAAGAGCAACAAATAATTGCAGGTAGACCTGGGAAACCAGGAGAGTTGAGGTTGAAACTCTCCTAAGGGCTCTGCTATGGGCTCAGGGGAGGACGATGAAGGTGTACAAGAGGCATGCTGAGACAGGAGTGGGCGAAGGCCACTCTCAGTGCTGGAGGTCTTCTCAGGTGAGCTGAGGGTCCCATTTGAGTTACATGAAATTATAAACTGGATCAGAGGAACAGGAAGAGAGAGTCTTTGCCAGAGGAAAGGAACCACTGAAGTGGAAATTTTGTGCTGGCTAGAGATAGAAAGAATAACTGAATTTGACCCCTAAAACAGCTCAGCTGTGTAGAATTTGTCAGCATGCTCTAGAATAAATCGTTGCTAGATGCGCTTGGAAGCAGACTGAGGTGACATGTTAGGCTACAATGATTCTGACTAACAAAACCACACCCCAATGCAAGAAAACGCATCCCTTGTCCTCACTGATGGGTCTGTGCGTCACCTGGAAAGGTTGTCTGGGTTGGCTCTGCCTCACGTAAGCAGCAGCAGTGAGTACCTGAGAATTCTTTGCTCATGCCCACCCTAAGAATGCACGCAGACCAGCCAGCCCACACGTGCACGTGGAAAGTTTCACTCTCCAAAGTTCAAAGTTCGTCACCTGGTCAAACCCAAAGCCATTGATGTAGAGAAGGACTCTACCCAAAAAAGTATGGGGAGTGAGTAAGTGCTAAACAACAATCCAATCTATGCTAGAGACCACCGAGAAGCAAGAAAACTGTGTCTCAGTCTTGAGTACAGTATATTTATTTGTGATGTCTTATACCTGATTCATGTGTCTTATATCTCGATACTTAGAAGAATTTACTATGCCTTGCATTACTTGGTAGTTTGGTGCTCTCCATTGTCAGTTTTTTTCTGGGGGGAGTGGTGTTGTACACTGCAGATTCTCTGGAGTGTTGCTCCACAGAATCAGGTGAAGCAAGCTGTCGGTGGATGCTAGAAAACACTGGTAGACTGTTAACTAGAGCCCTGCTGGTGACTAGTTTCATACAAGAAGTTTAAAAAAAAAAGATATATATATTTTTTAAGTTTAAAGGTAAATAGATCACTACTGCAAATTTTTGCCATGGCTGTAACAGTTTTAGAATTGTATTGATTTACAAGTAATGTCAGACATGATTTAAAAATTTACTGTTTCCTAATGCTCTCCCTAAAATGGTAACCAATACTTTACAAAACATATACATTCTTCATTTGATGATTTTATTTCTTTTCTTTTTTCTTTTAAAATATCTCAGTGTACTTAGCCTGACCAGGCAGTGGTGCAGTGAGTATCGGATTGGGACGCGGAGGACGCAGGTTCGAAACTCCGGCAGATCGCTGGCTTGAGCACAGACTCATCTGGATTGAGCACGAGTTCATCTGGCTTGAGCGTGGGCTCACGAGCTTGAGAGTGGGATCATAGACATGACCCCAAGGTCGCTGGCTTGAGCAAGGGGTCACTCGGTCTGCTGTAGCCCCTGGTCAAGGCACATATAAGAAAGCAATAAATGAACAACTAAGGAGCTGCAAAGAAGAATTGATGCTTCTCATCTCTCTCCCTGTCTGTCTGTCCCTATCTGTCCCTCTCTCTGTCTCTCTCTGTGTCTCTGTAAAATATCTTGGTGTACTCATAATCAGAGGATTTGACTGATAAAGACATTCAGGGTGGATCTGCTGGCAGACTGTACTCCCCTCCCAGAGCCCCAGGGTTCTTTCATTCACAGTGTGCTTAGCAGTCAGTGCAGGCAGGTGTCCTGACCCTCTGGTGAAGGGGTCCATGCCATGCAGTGTTCTCTGTCACATCCACCTTTGCCGGGCGGGATCCCACTGGCTGTCAGAAACCAGCAGGAGAAGGATCAGCCTGTCTCCCCGCTCCACCCCTGCCGGCAGCTGAGGCAGGGTTCCGCATGCTCGCACCGCGGCTTGGAAAGTCAAAGTTTCGTGGTGATGTAAAAACCACAATCTTGAAATATTTCATAAACCAAAGCGCAAATGTTTACAGCAACAATGTATTTTTAGGCGTTTGTTTTAAAAAAAACCAAACAAACAAAAAGAAAAACCAGAAAGTGGCTAAGACCTCAGACTTACATTTATTTATATCTGGATTTCCATCCTGCTTTAGCCGTTCATACGATGGTGTCACGTTTCACAGTTGAATCCCTGGTCTCTGAAATTGGGGCCGCTTATAGTCACTCTTCAGAGCCATCTGAGATTTCAGCGGACACATAGAAGATCTTCCACACACAGGTCTTGGCATGTTATAAATGCTCAATATATTATCACCATTGCTGGTAGATGACCATTTCCTCCATTAATTTGGTAATAAATCTCTCTTCAAACTCTGGTCCATTAGCACTGCAATTTTAAGATCAGGCACGTGGGAGTGTCGATGGGCAAGTGTGAAAATGTATCATGAAGCATTGTTATGGTATGTTTGAGTTGTAAGAGAGCCAGCTCTGCCCTGCGGTGGAGACGCGCTTGCTTGCCCCGTGCAGGGCGCTTTTGGCGTTCTTACCGCTCTAAGTCCCGCCCAGCCTGCAGGGCTCTGCTTCCTCACTGGAACAGGTCACCGGAGTCACGTGGGCTTTTGTCCGGAATACTAAATCACAGCTGCTCAGGGTGCACACTCGTCTTGTTCCTGAAGTTCCCGGCAGCTCCTTGTAGCCCTGGTCTCTAAGGCGTGGGCATGGCCACCCGGATTAAAATGCGGTCCTTCCATCCACCCGTCCTCTCTCCCCAAGTTCCCCAATAAGGAGGGACAGGAAGCTAAGTCACCACGTGCATTTTCCTTTAATGAGAACTAGTTTGATCAGAAATGGCTTAAGGAATGCTTATCGCTAAAGGTGAGGGAGATCTTGAAGCCTCTACCTGCTGGCCACAGTGGGCCTCTGAGGGCAAGATGTCTGAGAAAATAAACAGCGGATCAAACAGAAAGCCTTTGTGTTTGCTTGTTCTCGTAATCAGCAGACATTCTCAAAGCTTTTCTAATCCTTACCTCATTCTGGAACTCCAGGAGGGGATCTCTAACAGTCACGGGACCCCTTTGTTACGAGGCATACTTTTAGCGGTACATGCCAATCTTTGGGAGACACTCCATACGGGGTACAAAATACTTATAATCTGATGCCTTTTTCCCTCCTTCCTTCCCTCCCTCACTCCCGCTCTCCCTCCTTCCCCAACTACACATCTAGATAATGTGTCTCCTTTTGCCGCCCTCATCCCCTGCACTTCCCTGTCTCCAGACAGACTAGCCCAGGGGTCGGGAACCTAAGGCTCGCGAGCCAGATGTGGCTCTTTTGATGTGGCTGCATCTGGCGCACAGACAAATCTTTAATAAAAAAATAATAATAATGTTAAAAATATAAAACATTCTCATGTATTACAATCCATTCATTTCCTACCGTTCATGTTCATGGTTGCGGTGGCTGGAGCCAATCACAGCTGTCCTCCGGGACAACACAAATTTTTATTGGATAATGCGTAACATGCACGGGTCGTTGTATGGCTCTCAAGAATTACATTGTAAAATATGTGGCGTTCATGGCTCTCTCAGCCAAAAAGGTTCCCGACCCCTGGACTAGGGTCTCCCAGTTCCATCCCTTTGTGTTCTATCTGCACTGCCTCCACTGGAGATGGAATTTGAGGAACAGTCAGCACGGTGGTACTTTGCTGACTCTTCATCTGATTTCTCCGCATGCTTTAGGTCCTCTGTGAAGTTTTGCCGATCATCCCAGATGGTCCTGTTCCCCTGATGCACCCTAATATAATTCTGCAACACCAACTTTCCACAGGTCATTGCCCCTCTTTGGCCCGTTCAGCTTTTGGAGGTTAGCCTGGCTCTGAACTGTCTCCCCTCCACTCAGCAGTGAGCGCCCTGTTAGTGTTCATAAAATAGTTGATATATAATGGTATAAATCAAGGAGTGAAATTAACAAAATGATGTAAGCTATTATATAAACGTGTTGTCTCGTAGTATAGTCACTAGAGAATAAGGGTTGATGGCAGAGATTCAGCATCCCTGGTTCAAATCCCTCTTTTCCCTTCTTCTCGCTAACACTGTAAACAAGTCGCTGACACTAAACATCTGCTTCCTTTGTTTTTGAAACCTGAATAATTACAGTTTGTGTCCTCCTATAGTTGTTGTAAGGATGACATCGGAAAACACTTGGGAATGGCTTAGTGTCCTGGTCCCCCAAACTGTGCACTGAGGTGCCCTTGAGAAACTGTCACTAACTGACAGGAGTCTTTAATTTTGAGTCTTCGAGGGAAAACACACATCACCCTTTTGGTTTCCTGGCTTCACCGTCAGAACGAACCCTGTTACTTTTGATTTGACTGTGTCCTGTCTTCACGAAGCTGGGTCTCTGGGGTGACTGTGTCCTGTCTTCACGAAGCTGGGTCTCTGGGGTGACAGTGTCCTGTCTTCACGAAGCTGGGTCTCTGGGGTGACAGTGTCCTGTCTTCACGAAGCTGGGTCTCTGGGGCGGTTTTCACTAAAAGCAAGTCTCATGCAAAACCCAGCGTGGGACAGAAAGGAAGGTGGAGATGCCCAAACTGGTTCCACACGTGGAGAAATTGTGCGATGCCCACTATTGGCACGGGACCTCTCAGAGAACAACTGTGGCTCTTTCAGAGTGAAATAAGACTTCTGTTTTGTTCTATGTGTGCGTATCATTCCTACTAAGTTGTGACGATATAAATAGCTAGTCAGATATGTAGGCCTCCCCATTTAATAAATAGAACCGATAGTGACATGAGGAAGTTAGTGATGACCTCCAGGAGCTGAGCAAGTCTGAGGAACCTCTGCTTAGCACAGTGCCTGTTGTGAATATTAGCGTTTTGTAGGGACAATCTACTGAAATATTAATCTGTGTTTGGCACTTTCTGTACTTTTTGTTTGTTTGTTTTATTTCATGCCCAAGACTATGTCCCACCCGGTTCCTGGCAGTCTGTTACTCCAGGGTCTGCGTGGCGGAGCATTTATGCACAGGGCCTCCCTGCGTGACGTTGGGGGCCCACACTCATTGTATCAGTTTTCTCAAAGAGATAGAGACATGCAGGCTCTGAGGGAATAGGATGGAGGAGGACCACCCCAGTCATAGAACAAAGATGCGAATCTTCAGGTCCCTTAAACAGCAATGCCTACACTGCCCTCTTGAAGGGCTCAGGGAGGTCAGTATGAGAGGAATCCTTCTGAACCTACTAAAGGCCAACTAGTGTTTCTCAGGTCCAGTGGAACTGAAGAGTTAGTGGCCCCGGAGAGTAGACTGAGTGACTGAGCTATCCTTGAAAGATGCCATGCTCTGTTACTTGAATACTCCACTCACTTCAGACAGAGACCTCTGCCAATCTTTATAAATACCATGGATTGAGCTCATCTCTTATTCCAGGCACCATCTCACATAATGCTCATAAAATTAAGAGTGGAGGTACCATTATTATGTTTATTTAAAAAGCAAAGAAACTGGAGCTCAGAGAAGGTATGCAACTTGCCCCAGGTTACACAGCTAATTAGTGGCAGATGGCAGATGTAATTACAAAGCTGGTCCTTATGCTGAATGTTGGCAGGGAAGCTTCTCATTCCAAGTGGCAAGAAACCTAATTTAAACAAGTTTAAATTTAAAACATAAAAAGATTATCTATTGATAGAGTATGAGGAAAGTATATCTGTTCTGCAGGACCCAACTGTTCAAAGGATGCAGTTGGTCATCTGTGTCCTATATTTCGTGGCTCCACGTTGCTCTGTGCTGACCTCACCCTGGAAAAGTTACATCTGCAGGAGGAGAGGTGGCCACCAATGAACAGACTGACCAGCTGACCGAGACAGCCCAGCAGAAAGAGGGAGCTTCCCCTTCTCAGAAGTTCCAAAGGAAGTCCCAGATGGGTTTCATCGTTCCGGCTTTGTCATCATAGGCCAAATCCTGAACCCACCTCAGGGAAACGGAACACACCGACTGGCTAGTTCTGGAGGACTGGCTATCTCTGCAGCGGGTGGGGTTCACCTCCCCTGAGCCCCATGGGCTCAGAGGGCGGAAGAGTCCTTTCTCAGAAGATCATACTCCATTGCAGGGGTCCCCAAACTTTTTACACAGGGGGCCCGTTCACTGTCCCTCAGACCGTTGGAGGGCCGGACTATAAAAAAAAACAACTATGAACAAATCCCTATGCACACTGCACATATCTTATTTTAAAGTAAAAAAACAAAACGGGAACAAATATAATATTTAAAATAAAGAACAAGTAAATTTAAATCAACAAACTGACCAGTATTTCAATGGGAACTATGCTCCTCTCACTGACCACCAATGAAAGAGGTGCCCCTTCCGGAAGTGCGGTGGGGGCCGGATAAATGGCCTCAGGGGGCCGCGTGTGGCCCGTGAGCCGTAGTTTGGGGACCCCTGCTCTATTGATTGCGGAAGAGAGAGAAAGGATGTTGATAGATAGACCATACCATTTATCCGATAAAAAAAAAAAAATCCACATTGTTATTCTTTCACAGGGGAGGACCTTGAGCTTGTCTACCCATTTGAGAGGTTAGGGACATCTATTTGCCTTTCTGTAATCACCAGGACCTGGCACAAGCTGTTCTGCAAACTTCCCGTCGTTGCTGGCGCCTGATGACATAGTGTGCTTTTTCATTCTCCCTCAATGAAAAAAGGTGCTAGAAATCTGTCAAACTAAACACCCTTTACTGGTATTTGAGCTCTGTCTAGGGGAGCAAAAACCAACGTCTTCCTCTTGAATTTCGTGCAGTTACCAGGATGGAGGAGAAAAGGTCCGGAGGCAACAGGTGGTACTTGTTTGCGGTCCGGGTACCGCCTCGGCTGGGTGGCTTTGAGGCTCTCGTAATAACTCCTCTGCGTGGTAACAAACTCCACGAGGATTCAGTTGCCACGCGACTGCATGGTATTTCTCTCTAACACTGCCTCTCCTATGATTACAGCCTGAGGAGCTTTTATAGTCATAATAATACCTTACCCTCGTGCCAGGCCTTTTACATAAGAGGATCCCAAAAGGGTGAATAGAGGAGCTCTTTATGTAAGCTCTATCACCAAGCGCTAAAAATAGCCACGCTTCCAATTTAGCTATGTGGCAGTCATCCTCTCCTAGTTAAAATACACAATAGCTGTTTTGGCAGGAGGTGAATACAGAGGATTACGCATCAGATTCGAAATACGAAAGATATTTAAGTGGACGCAATACATAGAGGCCTCTCTGCCAAGCACATGGCGGGCATCGTGTCAGAGATGCTGGCATACTGACAAATATTTTGAGGGCGTCTCTGATGTAGATACCTGGAAGATGTTTGCACATTTCTGCTTTTTTTGATGGACTAAAGGGAGCAATTAAATTGCAAGGGGTCACGCTCTACTGAGTCGCTCTGCCACTCCAGGGTCTGAAACAGGTGCTTAGGACAAGCAGAGTGGCTTCCTTGCAGTGTCATTTGCCATTTGTGGGGGAAAATTGTTCTATGTTTCTAATGTCCCCCTTTATACTTAGTGAGTAAACAGTTACTCACCTGGGAGGACCTAACACATCATTTGTAATCTCCTGATAAGAAGCTTTTTGGAAATTCAGGTGTTATTACCAAAGCAACAATAATTTCACTGGAAACAAACAAGTTTTGGGGTTCCCTGACAAGCAAACTTATTAATCTTTTATGTATTTGTTTAAATAAAACTAGCCTATGGCAATGCAAGAAAACAAAACAAAACCCGCCTTTATTTTAAATTGCTGGCTAAATGTGTTATGAAAAGTAATTGGGAAGTAAAAGCCTTTTCTTGTAGTAGCAAGGTAATTTTTTTGATGCTTTCAGAAACCCCCTATCTTTTTCAGGAAGCCACCCACATCTTGGTCTATCTCTGTGTCCCCTGCAGGTATGTCGCTCCAACAATGCTTGGATTGTCCATGCCGCGCATTCCTCGCCATTATTGCTCAGTATGAGCTGTCCTCTAATATTTATATTACTCTTCTGCCTTTACCAGATTTTTCAAAATGTATGGGGACACATAGCTGCCTGGCTGGTTCTGACATACTTTCTAGTCTTTCTTGCAACTCAGTTTGACCGTGAATCTAAACCATGACTTGTAGGATGTCACAGAAGTGATTCGTGACTCTTCCTGGTCGCGGCCTTACAGGGAACCCATCTGTTCTTTCCTTTTCCCCTTACTGCCCTCAAACTTTAAAAATGGATAATTTCTCTTGGTGAGGAGGACTGTGAGCTAAGGGTGATGGGAGCTGCTGTCAGTTATGTGTACTGCTATGTGGAAGAAGCTAGTCTACGGTGCAAGAAACCCAAGGCAAGGTGCAACAGAGAGAGAGAAAGAGAGAGAGAGAGAGAGAGAGAGATGAATTGAGTTGTCTCCATGTTTCATTTCTATGATGCTATCAGTATGGTTGTCTGGGTATATGCATAAGCATTGGCCAAAATATTTAGAAAATTATAAATACAAATTTTGCTTTTGTTGTTGGAGACTTATTTGTAATGAGAAAAAGCATTAAATAGTTGATGTCCCAAAAGTTGGCAATTGCATAACCTTTGCAAAGTCAGAGCTTAAGTGAAGAAAGGAAAGAATTTTAGAAAATATTGTGCTTTACTTGGGAAAATTATTCGAGAAGGGACTCTTCTCAGTGCTCACAAAAGACTTATGTCGACACAGAATGGAGGCCCCTGTCCACATGGGTCTACAATGCCCTCCATCCCCCTCCTTACTGAGACCTGAGTCACCTTCAATCAGAGCAGAGATTCAGTCAATGGTTAGAAAGAGGCTGAGACAGAAGGGGCCTGAGGATAGACTGCAGTGTCCTGAACTGGGGACAACTAGCAGTCACTTAACATGCATTTACCAAGGACTTTCACTGGGCCAGGAGATTTCTGAGTCCCTGTGCTGTATGATGAAAAGTAAAACGAAGCTCGCCATGCTCTTAGAATTTTCTTACAACAGCAAAGGCGAGCAATAAACAGGTGAATAAATTAGTAGCTGTATTAAAATATTAACACGATAAAAATGCACACAATGAAAGAAAGTAGGGTCATTGGAGTTAACATTTTGCATTTTGCAAATAGTAATCCATTTAATTATCACAGCTCTATGAGAGATATCCTATTGTAATTCTTTCCTGATGAGAAAGTTGAAATATAGAGAAGTAACTGTTCGAGATTCCACAGCTAGCTGAGCTGCAAACCCAGGTGAGCGTGGCTCCAAAAGCCACCAGGGTAGTATGATAACAGTCTTCGGGACAGTGATCAGGAGGGAGTGTCAAGGATGGCCATGCGGACACCCAGGGAAAGTGCTTGGCACGCAGAGGAAGGCGTGAGCACACACTGGAATGGAGAGCAGGCTCCCCCTTGAGTGTGGTTCCCAGGAGTCCGGCAGAGGCACAGGCACGTGGCTGAGGGTGCAGCATGGACTCAGGGTGGGGTGAGGGAAACGGACGCGGGGAGCACCAGGAAACTACCTCACAATTTTACCCAAAGCCTGGCTAACAGTTCTCCCGATCTCCATGTGTATTTCATCGTCCACTGCACCTTTCTACATAGTCCATTTTATTCCCGAGTTACATTTGAAATATTCTACCTCATTTTTCCAAACTTTCTGGGGAAAAAGCTAAAACAAAACAAAACAAAACAAAAAAAACCAAAACCAAAAATGATGTGTGATAGTCTAGAAAGAGAACTGATGAGGTCTGGAGCCCGAAGAAGAAGCTCTTTGTCGTAGGCAGGCTGTCTAATGTCCTGCCTTCAGTTTTCTGATCTGTTTAATGAAGGGCTTGATCCTGGATAATCTCCAAGGTCCTATTTCTGTATTTAAATTTGACCTCACAATATAAGACCAGCTAGCCAGAGAGAGAACTACCGCCCAATTAAGTTGAAACTTTATCCACGAGCATCTTTGATTTAATTCATTGTCAACGCAGAGTTGGAAGACCTGATGTTTAATAACGATAATCTTGAATTCATTATTTTTGATTATTGTGTTTTGAGGGAGTGTTGCTGCCTCGGGCCTAGAGTGATAAATTTCCCATAGGCCCCTTCATTGCCCTTACAATTCCCTTGAAGAAAGAACCGTGTTTGGCTGCACTGGATGAGGTAAGGACACGTGCTTGGAGGAGCAACCCAGGGTAGGCTGCAACTTTCATTTGTCTCTCCCACGGTTCTCTCTAATCACTGGTGGGTGTGTTCAAATACTGATTAACTCTGTGTGAGCTTCAATAAGACGACAATGTCCCCATTCGGGAAAGACAAGCTGTAGCATTTTGTGTGGCAGACGTTGACAAACCTAGTGACAAACCGCGCGACATCTAAGACTGACACAGACAATCCGCCTGTCCCCCTGTCCTGAAGGACACAATCTCCCCAACGCCGTTTTAAAGATGTCCCTCAGACAGGCTGCGTTGCCTCTTGCTGTCTCTCTGTTCTCTGTAACTTTCCCCCAAATCCTGTCTGGCCAACACACCAGTCAGACCGACGTTTGAATTTTTATCTCTTTGTTGCAGATATCGCCAGCTCGCTAATGCAGTGGAGACACCATTTCCATTTCACAAATCCTGCTGCCCAGACTTCTCATTTTAAAAATAAATAGAAACCCACAGGCTTCATTTTTTTTTCCACTGGTGGGAGGGGGGGATTTGTGAAAATAGAAATTTATATTTTCTCCAATATTACCATTAAATTATTATAAAAATGGCATATGCTTCTTTGAGAAAACAGAACAGCGCATACATCTATTTTTCAAAATGTAGAAAAACAAAACAAACAAACAAAATGCTGCCCAGCTGTAAACAGTTATGCTATTTTTTTCTGCACTAGAAATTTCTCTCTGCATATAATAGTAATGAAAGCTTGGATGAAGTCGGTCGAACTCTGCCTCAATATTCTAATTTGTAAATTTGTAAAATGAGACGAATTATAGTACTGATCTCCTAAGATCTGTGTGGTGACTGAATGATTGAGTTACTTTAAGTGAAGCACATAATAAACATTATTTTCTGTTTGCTATTATCAATGTTATGTTCATGCATGAATATTATTATACACACCCATATATCATGCGATATGTGAGTTCCTGTGCAACATAGTTAATATGTTCAATAAAGTGTAGTTCCGCCTCCTCTATATCAGCCGCTGCTCTGTCCGTTGGGATGCAGAAGTGAGCAAGCAGATGGAAGGACCTGTTCTCATGAGGGTTATATGTTGGAGGGTGAATCTGATAAAATTAAAACAGCAGTAAAGCCTGACCAGGAGGTGGTGCAGTGGATGGAGCTTCGGACTGGGATGTGGAGGACCCAGGTTCGAGACCCCGAGGTCACTAGCTTGAGCATGGGCTCATCTGGATTGAGCAAAGCTCACCAGCTTAGACCCAACCAAGGTCACTGGCTCGAGCAAGGGGTTCCTCGGTCTGCTGAAGGCCCGTGGCCAAGGCACATATGAAATAGCAATCAATGAACAGCTAAGATGTTGCAACGCACAACAAAAAACTAATGACTGATGCTTCTCATCTCTCTGTTCCTGTCTGTCTGTCCCTGTCTATTCTCTCTGACTCTCTCTCTCTGTCTCTGAAAAAAACAACAAACAAACAAACACAGCAGTAAAAATATATTTGATATCTACACATGTGTCTATATATGAATGTGCATAAAGATAATACCAAATGGTGATGAGTAGCTGCGGAAAAGCAATCCAGTGGATGCAATAATGAGTGACTGGGTTGCTTTCTTTTCTAGGTTGGGGGATCAGGAAGACAATCCAAACAGAGGGCCAGGCCTGAGGTCTGGGGCTTTCCAACATTTAGAACTCAAACAGGAGAGAGAGTCAACATAGGAGATGGGGAAGGAGTCGTCGACGTAAGAGGGAAAACGGAAAAATAGAGGGCCACAGAAGGGTAAAATAGACTGCTCACAAACAAGAGGGGATATTTTATCACTTCATACTCATTTTGAAATACCCCCTCATGTTTGTGAGCAGGAGAGTACTGCAAGTGCGATCCTAAAGGAAGGGCACTGGCCACTGGGTTTTGAAACATAGACTAAAAGGTTCTAGGCAGAGTATTGGTTATCTTTCCAAGAACTGCTGACGATGACTATGTTTACATCTATTAATAACAGCTAGCATTTCCTGGTCACATTAAATGCTAGGTGCTTAAAAAAAAAAAAAGACTTCTACATATTAGTTAATTTAATATTCATAAAAATATATGACTTAGAACTAATATTCTTGTCATTTTTCAGATCAGTGAGCTGACGCAGGAAGAGATCACGTGGCTTTCCTGTTGTCACGTAGTTGGGACGGCCCCTTTCCAGAGCCAGTGAGTCTGATGTTCCTTGTAACCTCCGTGTTCACAGAAGTGAATAGAGGCCTAGATCAGCATTTTAATACTTGCCTTTTAATCTATTTTTCAACATCTTATTGTTAAATATACAGAAAGTTTTCAAATTTTTATCACAAAGCATGGCCTCAAACATATATTTGAGCCCACTTATCAAGTCCTTAAAGTAGAACTATTATTTCAAAGATTGTGTTTATTTAAAAAAAAAAAAAACTAAAAGCTTAACATACTCCCTTTAGTTTTGGTTGCGTACATTTATGTAACTACCCATTTCTCCACATTTACCGCCATGGGAAATTATAAAAAAATAAGATCCATGTGTGATATAATTTGTACTTTATTATTACTGAGGATAAACGTCTCTTTCTACATTAATGTGCCATTTCAATTTTTTGTGTGTGAATAACTCATTCCTATCCTTTGTCCATGTTTAGTACTGTAGTGTTTATTTCTTGCTTATTTACAAGTTTTTATGAATAATCCTTTCTTACTAAATTGATTTAAAATGGGAGAAATGTGTAACTGTATAGTGCTCATATTGTTGCAAATTATTTTCCAGTTTTGCACTTAAATGGTAACTTTAAGCTCATCCTGTTTAAATATTACGCGTTTTTATGTATTCAGTTGTCTTGGTTGACACTTGTTTCCAGCTATGATATTATCTTTAGAGGGGTCAGCTCTACCCCAAGATCATATTCAAGTTTCTTTCAGTACACTAATGTCTTTTTATAAGGCATATTTCAAAGGGCGTTCTAGAACTGCATTGTCCAATATGGTAACTACTATCCACAAGGAGCCTTTACAAAGAATTTAATTAAAATAAAATAAAATTTAGTCCCTCAGTTAGGCTAACAACAATTTAAATGCTCAATAGTCATGTGAGGCTGTGGTTACCATTTTCAACAGTGCGGTTGTAGACCATTTCCACCGCCCTAAGAATTTGTATTAGACAGTTCTTCTCAAACGCTAATATGGACAGCCAATGGCCTAGGTACCCGTTGAAATTCAGCTCCTGCTTCAGATGTCCTGGGGAAAGACTTGAGCTTACATAGTAAACAAACCTCAGATGATGCCAACCCTGCAGATTCTTGGACCACACTGAGACTAGTAAGTATCCAGAATTATTTTTATGCAAGGAGTTATAAAATTGTTTTATACGTGTATGCATGCATTTCTCTGGCTATTTAACTGGATAACTGATTGATATGCAATGGCATAATTAGCATGAGCCAAATACCCGTATATGCTTCTCCTGGACTTTCTGACCTCCGCTATTGATTGGCAGTCAACTCTGTCATAAACTGCAGTAAAATCAGTGTAGCTCTGCAAGATGTTTTACTATTTAGTCAAGAAAATATCTGTCAATAGCTTTTCAAGTTCCACCAAACATCGTATGCTGTTTAAATTAAAATTACATTCACTTTGAAATCAATTTAGTAAGGAAGGATGATTTATAAAATTGATTCTTTCTATTTAAGAAAAACGTATTTCTCTGTGTCCTGTATCGTTTTTTATGTCTCTCTTATGGACCAAATGTTTGTGTCCAACCCCCCGCCCCCAAATTTGTATGTAGAAACTCTAACCTTTAATATAATGATATTACAGGTGGCAAACCTTTGGGAGATAATTAGGTTTAGATGAGGTCATGAGGGTGAGGACACCATGATGGGATTAGTGTCCTTATAAGAAGCAGAACCCTTACTCCCTCCACCCTGTGAGGGACACAGCAAAAGGGTGGACATCTTCCAAGCCAGAGGAAGAACCCTGGGCAGGAACTGAATGTACCAGCACCTGGAGCTTGGATTTGTCAGCATTGGGAACTGTGAGAAGTTAATGTTTATTGTTTGAGCTAACCAGATCGGGGCATTTTGTTCCAGCAGCTTGAGTTCACTAAGCAGGCCTTTCAGTAGAAAAAACAATTGTTTTCTCTAAATACATATAATTCTTACGTTTTAACATTCAATTGGCCTTCTTTTGGTACTATCTCATTATTTCTAGTCAATCTCAGAGTGATTATTTAGGAATTTTTAGGTAGAGAAATATCTATGGCGTCTCTTTGGAAAGATTTTTCCCTCCTCAACAATTTGAGTTTGAGTGTGGCTATGTCTATTTTGGGGGACCCAGGGAACAGAAAGGAAGGGCCCCCTCTTTCAGGAATCTCAGACCGGCATGTGTGGGGAATGCAAAAGAGATAGTTGACAGAGTATGAAAAAAACTCATGAGTTTTTATTTTATTAATAGGGTATTTCATAACACAGAGAAAAACACCCAGTTTGATTGTAGTAAGTCTGGTCTGTAATTAATAAATAAGACTACCAGGGTAAGATAAACCTTATTTTTTGAAACACGAGTAGGATTTATCCAGGCAAAGAAGGGAGCGTTGGTTGGACTCGGAGTGTCTGATTTGCTAGGCCATATAGTTCCTCTTTAAAGAGTTTTAAAAATTATTTTTGAGTTTAGTGATAAATACATTGATTATAAATGTAAAATCTTTAATGGACTATATCAGCTGATAAAGGAGGGACACCTGAGTCAATTCACATGTTTTCTTGTCAAGGGAGCATTCCATTTACAACCAGTGTGCTTTCTTGACGATATAAAGGAGGTTTTTGTGTAATTACTTCACAATAAATCTTTTCTCCCCAGTTACTCAGTGTTCTGGATCCTGGAGAACCATATTGTTATCTGCTGTTCAATGACCCTTAACTCATATGTGCAACTTCTGTTGACATTTGCATTTTTGTATGGGCAAAGATTATGAGAAACAGATGGTTCTCATTCTACCAAGACTTTTATTCCTTGCTGTTACCAGGATGCTTAGAAATCCTGATTAGATGGGAAGAAAATTAGCTTTTTCCCTAGTGGAATAATTTCATTATAATAGAGGTGTCATCTCTTTTAGCTAAATGTGGAAAGAATAATAGAAAGATTGCAGATCATGGGGAATAAAAAAAAACTAAAAGGCATTATTATAAATTGTGACATGACTTAGAGAGCACATCTTGATATATTTAAATAAACCTCTTAAAATTTAGGTAACTAGATTGATCAGTTTTAATTTTCACTTTTCTCATTCACATCCCTTTTATACAAAGAGCACTCTCCACCATCTGGACTAAAAGCAGTTTTAGGGCTCTGACCCCACACTTGTCTATCTGAGTTCATGGAAGTGCCGTACTTAATCCCAATAGTATTAGCTCTGTGAGTTACTACACTATAAAGGAAAGAGTCAAACTCTACTCTTACTTAAGAACTTCAAGAAAATAAGTCATAAAACATTATAATGACTGGTTTTCTGTTGACACAAAAGACATCAATGCATTTTATAAAGATAATAAATAAATCAACACATAACTATAATTTGAGCTTCATTGGTCTCTCTATTCCTTTGTTCTTAATATAACAATTTCAACTTATTTTTGTTCAATTTACTTTTCTCTGGATATTATTGAAGTAAGTTGAAATGGACTTTACATTTGGTTCTATGATTATTTAACAGTATAGATATTTTTCTGTTTTGCTCAGGGAGAACTAAAGAAGTAGTTCTGGGGGCTTTCTCAACACCAGTCCTCAAATGTGTCATAAATGCTTGTTCACGACTGTGTCCCCAGAGAAGAAACCACCTGATTGATAGATACTGTGGCATGGAAGGAAGAGAGTGTGACTGAGAAGATGGGTTTGAAATTATTGCATGGCTCCTCAGCCTTATTCTGTAAAAAGAAGAAGAAGAAGAAAAGGAGGAAAGAAACATTCTAATAATAAAGTATCCTAAAACTGAAAACATTCAATTTAAAGAACCACACACTGTTATATATACACTCTTCCTACTCTTCGGGGACAAAAATTCTTACTTTTGGAATTTTTATGGTAAAAAGGTGCAGCTTAATTTTATAGTTAGCATCAGTATGTTAGTGTCCCCCTCACTTTAGTATTTGTGATTATCTGGGTGCATGGAATCAAGATGACTGAGAACCACTGTGTTGGCCAAAGATGATGAGTGCACAGTCAGTCCAATGACCTTGGCTTGTAATGCCAATGAGTCAGTGATTACGAGATTTGGAGCAAGTCAGTCTATTTATCTTGGTATCAATATTTGTATATGTAGAATTGGGCTTTACATTAGTGTCAAAAGTATAGCCCCCCTAAAACTTGATAGTATTATATTAGTCATGATCATGTATTTCCACTCTCTAAATTGTCTGTCAAGTCATTTTTTCTGCATTTGGTCATGTACTAAAAGACAACCTCTATAAGAACACTTCACTACCAAAACTAATGATACATTACTCAGCCTTTTGTTCACTGCGTGGTGGCTGCTACTGGCTTTTAAGTGGTACTTGAGGCACTTTGCTTTCCTACATTGTGCTAAGTTTTTAGAATCATTATAAGACAAAAAAGGAGAGAGAAAAAGAGAGGGTGCAGGGAGGAGGGAGTGAGAAAGGGAAGGAGAAGAGGAGGAGAGAGAGAGGTAGCCTCTTTTCCCCCCCAATTGCACTTCCCTTTCTTTTTTACATCTATCTAATCTTCCAGAGTACGTTACACAGATGTCCTATTCTAACCAAAGAATAGACACACAAAGACCAGGAATTAAGTAGCATATGTGACTCACTTTAGGAATGCACGTTAGGACTTGTGGAAGTTGAAAGTATTACAGTAATGTTGTGTATTGACTTTATTTTCCCCTAGAGACTGACAACTGAAAAAAAAAAAAACACACCCAAATTTGCAAAATCACAGTATGTATAGTCCCAGATGGCATCTAAGAATCAGGAAGGTAAAGTTAAGTTTATGGGGTTATTTTTTAATGTTCTATTGATGCATAAAAAATTACACTTAAAATAGATATTTTTATAAGGATTTAGTTATAAATTCAAGTGTTCAGGTTAACCCTTGGGAAAATCAGTTTGCAAGTGAATATAATTTACAATAAGAATTTTTAGAAAGAAAATGTGACAGAAAAATATCTACAGGTCACTATTGAATAGTAAGCTCTTCTTTTTTTTTCCAAAATTGATAATTCAGTGCATATTAAGCAGAAATTAATTGCTTATTATTACTTTTAACATAGTACAAACATACACATTAAAACACCTACGTTATACATTTTTACACTTTTTACTTTAAGCGAAGGCAGGTTAGGATTATTACATATTTATGTGTGTGTGCGTGTTCACATAAATATTTTTATATATACACACATACACATCTGTAGGTTGCATTTTATAGCATGATATGTATGTGTGTATTCAGTAGGATATTAAGAACAAAATGAGGAGAGTCCTCAGGGCATGTCGGAAATTGGATGACTTTTAGCAGTTTCCACTGTGAGTCTGTAGGAGTTAGTGACACCTGCCATCGTTAAATCACATCTTATTTTTGTTTTAGAAAAGCACGCTCTGAAAGCAAGACCTTTATTCACATACGTGTGCACTGTGCACGCTCCTCCTAAGTAGGCTAGTTTTGTTCTCATGCCACGGGAGCAGGTGGCATGAAGCTGTTTTGATGAGGTTAAAAGGCTCCTCCCCTCTTTTCCAACCAGCAGCCCGAAGTACGTCAGCAGCAATTGTGTGCCTGGCTCGGCTGCGCAGGGAGGGGAGAGGCGAAATTGCTATCAAATAAGGGCATCAAACTGAGATCCGGATGTTCCTTTTAAGTTGTTACCCGTTTTCATTAGCCATGCCAGGGGTGAAAAGCTGGTAAACACCCTTTGTAGTAAAAACATCTATTTTTTAATAGATTTCTATTTTTCTTCTCCATAAAGACTGAATTAGTGTTGCAGTGAGTATAAATGAAGGGGTTTCTTTATCCTCTTTTCATTTTATTATTTACTAGTCAGACTTCAGCTCAGATAGATAAAAAGGGAGAGGTTCTGTCGCCTAGATGTGAGGGCTTTAATGAGGAGGAGAGGCCCCAGGGAGCCGACATCCGAAGTAGAAAGATGCTGCTTTCAGGTTTCTTGTCATTTCTTCAGTGGCTTCTTCTCTCCCTTTTGCAATAGGCCTAGTGAGCAGGAACTATCCAAGGTGCTAGAATGCCGGCAGCTTTGCCGTTCAATGCAGACGGATTGCAGAAACAGAGAAGAAAGATTACTGCTTATTTCAGAAGGTAGGTTCTTTGTTTCAGAATCCCTGATTAATCAGCAGCAGCATCAACAGACTAAGGCAGCTGGAGAGGAAAGAGGGAGAGAGAGAAGCAGGAAGGGAGGGAGTCAGGAAAGGGAGGGAGGGAGGGGAGAGAGAATGAGAGGGAGAGAGAGAGAGAGAGAGAGAGAGAGCTGGTTGTCACGGGGGAGGGACCATGCCACAAGCTAGGCTGCTCTAAACCTTCTGTATGTAAGTGGCAATGAGAAAGAGCATCTTTTTGGCAGAAAGGAGACATTTAGAGAGGATGTGGCTGATGTTTTGTTTTCATTTATTTTTGTCTTTTCAGAATATAATCAAATGAGGCACCTTAGCCAGCCTGGGTGATTGCTTCGAGTCTTGTAATCATCTCTGTAGCAAAGTGGGTAAAATCATTCAATTTCTTCCCTGCTGGACCTGGAAGGAAAGTGGCTGTGTGTTCATTCCCACCCATTAGCTATGCCCTCTTTTCTCTGAATGTCGATTTCAGGAAGGAAGCAAACACCTGTCTTCTGCCACCGTATCTTCCTAGAAAACTTTAAAAGCCATTTTATCTGATAGGAAGAACATCAAGAATGCTCTGATCTCTAGTGATGAAGATTCTTGGAGTGGACACTTTTCCCATCCAGATACAATGCACTTTAAATGAAGAAACACTGAGCTGAACTACAAGTCTATTTCTTATGGTGCTGGATTACTCCTCCAGAGCTGCCCTGCGATCCGCCGCGCGAGAGGGCTCTGACAGACACAAGTCACCTACTGATTATTGCACTTAGCTCTCCCTGGGGACTTACCTTTTGGTATGTATCTCATTTTTCAGATTCTCTGAGCATGCTAATTGAACCCATGCGATATGGTTATGAAATGGAATGGATTTTAGCTGGGGCTACTTAATGCTGAAGTTTGCATGTCTTATTATGTGGAGCCGAAATAAAGCCACAGCAAAGGCATTCGGGGCTTTAATGAGCCTCAGGCTGTTTTGCACCCTCTTGCCCACTTAGTTGCATTGCCACAGATGTGGGTAAACTAGATTTTCATAGGTAAAATAAGCCATGTTGAATTATTAAAAGCATGGAAAATATTTTTCAGGGTATTAATTGTCATTCACATTGTTCATGCTAGATATTTATCTGCTATTCCATACCATAAATATTTTACAACAGCCTCTTAGCACATTTCTGTCAGCCCAATTTTATGTTCTCTAAAAAAAGACACTGTATAAAAAAATTAGACAAACTATTAGATATACACTAAAGCTGAAACTGCTTTTCTCCTAGCTGATTAGAACTAAATGTCTTTGAAGAATATATATTGAATACCACTCAAAACCAGGAAGATTTCATTAATTTCATCAGAATGCATATTTTCTTTAGAACTTTAGGTGGACTTGTTTTACTTGGGACACATACTTATTTCATTGAGGTCTTTCTATTCTAATTCTCTAATTGCAAGCAATATCTTAAATATAAGAAAAGTAAGTATTCCCTACATGGATGAAATAGAATATGAAATAATATTATTTATTTTTAATAAAAAATCTTAAAGTTGTTTTGTTGCAATAGAATTGGATTTTTTTCTAAGTATTGGTCAAATATAAGGAAATCCAACTGAAGAGTTCTCACGATGTAGTTTTGCTCACTTTAATATGCAAGAATTTATAACTGAGTGAGTAGTGTGGAATAACTATAGAGCAAGAGAGCAAATTAACTCCTATCTTAATTCTGCACACTTTAAATCATGTTCCAACTTGTTTTCCATATTGCCTAATGGTAAACACATTAATATGAGAAAATGTGAACCACCTATGCTGAAATCATTTTATTTTTCTGTGGAAAGTGCAACATATGTTTGCCAACTCAGCAAAGAAGAAAACTCTGTAAAGAAAATAGACACTTTAGAAAATTAATGAAAACCGACTTGAGGAAAAAATATTACAACTTTACAAAAAAAAAACAAAACAACTATAGAAAACCCCAAGGACTAAAAGCACCTGCAAAGTGCAGAGGGAAATGTATAAATATCTTCTACACTAGAAGACTGGCTATTGTTTGAAACAATAAATAAGTCACAGACTCCCAATTCAATTAGATGGTGTGCATTGTAGCTGCAGTCAGCAATTTCCCATACAGATTATATCTACTTTGCAAATATTGCCTTGCTTGTATCTGGTAACATTTGGCTGAAGTCTCAGAAAAGTATCTCAGCCATTGATACTTTAAATGAATTCCTAATATTAGAGAAAATGTGCAATCTCTTTAGATCATGGGCAGATAGCACCATGAAAACTTGGAAGTTGGGGAGGAATGTCCCCATTTAGGATGCTACTGTAGTAACATGACCTCTGCCATTTTTACCCATTTTATGAAGGGAGATAGTAGAGAAAAACTCACTACAAAGTAATATGCTTTCTGAGAAAAAAAGCAATCAGTGTTTTCCTAGTCACTTCCTCAAGCTCTCTTGGTTTTAACGTTAACAGTTCTCATTTGGGGCAGAACAGCTGGATTTTGATGACAGTGAGAATGAGAAAATGAGGGTAACAATTTGTAGGGTTGAGGGTAGGATTTAAAGAACAGCCAAAGTGAAATTACACAACTTGATTTTGACAGAGTATGAGATTTCATCCGAACAACAATTTTGACAGGGTTTACATGGGGTATAGATTCTAGCCAGGCAATCTAGTCTGTTGATTTTTGTCCTATGTGAAGTCAGCAAAGTTTAGAAATAAATTTGCATACATATTGTACATATATATATAAATCCTGATTATTTAAATACTTATATTTTCACAATGTGTTTTTAAATTGCTCTGAGTACATGCAAAGAATATCAAAGGTCTTTATTGCCTGCTGAACAAAAAAATATAGTAAAAATTGCGTTGGAGAACTTTTATTTGGATAAATTTGTACTCTTGGGCAAAATGGGATGCTTTATCTCAAAGAAGATGCAATAATTGGAGTGGGAGGGAAAAATCAAACTGTAATAACTCAGATTGTAGTAACTTCCATACAGCATTGAGACAGGTGTGGTTTAAAACTTCAGAAATAACTCAGAGGTAGAGGAAAATACAATGTAATACATAAATATGAAATGAAGAAAAAATGTCTAGGCTGCCTATTAAATCAATTCCCTGGATATATTTTGTTTTTCCCAACTAAGATAAATAGCATTATAATAAAAGCACAGGATAAATTTTACCTTATTTTAGCTATCATATTTTAGCTATCACAATTATAGGATTAATTGTCTCCTAAAACTTAAGCCTTTCATAGAACTCAAAGAATCGAGGAGCAGTTCTCTCTCACACAAGTGGTTTTTTCTGTCTCTCCCATTTAGTGGGTTTGAAAAATAACTGATTAGTGGAGATTTTGTAACTTATTGTCTCGGGAAACTAAAGTTTGAGATGAGAACAGCTTCGTTGCAGAAATTCTGAGTAAACATTTTAAGGAAAAAGAATAAGAATCAGTACCCTGGGGGGGGGCGAGGGGGGAGTGGAGTAGTTCTCAGATGGTATTGGTTCACCAGGGGCCTGCTTTTGGTAAAAGGTGGTGAATGACCCCGAGGAAGGCACTGACTAGGAAGTGATTGGACACAGCTCTCTGAGCCTGTCCTTACGGAGCCAGAGTGACTGATGTCACAATGCATGAAATGACACGGAAGGAGAAATTTGTTCTGAATTTTAAGAGAAAAAAAGAGTCCTACTTTAAAATGCATCTCCATATTTATCTGACCCTTTTTTGCATATCTTTAACAATAACCTGAAATTAATAAAAAAAAATCTATACTATGGGGAAGCTAATCTTAATATCAGTTAGTGCCATATTAAATATAATGTGGTAAATGAGGCCACACAAAATTAATTATTTAATCTACAAAGGAAATAATCTATATAAATGTATAAACTTTAAGATTTTGCATGCACTGATTTCTTAAAAATGTGTTCCTTTTTTTTGCTTTAATACTCAAAATCATGTAGTATCTTACCTTCTGAGTTCCTTGAGTGCAAGTAGTAGCTACAGAAAGATAATAAAAGAAGGGAAATGTTTTGTTTCTATGGGTTCCATTTGGATATCCTAAGGTATAGTTTATGTTTTACATATATATGTACTAGATAGTTGGATTTCAGTGCAAACATTAAAAAAAATGTAATGCTACTTTCAGCTCTAAGCTCAACATTAGAAGGCACAGTGGTGATTTACACAAAGAAAATAAAGAAATAGTTAATTAAAAAATTAAATGTTGTTTTTAATATAACCATAATTCCACCAGTGTAAATTGGTATGTCTTAGCTAAGCAGAGTAAAATTTCAAATTTTAAGAACTGTCACAATATTATACAAAGTTTTGTTTAGGAAGGGTGTGGTCAACAGAAAACAAATAAAAACATAAAAGAATAAAATTGAGCAATTAACCATCCAGTTGCATTAAAGCTCACATCTGTAGTTTTTATAAGAATAACAATGATTCTAAATATAGTAATTCAAAAATTAAACAAAAGGAATCTCTTACAAATGCAAAATAAAGCAGTGGGAAAAAAAGAGTAAAGTAAAGATGTGAAATCATCTTCCATTTGTTTAGAAATTCTGATCTTGGTCAGGTTAGATGCTTTTCCAGCAGAGTTCCTGACACAAATTTTAAATATTGGCCACAAGTTCAAGAAAAAGAACACATTTGCAAAAGTCTTACACTAATCAAATCAATGCTGTGCATTCCAAAGAAAACATATCTGCCTTGTGGATGGGGGCCGCGGATGTCAGCTTTCAACCAGTACTCTAGAGGGGGGCTAAGATATCTAATTTGTTGTGAGCAAAATTGGCTGCAGATATAAACTAGTTCAAATAAAAGGGCTGATTGTAGAAATTTAAGGTGTTTCCTTCCGTCTCACTCACTCTGTTGTCATAAATATTCCATGCAATAATTTGAGGTCTAGTGTGGCAGATTGGTTGATTGCAATATATCTAAAGACGCTACCTGATGAAAGTGGCCCATTTGATTCTTGAGTGTTGCCTTCTAAGATGCTGACTTTAGGAATTAGGTATCCAAGTCAAGCCTTTATAAAATGCTTGTATATAGGATTATTATTCAAGGACCAGAAATGAACTTGATTTAATATCCAACAGTCAAAAATGCAGCCAAGTTTTTAGTGGTAAAAAAATACCTTCTTTAATATCTATCTTTGCTATAAGTATAATTTTTTTGAAAGATAAACATATTTATGACTCTACTTGTTTGTGAGTTTTCACTGCAGGAAAATGGTAGCAGTTGTAATGAGGTAGACACTTGACGTATGATTCACTATTCTTTAGTGAGGTCATGAATCTACTCATTCAGAGTTCAGTGGCCTGAGAAACGCGTTCTGACTTGGAACAGTAGAGCTGACGTTTGAGAGGTGGAATAGGCTTTGTGGTTCATATGCCCTCAGACCCTTATTTTCTTGATGTGGAAAATGGGGCAAAATAGGTAAATGGTCTATCTACATGTATCTGCCTAGTGGACAAATTCCTTTCATGGTCTTCATTTGCATATCTAACTCAGAAAGTTGAACTGCACTAAACATTCTAACGATTGATGTTTTGAAGTAAAATTGTGTTTGTTGAGAAGTTATTTCTAAACATAATTTGGTTAAGAGTTGTGAAAAGTACCTAATAATTATGATCACATTTATTGAGCACTTCCATGGATTTTCTAACCCCTTATGAGAATGTGAGGAGTTAAGTACAATTCCACCCACCACATTAGAAATGTGGAGACTATTTCTTTCTTATTAGTCTCCATGTTTTTAGCGTGGTGGGTGGAATTGTACTTAACTCCTCACAAAAAAAACTAAGAACTGTATGATTCCATACATAAGTGGGACACAAAAATGAGACTCATGAACATGGACAAGAGTGTGGTGGTTACCAAGGGAAGGGGAAGGGAGGAGAGGGAGAAGGTAGGGGGAGGGGAGGGGCACAAAGAAAACCAAATAGAAGGTGACGGAAGACAATTTGACTTTGAGTGATGGGTATACAACATAATCAAATGTCAAAATGACATGGAGATGTTTTCTTTGAATCTATGTCCTCTAATTAATCAATGTCACCCCGTTAAAATGAATTGTCTAAATAAAAAAATAATGAATAAATAAATAAATATGGAGACAAAAGCTTAAAGAGATTAATTAACTTGCACAAAGTCAGAGATCTGAGGATGGTTCTCCTGGGATTTTCAGGTCGTACTTCTCAGCACTTCAGTTATGCTCTTCAGGTCTGCCTCTGTGCCCACCTCTCAGGTCTGCCTCTGTGCCCACCTCTCCGTTTCTCATGTGGACAAGGGAGCAGAAAAAGTGTGATGATTAAACATCAGTAGGGTCCAAATCCATTTTTATCTTAATATTAACTTTGAAAACTAGATGTAATTGTTAAAAAGGGTTTTCTTCTTATTGTTGTTGTTGTTTATTCTCAAAAATAATCACCGTAGGTCCTGGCAGGTTGGTTCAGTGGTAGAGCGTCACCCTGGCATGTGGAAGTCCTGGGTTTGATTCCCTGTCAGGGCACACGGGGGAAGCGCCCATCTGCTCCTCCACTCTTCCCCCCTCCTTTCTCTCTCACAGCCAAGGCTCCACTGGAGCAAAGTTGGCCCAGGTGCTGAGGATGGCTCCATGGCCTCTGCCTCAGATGCTAGAATGGCTCTGACTGCAATGGAGCAATGCCCCAGATGGGCACAGCATCACCCCCTGGTGGGCATGCCAGGTGGATCCCAGTCGAGCGCATACAGGAGTCTGTCTGACTGCCTTCCTGCTTCTAACTGCAGAAAAAGAAAATAGTCACCATAAACCATGACAAGCTAGGAAATGTCAGCACTGCCACCTGAATCAGTACTTCTGTCCCACTGTATTGAGATTGTTTATTTATTGCTCTCTTATACTGCAGTGCAAAAGTCTAGAAAGACAATTCTGTCTTTATCCATGCCTGGCTCCTAACAGGTGCTCAAGACCTAACTTGAATAAATTAATGATTGTAGACTCAAATACTTCTCTTGAACTAGATGGCAGAAACATGTTCACAAACATTGATTCAGTTTTCCTCACTCTGATGTTTTACTCTATTTTAGAGTTTATTTTTACCCATCCCCCACATTTTCATCCCAATGAAAAAGAATCTTATATAAAACTTTCGAGAGTATAAATATTTTATGATACCATTAGGTAATGTTTTCTCAGAATAAATATAATTGCAACTCTCACCAGTTTGAAAGACCACTTAGGAAGATATATAGCTCTCAGAGGTCCACAATTAACCTTGTTAATCTTTGTAGTATATAAACTCTATAAAGAATTGCTGGTGTCATTTGAATGGTGAAGACAATTTAAAGGCATAAATATAAAACTATGGGTAATGCCTCACACAATGGGAGATATGCAATGTTGCTTGTGGGCAGAGTGGGAGTGACCATCGTTCACCCTGAGGTATTAACTATAGAATCCCTGTAATACTGACTTAGCTTACTTCACTATGGTAGGATTAATTGCCGTAGAGTTATGCAGATATTTCTTCTACACAAGCACATCTAGTGCTGAAGTCTTTGGTATGAGTGAATTTTCAGTAATGGAAATGTTTTAGCAATGGAGAGTAAAATGACTCTCTGAAACTCATGTTCTTGTATTTTTTCCCCGAAAATTGCAATCATTTGTAGCAGTAATTTTGTATTCCTCTTGCATGTCCAGCACTGAAGCATCTAATCTGATGGACTGATATTAGAATACAATTTAATTATGTTAGATAGTTGGAATTAAAAGACCATTTCATTTGCCAACCCGTTGTTGCTTAAAACCCAAATTAAACATGATAAGACTAAACATAACAAAAAATGATGAGCAAACAAATAACTCTTCTAGCCTATAGATTCAACAATTTTATATAAATTGGAGACTATATTCTTAAATTTAGTGTGAGTTTCAAATAACATATGGATTGACTGGCAGTTAAAATGCTAATAAACTGTGATGAAAAGTGAAGTTTCCATAGCTACAATCCAGGTTATGGAACATGATTATTCTTGTAAAAAAATCAGAATAAAAATGGTTTGTGAGGGCAGAAATTAAAGTCTATAATTTCAATGTTAAATAGTTGGGCTGATATTTTAAAAATATTTTGTAGCCTTTGAAGAAAGTAAAAAAACGACAATTGTAAATGTAATATTTAATTTTTAATGAGCAACATTTCCCCCTGTTTATTGGTTTTGCTTTAGCTTTTTCAGTCTGACTCAATTATACCAGTTTCCCATACAACAGTGAATCTGCCGTTGAGAACAGTAAGCCTTTTCAAGCTTAGGAAAGTAAAAAACTTACCATGTATGTAATTAGTTAAACTTCAGTTCTATTTTTGATTGACTAAAGCACAATTTCCCTATCGCCTGGCTTTATTGATTCACGTGATTCATTGAAAACCTTCCCTTCAAGGCCTGATGATTTTCAGAGCTTGCTAGTCACTCCTCCACCCATTTTTCTGAACCCATATATACATTTAAAATCGCTGCTGCTGCCAATCTTTCTCCCACACTTCTATTAGAATGTTATTAGCTATTATTATTATTATATGCTTACTATTGTTGAACTCCATGCTAATTTCTTTACAGTCCTCACCTCTCTTAGTCTTCACATTAGCAGGTGGCAAGACAGAACATTTCCGTCATTTTATAAGTGGATTTGAGATGTATTGGTTCACAGTCCTATACATATTGTTATTGTTTTTATTTGATTTTGGTTTTCAGTCATCCTTTCTGTGGCTTTGGTTTTAATTTATTTTTTATTTTTTTATATTTTAAAGAATAAAAACAGGTCTTTTTCTATTGGACTACCTGATACAGAAAATTGTGTGGTATAGATGGATAACATGAATGACAAATGATACAGATATATTTTATTTGAAATAAACAAAAATGCTTATGTATCTCAATGGGTCACTTGGAAACAAACTCTTGCTTGGCTGCAATTCTGAGCAAAAACAGAGCTAAAGTACAAATGCCCTTCTTTTTTGAGACATATATGGAGATCAGTAGGCAGACACTACTTGTTTTTTGTTTTAAAACTGACCTTCCCTTAAGGCCTGGGTTTAGAAGTATAAACTACGTGAATAAATGCATGATTTCAGTTGTCATATCATATCTATGTCACCTGTGTACTCTGAGATCACACAGACACCTGTCAATATACCTGGGAAGGGTTGCTATGTTACAGTTACATTGGAGTTCTTGGCAGGCAGGACTAAGAAGAAATAATTGGGAAGAAGTTTTTACATCCTGTTTAGAACAAGTCACTGGTATTTCCTCAAGCAACAGGTTTCAATAGAAAAACACTTCCTGGAAGTTAGCCTTCGCACTTTGGGTCATTTTTAGGTTTTGTTTGTAATTTACATAGTCATTTGCTTATATTACAATTCTGCCACAATGTCCTAAAGCACAAGATACCTATTATTTCTTCATCTGCACATTTCAAGTTTGATACTCTGCTAAATCTCTAGTATGTCAGCAGTTCTTAAATATTAAAAAATAATAATAAATGGGTAACACTGCTGAAAATGGAGATGTCTATGAGTAGAATGCCCTTAGATGGGAAGGGGACAACACGGGAAGGGAAGAACACAAAGACATTCTTGGGCAGGAAATGTAGTTCAAACCTTGGATGTAAACACAGCTTCCCCAGAGAAGCTGGCTGTGATGGAATTTCCAGAAAACTTCTTTTGCCCAACAAGAGGACCTAAAACAGCCCCATCCAAACTTTTCAAAACTAGTGGCAGGCAAGGTCGGAGGGAGAAGAATGAGTGTGCTTGCATCCTGCTGCCATTGGTAGGAGCACAGCCCCTTTAGCTGTTGGTGGATTAATATAAACCAGGTAAGTACCTGGAGTGGTCTGAGGGACAGGGGTAGAGAAGCACTGGACATATTACCTGTCTATATCAATAACGGGGCTTCATGGTGAGAATAATTTTCTAAACAGTAAAATGACTCCAGGATAGACCTCTCTCTCTATCATTAAATGCAGCAGAACTAAAAAATAATTTTTTTTACAAGTAGACATAGTGAAAACAGAAAAGTACAAGGCAAAGAACACAAAATTATCAAGACAATGCCATGGGTTCAAGAGTATTCCATGAGGCTAGAAAACCTGTTAACTTTGAAAGCCCCAGCAAAACATCACTCTTGTCTGTAAATCACTCATTTTTCATATGACCATAGCTGTGGGAAACACGTTCTGAAGAATCCTACATTCAGCTTTGAAGCATTCTGCATCCCTTTGCCAATCTTACAGCTGAGCATCGTGTTGGATTTTGGTGCCGGTAACTGGAAGTTACTGGCACAAGGGCTTGGATGTGGCATCTGACATTGATGGCTTTCACTCATTGCTGTCTGATACTCATTCGGCATGCTCTGTTATTTTAATAACCTCCTGGGAAGTTTGGACTTCTTTTGAAACAGTCACTGAATCCTGTACCTCTTCCTGACTAAGCAATTGAACAGTGCCATCTTCTGAATAGTGCACCTGAGTCTTAAGAACTCCAACCACTTGGGCTCTGGGTGGTGTGATGGTGAACTTGCAGACTGACCTCCAGCGACCATCCCAGAAGTCTTTAGGCTGAAACTGGTGACTTTCAATACACGCAGCAACAGTCTGTTGCCCATCTATAGTTTTAGCCTAAACAGTACAGAAGCTGTTGCAATAATAAACTGTCACATAGGCCTTTAAAGTGCCATCACAGGGTTTTCTCTAAGACTTCAGACTTCCATCTACTTCCTTTAGCCAAGGGGTGGGGGGTCACTTGCTTCTTTCCATAAGTGATCAAACTTGAAGGAGATCTTGTTTCCTGGATCTAAGAATTTGCTATGACCCAGGTCATCGTGTTCTGTAATTAAGACCTGATCCTCACTCATACCCTTCTATCTTCACAGGCGTGAGCTGATCCCTGCTACAAAAGGCAGTGTATGTGCTGCCTCTCCCTTGAGGAGACGATTATTATTGAGTAGTAGCTGACTATCATGAAATACTTCGTTGAATTTCCCTGGGGGTGCATGACTGATTAAGTTAGCAGCTGTGGGTGCCTTCTCCTCATCCAACACCTGATCCAGGGACGTGGGGCAGGGCAGGAGGGAGGCCGAGGGTGTGGCTGAGGTTTTAAATCTTCGTACCTCCATGCAGCAATGATAACCACAGTTACCTCTGCTTGAACTACCAGACTGCTCGGGATTAAAGTGGGCCTGGCGATCTATGATACTTGAGTTACAGTGTCAGACCGGAGTAGGGAACTATTTAAAAAAATAATGGATGGACCTTGAGCACATTATATGGAGTGAAATAAGTAAATCAGAAAAAGCTAAAAACTATGTGATTTCACACATAGGTGTGTGATATTAAAATGATTACTCATGGATGTAGATAAAAGCGATGTGGTTTTCAGGGGGAGGGGTTGTGGGGGAAAGAGGGGGTAGAGAAGTAAAGAGGGACAAGTCTACAGTGACAGAAAGTGAGCTGATGTTGGGTGATGGGTGCACAGCATAATCAACGATTCAAATGCTCCAGAAATGTTTACCTGAAGCCTGTGCACTCTCATGGATCAATGTCATCCCATTAAATTTAATTTTCTAAATAAAATTTTCTAAAAAAGAAAAATAGTGGAGGGTCAAAAGGGATGACTGTCAAAATAAATTATATCAGAAACACACATTTCCTGGATAACCGCCGTATTTTGCATGGATAGTGCAAATTCATAAACTGAATTAAAACCGAAGGAAAACACATGATGAGCATGTTTCTTACAAATAGTGGTATCATTTTACTTGAAATTGAACGGAAAGTCTTTACGGTGATCAGAAATAAATGAAGCTTGAATCATCTCTGTCTTGTTGGTATAAGAATATGTTTTTGAGAAACAAAATCATGGCTCTAACTACATAAACCAAATGTTTTTTTATTCACATCCTGCATTATCTTTGCCACCTTATGTTACCTTTCAGGGCAAACCTTTTGTTCTTTTACCTGCTGATTTGTTGTTTTGAGAAAGTGTTTGCTACTCAGGCAACATTTAATATTTATATTAAATATTCTGATTGCTTTATAATTTCTTTTTTTTTATTTTTATTTTATTTTTTCATGTTTTCTGAAGCTGGAAACAGAGAGACAGTCAGACAGACTCCCGCATGCGCCCGACCGGGATCCACCCGGCACGCCCACCATGGGGCGACGCTCTGCCCACCAGGGGGCGATGCTCTGCCCATCCTGGGCGTCGTCCCCATGTTGCGACCAGAGCCACTCTAGCGCCTGAGGCAGAGGCCACAGAGCCATCCCCAGCGCCCGGGCCATCTTTGCTCCAATGGAGCCTTGGCTGCGGGAGGGAAAGAGAGAGACAGAGAGGAAAGCGCAGCGGAGGGTTGGAGAAGCAAATGGGTGCTTCTCCTGTGTGCCCTGGCCGGGAATCGAACCCGGGTCCTCCGCACGCTAGGCCGTGCTTTATAATTTCTAATGAGGCATTGTCTCCAAATTGATGCTGCCCTCGTCGTTGGAGTTTGGGGCTGACAAGATATTGGGGAGAATAAACAGAAACTTATATCTGCACGTGTGCTCGTCCTACAGGGAGCGTTCCTTTTTCACGTGAGATCCTCCAAGATGATGCGTTCTAATCCCGAGGAAGACCCTTTGGACACATTTCTCCAGTACGTGGAGGACATGGGGATGAAGGCCTACGATGGCTTGGTTATTCAGAATGCCTCCGACATCGCTCGAGAGAATGACCGCTTGAGGAATGAAACCAACCTGGCCTACTTGAAGGAGAAGAACGAGAAACGCCGAAGGCAAGAGGAAGCCATCAAACGGTAAATATAAATAAAAGTGTTTCGATCCCTGAGAGGTGCAAAGGCTGTGATGTTATCGCCTGGTTGAGAAAGGGACTGTCCATGGTAGACTCAATGGGGCAAAGTGAAAACGGCACCTCAACTATAACAAAAACGCAATCCATCCTACTGACAGGACCCTGGCCTCAGGTACCGCAGTTAGTAACTGATGTGCTATGCTTCTGGAGAGGCAGATGGCATGGCAAGAGAATCCCATTTCCTCTAAATAAAAGTTCATACTGTACACTCTCTTGATCAAAGCCCAAGGGAACCCACTAATGCTTTAATAGCCAACGCTTGATGAGAATCCCCAGCTTTCGTGGTCTTTGTTTATAGTTCCTACCTTACGATAGAGTTCATCCTCTCCCCAGATTAGAAAAGGACTCATTCTTGTTAGAATTATGTGAGCCTCTAAAGACAGATGGATCCCCCCATGTGTGCTCTCAGTACAGAATTTTATGATTATTACAGCTCTTGTCTGGTACCACGTAATGCAAGGTTTGTTCAAATGAAATGACTTCTGGACTACAAAACCTCCAGCTCCAAGTCAGGGAGCCCTGGAGTGCAGCTGCCAGACTGAGGCTGAGTTTCCTGGGGCACTGAGTGTGTGTGTGCGTGCGCGTGCGTGCGCGTGCGTGTGTGTGTGTGTTTGGAAGGGTACAGGTAAAGACAAGTGTTTGATGCAGTTCTGTTTCTTCAGTGGAGTCTTCAGTTTCTAAGTGCAAAGATGCAGAATTTAGAAAATTAATCCATATCTATTAGTTACACAGCTGAATAATAATAGTTAAGCTATCTTGATAACTGATTGGTGGGGTTTTTTTTTTCCCATTAAATATAACATTAATGCTTTTGCTTACTCTGTGTGAACATTGTACTATTAAAGAAAAGGAAATATTTTAAGATGAACTATTCATGCTTAGAAAGAAGCTAGGTAAGGATGCACTGTTTTGATCATTTCATTACAATTAACTTTATATGAGAAATGTACTGCCAGAGATGTGAACCATACAGCTATCGGTTGAAAGAGAATTCTAAGCAGAGGGAATAGCCAAGTTCAATGCATTCCATGAAGAGAACAAGGTATCAGGTAGTGACCAAGGCAAAGATTGGAAGGATGTAAGATCAGATTAGTAGTGGGCCACCAGATAACAGAGAGTCCTTTTTTTTTTTTAATTCAGTGAGAGAAGTGGAGGCAAAGACAGACTCCCACATGTACCACAACTGGGATCCACCTGACAAGTCCACTAGGGGGTGATGCTCTGCCCATCAAAGACCCTTGCTCCATTGCAATTAGAGCCATTTTAGCGCCTAAGGTAGAGGCTGTGGAGCCATCCTCAGTGCCTAGGTCCAACCCGCTCTAATTGAGCCATGGCTGCAGGAGGGGAGGAGAAGATAGAGAGAGAAGCAGAAGGGAAAGGGGTGGAGGAGCAGATGGGCACTTTTCCTGTGTGCCCTGAGAATCAAAAAACGACTTTCACAGTCTGGGCTGATGCTCTACCACTGAGCCAACTGGTCAGGGATAGAGAGTCTTATATATGCTTATGTTTTATTCTGAAGGATAAAAATGGTCATAGAAGATTTTTAAGCAGAGGTGTGACATGCCCTCACTGAATGTTTTAGAAGGATTACAGTTTTTGTTCGATTGAATAGATGGGTGGGGCATAGATAGTGGGGTGTAAGATATTCAAAGAGAAAGCTTTTGCAGTAATTTCGGTGAGAAATGATGATGATTCAGACCAGAATGATAGCAGTTAAGGTGGCATAAAGTGATCAAATTATAGGCTTCATCAGAATTTTCTAAGAGATGAGATGTAAGAATTGAGAAGGAGAAAGGAACTGAAGATGGTTCTCAAGTTGTTTTTTTTTTCTTTTTGATGTTGCTACTTTTTTTTCTCCTGAACAACTAGAAGAATAGTGTTTCCACTTAATGAAATGATCAAAACTAGAAGAGGAGTAAGTTTAAGTTAAAATGTGGGGAGAAAGGAGCTCAGCTTTGGTAAGCCAATATCATAAGTCTTTTGGGATATCCAAGTGGAAAATTCTAGATAGGCAGCTGGATCCAGAAATTTTGGTGGCGATCAAAGCAAAGATTAAGATATAAGCATTTTAATCTACAGATTTCACAGTCATGAGTCTAGTTGAGAATATCTAAGACCAAAAATTCTATAGCAATGATAAGAACAATCAGACTGTTCCTTGGGCCATCTAATTGCTGCCATGAGAGGAACAGGAGAAGAATCCAGTAGGAACAGCTAGTGAGAGAAGAGAAGAACCAGAAAGGAGGGTGATGCCTCTCAGGGAAGTGACAAAAGTGATTTAAAAGAGAGAGAGGTTTAACAGATAGACCAAGTACGTTGGAGCCTTAGAATTGAGCAATGCCTTTGACCATATTGGTGGTGCTGACGAGAACACTTTCTATGGAGGGTTGTAGGGAGAAAACACTGAGATTGTGTTCATGAAAAACAGTGGGTGGAAAGAAATTAAAACAAAATAGGAAAAACTACTTTGAAGACTAAGGTTAAAAATATTTCAAAAATATATAAAGGGTAGTTGAAGGGTAAAGTTGGGCTTTATGGTGAAAATATGTTTTTCTTTTAAGAAGAGAGAAAAAATAGCTTATTTAAAATACTCAGATGGCATTAGAAAGGGAAATGCTAATGACTCAAAACAGTGAAGAAAAATTACTGGTATTAGGTCCTTAAGTAGGTGGGAAATGATGGAATCTCCAGTATCTTAGGAGCACAGGTTGCTCAGCCAGTGTGGAGACGGGAGGCCACAGTATGTGGATGATTGAATGACAAATAAATGAATGAGTAACCCGGTATAAAGAGGCCTCAGACCCTGCTCATCATACACCAGACACCGTTTCATTATTGTGCTCCTAGTTGTTGCACAGGCTAGGAAGTGAAAGGTGCAGTGTGTATCTCGCTATCATTTTCTCTTCCCATGGCTTCCTACGCCTTGCCCTCGAATGTTTTTCTGGGACTCTTATACAAAGTGCCAATATCTTTGGAAGGGGTTAGATACTAGCAAAGCCTCCTAAGTTGTTGTGACATCTCAAATGTCCTTCATTTTCAGAAGCAGGAGCCATGTCCCATGTGAGAACATAGCAGCGTCTGAAATTGTTGGGGAAGGGGCTGGAGAGAGAAAAGTCAAGGCGGCCCTGGCCGGTTGGTTCAGTGGTAGAGTGTCGGCCTGGCGTGCAGAAGTCCCGGGTTCAATTCCCAGCCAGGGCACACAGGAGAAGCGCCCATCTGCTTCTCCACCCCTCCCCCTCTTCTTACTCTCTGTCTGTCTCTTCCCCTCCCGCAGCCAAGGCTCCATTGGAGCAAGGATGGCCCGGGTGCTGGGGAAGGCTCTGTGGCCTCTGCCTCAGGTGCTAGACTGGCTCTGGTTGCAACAGAGCGATGCCCCAAATGGGCAGAACATCACCCCCTGGTGGGCGTGCCGGGTGGATCCCGGTCGAGCGCATGCGGGAGTCTGTCTGACTGCCTCCCCATTTCCAGCTTCTGAAAAATACAAAAAAAAAAAAAAAAAAAAAAAAGAAAGAAAAGTCAAGGCAGCCAAAATGACTGATGAATGGAGAGGAGGAGGACACTCAAGTGCATGACTTTGTGACATGACTAGCTCTGCCTGTTTCAAGTTACCCCATCTCAGTTCCCACTGTCATGGTTAAATGCAATTATATTTTGTTCACATGGTGACCAGTATCCTGTGGTTCTGACAGTTAAAACTATAATAACCTTCTATATGATAGAAATCCTCACAGTATATTTTTAGAATTGCTTCAACATCCCTAATAGGATATGTATTTTTAATAGTGTTGAAAACTCCATAGGAAGATTCTGGTCCCACAGTTGTTTTGGGGGTTTCAGGGATGGCAACAGAAGCAGGATACCCTTATCTAAATGCCACATGTATTTTAATATTTTTAACATGTCATTGATGTCAGGTTGTAGCGAAAACTCAGTAGGACATTAATGAACAGAGTCTAACCAATTAAAATTCTTTATCGTGTCTGCAGAATGCCTTCTCTAATATAGAGTACAATTTAAGATATAGGATACAAATGCTAAAAATTTAAAGATGGGCATATTTGACCTTGAAAAGGCATTGATGGTAATTCTCTGTGAAATATGCCAGTTGCAATTTCAGAAATGTGCAGACTGGCAAGGATTGCTTAAAAAATGGAAATAGGATTTCATGTGATTGACCTTCTGGATCACATATGAGCTGAAGTGCCTTTTGTGCTGAAGCTGAGACACTTAAAACACTGAGCTCTTAGAAAAAAAAATATTGTCATTACTTTCTCAGGGTTCTATGTCACCTAGGCCCTCTGAGGCCAATTCCTTAATTTTGAACTCACCTGAGGCACGTGTCACTACAAACTTTCTTGTCCCTTCACCTCCATTTCTCAAGTGGAATTTTACCAGAAAGACTTTTGGGTGAAAAATTCTATATAAATATGAAGATATTGTTAGGACTTTTCTTAACAGCTCTAAATACTAATTGGTGGAAAAGAGAGAGAAAGACTTAAAGGAGAAAAGTTAATGGAGAATACAAACTTATTTCAGAAGCTCATCATTTCTGCTATTTTAAATCCTAATGGTTTTGTGCAGGCACTGTTAAATGAGGTTTACTTTTTATTAAGAAGCCTGCAAGAAAGCAAAGACACAAAACCTACAGCTTCAAACAAGTGAGCTCCCTTGAGATGGGTTAAAAAACCCTGGTTTGTCATGTGTATGTGTGGGTGAAAAGGGATGTTTATGAAAGACAGATGATGGGTTTATCAAAACATAGACTCAGCACAGACACCAGCCATTAAAAAGGAGGCAACTGGACAACGAGAACAGAGTCTGGCCACAAACAACCTGTAAGGCAATCCCTGTATGTACATGTGAACATAAGGCCTGATGTGTAAGTTTACTCCTTACGGGTAACACCTTGCTTATAAATAAAATAGGCTATTCGTTGAGGAGAATGGGCAATCAAAGATCACCTGGTATACCAAAGCATGCTTAAGCTTGAGTCTTCCTTTTAAGTAAGTTTTCTTCCTGGATTCTGGAACTTATCTCTGCACTTTCTTATTTTACCATTTGACAGAGAATTTTTAAAAACAACAAGGCCCTGGCCGGTTGGCTCAGTGGTAGAGCATCGGCCTAGCGTGCGGAGGACCCTGGTTCGATTCCCGGCCAGGGCACATAGGAGAAGCGCCCATTTGCTTCTCCACCCCTCCGCGGCACTTTCCTCTCTGTCTCTCTCTTCCCTTCCCGCAGCCGAGGCTTCATTGGAGCAAAGATGGCCTGGGCGCTGGGGATGGCTCTGTGGCCTCTGCCTCAGGCGCTAGAGTGGCTCTGGTCGCAACATGGCGACGCCCAGGATGGGCAGAGCATCGCCCCCTGGTGGGCAGAGCGTCGCCCCTGGTAGGCGTGCCGGGTGGATCCTGGTCGGGCGCATGCAGGAGTCTGTCTGACTGTCTCTCCCTGTTTCCAGCTTCAGAAAAATGAAAAACAAAAAAAACAAAAAACAAGTGGTTACCAGAGAGAAAGGGGAGTGGAGGGAGGTGAGAAGGGTAAAGGGAGCCCAATATATGGTGACAAAAAGAGAGTTGACTTTGGGTGGTGAACACACAATACATTATACGGATGATATATTTTAGAGAATTCTGCTAGAAACAGCAGAAATGATGAGCTTCTGAAATAAGTTTGTATTCTCCACTGTACACCTGAAACCTACATAGTTTTATTAACCAATGTCACCTCAATAAATTCAATTACAGTTAAAATATACAGAAAATATTCCTTAAATAAATAACAAGAAAATTTGTTTCCAGTACATGTCTTTCTGAGTATGTGTTCTATTATAGCAAAGGGTGCATTTTTTTTTTCTAATGAAACAAATGCAACATTACTGAAATTCTTCCAAACATACAAGTCTGGAAGATAGCTTTCAACTTTAGCAAAGTGGTTCTGACACAAAGGACTACTTAGGCTGATTAGGAATGTCTCTATTCCCTCTGGATGCCCTCAAGGGATCTATAGGAGGTTATATTTCCTCTTTAAAAGTGACAGTCAGAAATGAAATTAGATTACTTACAGCTCCTTTAAATATACATGCAATTGTAGATTAGTACGGGTACTTTGAAGTTATTTATATTTGAAGGTTTTAGTATCTTCTTTATTCAAAGAAAAACAAAGGATGACTAAAGTCCACTTGTTAGACCATAGAGAAAATGAGTAAAAAGAAAAATAAAGAACATATTTGTTTTTCCTTTATTAAAACATTGTTACCTAAAAAGTAAATGTTTATGATACCAAAGTTCTGAATGGGTTTATATTTTAAATGATTACCCAAAGACACAATGACACAGAGAGCTCTTATTAGAGACATGGCAACAGTATCATAAATCCTTTTCAGATAATGATGGCTTCTGGAATCATACTCATGATTTGTGGCGAAGACTTCATGGAAATAAAGAATATTTATGAAAGTGCATTTTAGTGAATGATGTAGCCATTCATTGCAGCATATATAGCTACTTTGGTCACAGATAGGTGACATCACTGGGTTTGTTTTAACAGAGGCATGTAGAAAAGTAAAATACCCTATTTGTATATCAAAAGAGATAGTGCAGCCTCATTGCTCAGTTTAAGTGAGAATAGTTAAATGAACCAGCACTTAGAAACACAACTAATTTTAGAAATACTCTGCATCTGGCCCTAGAGTGTTCAGAAATACTCTACAGCTAGCACAGAAATACCGGTTAGCTAATGCTATATAGGAAACAAGCCCCCAAAGCCCTCAACCGTACCTCTATCTGGAATTAAACTCAAATCTGCTGCACGCTTGGGTCTGGCTGAAATGAATCAGCTGATCTGATCTGATGTGAATTTCTGACCTAATTTTGCTGTAGGACTCAGTGCTCGGGCAGAGAAAACAAGGTTAATGTGTTGATAAGGGGGTGAGATTAAACACCAGACAGTATCTTAATCACCCTCTCTAATTTCAGCTTCCTCTTATGTTTGTGATTAATTGCAATCACTTTTCTATTAGTCATTTCTGAAGACCACCGACTGCTTTGCCTGTTTTTATGTTAAAATTGTGCATCTGAATTTTCTTTCTTCAAAACTAAACAAGACATCCACATATTGGAGTACTATTGGTCACAATATCAAACCCAGGGGGCGATTTTTATTCATAGAGCCATATGATTAGAAGAGAAATTTCAATAACTCATCTTGTCCGTCCCTCACTGACTGCTCTTTAGAAAGCCAGAAGCCAAATCTACAAGACTGATCCTAAATGAATTGATTTATTAAAAATGTTCTACTTTTTTTTTTTTTTTTTTCAGTGCTGGTGGGGAAAGTTAATATTAATGAGCATATATCTAAGGACACCACTTACGCTCATAAATATTAACTTTCTCCACGTAGCCTAAGGACATAACGTTTGTTCCTTTTGATGGTTGTGCCATTTCACTTTGTAAGTCAAAGTGAAGTCTGTGTTCTGGCCTCTTGTTCTCAGTCAGGGTCACCACAGTCCTAAGATAATGAATACATATGTTGTTGGCATTCATCTATTTACGTACAAGTCAGATTGCATCTCTAGTTGAAATAGGGGTGGTTTTAGGTTTTCCATTCAGCCACCTGCCAGGACAGATTAGACTAGAGGCCACCTATTTAATGGATCTTTAATGGTTCATGTTAAGGCAACGATCCTTCTCCTTTTCCTTTTCATGTAGCTTTTTGAGAGCTGTTTATACTTTTGGTTGTTTCAACTGTAATTACACCGCGAAATGAAAAACATTGGCTTTTCATTTTAAGGAGCTCCGTGTCTGTTCTATGGCTCAGATGGGCAGATGTTGGCAAGGGGAGGGGCTTTTCAGAGCATAACCCCGTATGGGCTGTCAGTCAGCGTGAGAATTAATCTCTCCTCAAGCTGAGGACGTTGCAGTGAAGAGTAGACCTTCTGAACATCCAAACCTATGGCGATGTGAATGATTGAAAAGAAGCCCCTTGGAAAATGTAAGGTAATATTTCTTTTAGAAGTAGTGTTAAATATTTAGAGATGGTTATTAATGAATTGAGCAATAGTTTTCCATCTAGGGCTGTTTCTTATACTCCTCAGGCTATCAAGGGATATTCTCAATCTTTAACTAAACATGGCTTTTGTAAGATGTTCTTTTAAAAGAAAAACCAATAAGGGACAGGAATTATTATGGAGCAAGGCTATGAGTCAGGAGATTTTTTTATTTAACTGCTCAAAACGCAGTATGGCTTCAGCAACCTGTGTAATGTAACAGATGAAACTGCAAGAACAGAGACCACGCATGCCAATAAAATGCTCCAAGATTTTTGTCAAACTTGCAGGCACCTGAAAAAAAAAATCTTCATTATAAATTGATCGGTCACCTTGAAATTAATTTTAATCTATTGATAAAAGAAAAATCAAGCCCCCTCCCAAAATGAATCTCTGCTCAAAGCACATGCCCCTAGTTAAAAGTTATTTTCAAGAACATTCGTATTTGGAAATGCATGACAGCATATTCGTGGCCATGCTAGAATAGAAATATAACCAGCCTGCCAGGAAGCAAAGAAAAAATATAACTTTTTTTTGAAGAGTACTTTTGATAAGATGTACAAGAAAGATAGATGTTTTAAAAATAAAAAGACCAGCATTTAAAATCCATTACTTTAATTAGCAAATTGCATTTTAGTCTTTGATTTGAGGCTAAGTGTACCACTCAGCACATCCTGATGTTTGAATAAGAAATTAAGTGGCTCAGCAGTGAAGACCAGCATTAGCAAGGAGGCTTCTTAATTTTCTATGAGGCTGAGGTTTATAGGTGTTGCAGAGCTACTTTGTTTCTGTACAAAGGTTTTCATTAAGCACTTAGTGACCGTCTATTACACACCAGGCATTGTCTAGGTGCTTGGGTAAAGCAGTGAACAAAAGAGTAAACAACATTTGCTTGCCTTCAGAGGATTTACAACCTGGCAGGGGTAGGGTGAAGGAGACAGACAATAAACAAAGTATAGAGTCAGTTACAGTGTGATGAGTTCTAAAAGAAAACTCAACTAGGGAATGGGCACCCAGGTTGTGGGGAGGGTGTCATTTTATATATTATAGTAGGCTGGACAAAAGAAAGTCTCATTGAGGACGTGACATTGGAGCAAAAACCTGAAGGAAGTGAGGGAAGAGCCATGTGGATCTCCAGGTGACAGATTTCCAGGAAGAAGAAACATCAGGACAGAGGTCTTAGGTGGGAGTGTTCTTGGCATGTTGGAGGAACTGCCAGGAGGTCATGTGGCTGGAGACAGGAAGTGAGATGAAGATCATTAGAAGATCACGTCAGAAGTCATGAGGTCGGGTCTTGTTAGGTCATAGAGGTGACTGGCTTTCACTCAACTGAGATGAGAGGAGAAGTCAGTGTATGTTTTGAGAGAAAGGATGCCATAATCTGACTTCTGTAAGTAAAAAAAGGATCCTCCTGCTCCATGTGGAGCAGTACGGGCAGCATCAGGGACATCTATTGTGAGGCAATAGAAGCCATCGTGTAGAGGGACAATGATGGCAGGGACCACAGCAGCGTCACTGGATGGGGGAGGTCTGCGGTGGAATGGGAGATACATTTTGAAGGTAGAGTTGACAGAATGTGCCAGTAGATTGGATGGAAAGTGTGAGAGCGAGATGAAAGCACGGCATTCCCAGTAACGGGCGAGAAAGACAGCGGAAAGAGGGCTTGGGTGAGAAAGGTTTTGCACATTGTGAAGTCTGTCTGAGATGGCTACTAGGCTTCCAATGCTTTCTGATTTGTAAGAATTTCATGCTCTGTATTTCCTAATTATGTATGAGAATAAATAATTTTGTAAAAATGTGACACTTTTATAAGACTAAAGGTGACACACACACCTATTTAAGATAGAAGAAAGATCATTTATTTTTATATATACATATTTACCCAGAGGAAGGCAAGTGTGTAGTTGACCAGAGCAAATGAACAATTGCCTGGCAGTCTCTGCCTGTGCACTGAGCTAGTGGAGTCATTGATCTTGACGCTGAGGTCTCCATGACCCACAGTCACAGACACTGTGCAGTTTAGGGCAGAGATAATGGTCTTAGTCCTGTAATCTAAGAAGTAAGATTAAAGGCAGATGGAGGTCTGCAGAGCATGACGTTTTTTAAAAAAGCTATCACCATGTGTAGAGTCAATTATTATTAGCATTGGTAATATTCACTTACAGCCTTTCTGCAATAACAAAGACATCATTTTCTAATTGATGCACATTGGATGCCTATTCTATTCTTGGGTATTCCAATAAACCTGTGGATTGTTACCCAATTAGAAAATGAAAATTGGGAGCAATAGTGTGTGTGTGGCTACAGGGGAGTGTAACTGAGTAGTGGGAGAATCCCAGTGTCAGGACGACAGGTGGGATCAGCTCCTTTCACTTCTTAGCTTTAGTGAGACCCATAAAACATTCCTTAATTCTTAAGGTTCAGTTTATTCATTTGTCAATTATGAATGGTACTTATTTTGTTGTATTAAGAGAAAAAATTATTCAACATGTAAGGCAACCAATGAAATAGCCAACACATTGTAGTTGTTTAGAATAGGTAGCTCAGCCCTGGTCAGTTGGCTCAGTGGTAGAGCATCAGCCCAGCATACGGATGTCCTAGGTTTGATTCCTTGTCAGGGCACACAGGAGAAGTGACCCTTTCCTTCTCTATCCCTTCCCCTCCCCCTTTTCTCTTCTCCTCCCTCAGCCATGGCTCAATTGATTTGAGCACATTGGCCCTGGGTGCTGAGGATGGCTCTGTGGAGACTGTACTTAAAGTGCTAAAAATAGCTCACTTATGAGCATGGCCACGATGGGCAGAGCATCAACCCCAGAAGGGGGTTGCCAGGTGGATCCCAGTTGGGGTGCATGCAGGAGTCTGACTCTCCATTTCCCTTCCTCTCGTATGAAAAAGAAGAAAGAACATATTAAAAAAAAGAATATGTAGCTGCCATTATTATGATACTATTATTGCTTTTATTGTCATTGTTAATGCCTTCTCTTCATCACATAAGTTGGCTACATTAATAATGACATAAAGCACCGTGTCCAAAATGATTCTACCTTCATTTACAGTAGAAACCAACATAGGGAAATAAACAGGATTATTTGCTTGGAGCATTTGCAAATGGCATGAGTACCCAGCCCCGGCGTGTGTATTTGCTACTCTATCATTTGGTTTCATCTTCTCCATGCACACATAATTTTTGTTCTTTCTGCTAAACTAGTTAAAATTGCATGAGGGCTGAGAGAATTTTTGGCATATGAATGGATTCAGAAAGATGCAAAAAATTGGCCGTTTTAGTCTTAATTATTAAACTGCTTTCCAAGAGCACAGAAGCCATCTCTTGTGCATAGTAGGTTTTGAAACATGTGTCAGATGGAATTGCATTAACTCCCTCGGTGTGCTGACATCAAGTCTCCCAAGGGGATAGGAAATGAGCTGGCGTTGCAGGTGATACTTCAAATTCAACTCACTAATGAATTTCCAGATGTTTTCAGGGAACTACCCTGAAAGTTTTCCCTTTTGGCGGATGAGCCACGAAGGTTTTACTCTTTTCATGGCAGTGCATACTTCTTGTGAAAGCACTCTAAGATTTCAGCTAACACTAAACAGAGAAGAAAAGTAATGAATCGTGAAGCTCAAATGACTACTACATATTTCTAAGAGCTAACAATCTAAAATGATTTTTTAAAGAAAGATGCTGTGTGGTTTGACTATTCTTCTGGAAAGCAATGTGTTTTCAACATCGCGCGTGGTGTAAATGCTACTAAAGTTTCAGCTTTGTATTGGTTGGAGGGTGATGGGGAAGGCTGGGCCCACGGTAGCCTCTAACGGCCTTTTGCACGGGGAAGAGTGCTTTTCTCTTGCACACTACTTGATGTGATCATTGTAACTGACCTAGCCGGCTCTGTTTCCAAAGGGAACCAGAATTGCATGGAGAATCTTGAGTCTTTAAGAATTTTCGTGGAGTGATCCTTAATCTCCAAGAATGCTTACGTTAGATTGTCACATGAACTTTAAAAATTGCTCGAGTGTGTTTAATAATAGCCACTAAAATAATATTTGTGGTAGAGATAAATGACCGAACAAGACGGAAAAGCACTTGTCATAGCATAGGTCATTTTTAAGGAAACATTCTTTCAGAAGCTAATATTTTATGTTATTTGGGTTATATATGATCTTTTGTGCTTTACAAAAACATTAACAGTCATGGAGAAATTTAAAAAAACAAGTGAATGAGGAAATATCCTTATTGTGATCTGAGTACATAGGGACTCTTCTCCCAAAAGAAGGGTCATGACGTCATTTTTATTTCCTCCCCTTCCCAGGTATAAAGTTAGAGGCTAGGGAGCGTTTGATCAGGGTGTGACTAGAATCTGAAATAATTTACCCTTATGTTACTTTTAAAGTGTTTTAGAAAAACACTCATTGTGATTAACGTACATTATTCTCTTTTGCCTACTGGCCTCTAGCTAATAAAACAAAGGGTTAAAAGAATAATAACTTGTGACTTTTCTCTGGATATGTGCTGCTCCCTGTTTGAAGCCCCCAAACCTTAGCAACACCCAACACTTAGGAGATCAATAGAGATAATATATCTCATTTAGAAGAAAAAAAAACCATATTATTCAGAATCCCTGTTAGGACAGACACATTCATTCATTTCTAGAAATTAATTCTTTCAAGTATCAAATTTTATTCTTAGATTCTTTCTCTTTTTTTTCATACAATTATACTTTTACTTCTTAAAAACTGAGGATTTCAATTTCTTTTCTTAGTTCCTACCTTCTGTGTTACTCTTCAATTTCAAGCTGGTGTGTGTATGTGTGTGCGTGCTCTGTTCAGCTTGTGCACAATTATTTTAAAAGCCTAGCTATTTCAAATGAAAATAGAGGAGAGAAACACATTTTCAAAACGCGGTACATGGTTCAACAGATTAAATGGAATGAAGAGAGATGGAGAGGGGACAGAGAAAGACTGCCCAGTAAAAGCCCTTTTAGCAAATCATACTGAATCTCATTAATAAAGACTCTGTCCGCTAAAGCTGCCTCATCAATCTGCCGTGTGCATTAGTGATGTCTAGCCCAATTCCGGTAAATAAATTGTGCCCTAAGTGTTGGTCGGCTGCCACTCAAATCACAATACCAATAATACATGCCATGCTGAATTCCCCTTAACTCGGGAGGAATTTTTTTCACAAGGTTAGACTGGACTGAACAGGTGAAGGGGAGGAATGACGTCTGTCCGAATGAATACCACCGCCGCTGCAGAAAAAAACGCAGATAATTGGAGAGATAAGCAATAGCCACGGACACTGCAAACCAATCTACCAAAAATAAACTGGAAGGAAGTAATCCAGCTAAGCATCACCGCCTAATGTGTCAGCTAAAAAAATACAACCGGAGAAGTGTAGTCAATACAGAGCTGGCAAAGGCCAATGAGAGCATTGCTGTAGTGTATGGATCTCCATCACAGAGAGCAGGCCCAGGACAAGGCAGATAAAAGTCAACGGGAAACAGACTAACTAAATACTTCCGTGCATATTTTCATTACAGCGTCTTAATTTGGTTTCTACCCGTGAACAATTCTATTTAGTGATGGATACCATGACTAATACTCTTCCCCATGGCTAGCTGTCAGAAGCATTCATTATTACAAACAGATCCTTTGTAAAGTCACAATACAATATGCTCTTGTGAAAGGCTGGGCTTTGAGTCAGCACCGGGTGATTTTTCTCAGGAAGTCCGTGGGTTTCCTATATGACCCTAACATAAAAGCCCCTACTTTTGAACCGGTCGTGGAAGGGAAAGAGCTCTGTCATATGTACCCTGATTTATTAATGTCACTCCATTAAAATTAATACAAATTTATATATAAAAAAAAGTCTCCCAGGAGGTAATGTGCCTGAAAGAGGGCATTTTGAAATGAGGCGGAGACACTGAGCCGGTGCTGCGCTGTGATTGCGTTAGAGGGGAGGAAGGAAAGATTAGGACGGTATTGGGCTCTAGGAAGGAATGCTGCTTTGGGTTTATCCTTAATGCAGTGACCCTATCTGCCCAAACCTTTCCATTTCAATGTGGCTTAGAGTTCCAAAAAGAAGTCAGTTTAAAGGTGTCAACACAGTCCCCTGGGGATGTTGCCATCAACTAGAACCTCTATCTTAAATTTGGCACAATTGCCAATCTTGGTGTGAGACAGACTGTGATCTAGTTAACATGAAAACAGAATGACCTCTGTCACCCCGGAGTTGAATGAGAGCTTAGTTCAGGCTGGATGACACGTATGAACTGTTGGCGGAATAGTAACCTGGGGACAGAATGAAAAGGCCCCAGTGAACTTGTGGATGAGTGGACAGTTCCTTTAGATCCTGGTCTGATCTTCCTCTAGGCAAGTGTATGCATGTGTAGTTTTCAAAGAGGTGCTTTCATCATGCTTGCATGTTATGTTACCCTGGTCACACAGGTCAAACCCTGTTTGAATGAATAGGGTCAGAACAACCCACCTGCTGCAGTAAGACTAGCTTGTGTGCCAACTTGGAGTTAGTTCCTGTGAGTTTCTGAGAAGGGCGCAACGATTCCTGGCAAGGAGGAGCAGTGTGTAGTGGAAACGCTCACCACTTTCAACTCCGGGAGCAGTCAGTTTAGTTACTAAAAACCTCACCCTTTTACTACACATGAATCAGTAAGGTATTTTTATACAGTTGTCTCAGGTGAACGTTCTGAGACAATACGGTTTCTAAGATACTTGATGACACGCGATGTCGTGCGTTGCAGATCCGACGTGATGTACTTCAAAGTCAACGTCTTGTTTCATTTTGGTTCACATTCGTGTCTGAACTTTAGAGAAAAGGGGAGTGGGCCTCACTCCTTTCAGAGTCGTGAAAATAGATTGGGGAAAAAGGTACCATAGAGATGGTTATTTTGTAATAAAAAATGATAGTGAGACAAAGAATTCAAGTTCTCATCAAATCACTTTTCTCAGGTATCAAGTACTTCATTTTAATCAAACCTCCCTTTTGCACATGTTCTGTGAGTGTTCTCTGGTCTCAATTTGTATTATTGAAACCCGATTATCATCTCTGAGTAAAGCACATGCCCTCTTACATAACACATCCTACCCTCCGGAGTTATGCTTTATCATTATTTTGTCGAGGTCATAGAATAAATATAAAATAAGACCACAAAAGAGGGAAATTATAATTTGAGGGAATTGTAAAGCCCTTGGGGCTGCCTTCTGTATTGAAGACTGGTAAATATAAGTAAGTGCAGTGACTACCAAGGCACTTATGAAATTTCAATGGGAGATATTTCAATGTGGTCAGGACATACTCCTCCGAAAACCAAAGCATTAAATGGCAATAAATTAGATATAAAGTAAAGAGAAACGTGGAAAGGGAGAGTAGAGATCAAAAAAATTTTAGCCAGGTCACTAACATACCAGGCTTTATCCCCTTGCTATCCAGTCTCTGAATTGATACATTAGCTGGCAAATTCTTGTTAGGAGAAATAATGAAAGAACCCTTGCAGTTTTACAAAGTAAGCCAAAGTAGGCACCTGGTAAATTCATGCCTATGGAGTGGCCGTGTCCTCTCCCACTGTGGAGTCAACGAGGACTAGCTCTAATGCAACTACAGGATAAGGGAGCACTTGTATTCATATGAAAGGTACAGCCCATTGCATGTTTGTGTGTGTGTGTTTGTGGGTGTGTGTGTGTGTGTGTTTCACCCACTGATAGATTACATACAGAGCGTTTCTCACCAGGGATTTATCCAAGTGAGGGCACTGTCGTTATTAAATTGAGGTCTCATGTTAGAGGCCATTAAGCAAATTATTTAGTGCATTCTGATTTAGAAGGCAAGGGCACAATACAGTGTTTTATAACAGGTTAATTTCATGCTGCAATTAAATTCTTGACATACACTTGGAATGGGAAACTTAATGTTAAGGAGAAAATTAAAGAGGGTTTTTTATGGTCATAGTTCTGTTTGAAAATGGACTTTTTAACAGAGGCCTAACATGCTTAAGAACTTCCATCTTCTGCCCTGTGGCGGGGTGAAAACTACCTGTTGTGTGAGGAATAAGCCAAGCAAGAAACAAACGTTTTGCTTCACATTTTATAATACAACCAGTAAGAGTTGTATTATAACAGATTTCAGCAAACACTTCAATGAAGATAATTTCATAACAAATCTTTTTTAAATAATGATAGTGAGCTGAGTCAGCATTGAGGTATATCAGTGTTTAATTTTTAGTTTGATGACTGGTTTTGGAGAAACAGGAATAATGAGTAAGCATGTGTTTGTGTGTGTGTGTGTGTGTGTGTGTGTGTGTGTAAAAGAGAGAGGGAGGAATACTGATGTCTAAATTCAAGTTCAAATTTGTTAAAGTAGGTAACATTCAGAGCAAAAGTTAAACCGTGGTTTGTGAGGAATAAATTCTTACTAACTGAAATCAAAAGAAAATGGTAATGATCCCTGGAGAATTAGTTTCCTATCGAGTGACCTCTTTTTTCCTATTTCTTTAGTTGCTTTGCAGAGATTGAGTATTTTCACCTGCACCTGTAGTAGAGGAGAGCAAGTCATTTCGCCAGCTTCAGACTTCCTCCCAGGACATGGTTTGTCTTCAAGGCTTTCTGGCTGTGTAGCCAGGAACAAATTATTTAAACTCTCTGGGCCATGGTTTTCCCCATGATCAAGTAGGGGTGATAATAACAGTACCTACAGCTTGAGATGTTATGGGAAATCGATGGCCTCAGGCCTGTAGAGAATTTTACACAGAACTTGTAGCAAGTGCTTAGTGAGTACTAACTTCTGGTCACTGAACTACACCATGGGGTCAGGGCCTTTGTTTTGTTCACTAAGCACCGAGAATAACAGATACCCAATAAGTGTATTTGCTTCATGTAGTGAATAACTGATTGATATTATAAGACCTTATTTATGAATTAATAAGAAGTTAGTAAGATGACATCATTATAGGGGACACTAATTTAACCCACGCCTTGTGAATATATCTCCTTTGATATAACCAATATCATAAATCACAAATGCATAAAAATCATTCTTTTGCTTTGCATATTGCTTCACTCTTTAGAAGACAAATGAAGAGACAACAATTAATATTAGTCCACTTTGCCTTACTGTGTATGACTTATTAAACCTATTCCTGATAACAGGTTAGAGAACAGTATTTTGTTGTTAGGCGATATAAACAGTAAAATGATTGTGAATTGAAGAGTGTCAGTGGGCTGTAACAAACTCCCATTTTATAATTTTCCTCACATTTAAATTAATACGTAAACTCAGCCAGTAGGAAAGTGGGTTCTCTGAAGTTATATAGCAAATTGCTGCTGAATTTAGAAAGAAATACAAGACTAGTTTCCTGGTATAACTGACCTAAAAATGATCTCATTTAGTTTAGATTTTTGTTGGACACAACAAACAGTTGGGTAGGAAAATGGGGTATGTTTGCATAAAAGAAATGGAAAGTTTAAAACTCACGAAAGATCTCTGGACAAAAAAAAAATGCCTCCACAAAAGTCCCAGTAGATGAAGGAATGGTAAGGGACCTCCAGATTGACCACTTTTTCAGTGTTACCCAGATAATCACCATGCATTATTTAATGCCTGGAGAATTGGTAACAAATGGGCCATTATTTTTTGTGCAATAGCAGGTGACACAAATAATGGCACTTCATTAAACTGTGTACTTTTAATCAAATGTATTTATCCTCAGAGTATCTCAGTTTCCTTATTTATAAAATTCACAAACACGTGTGCACTTTGTCAGAGGGTAATGAGGTTTAATAGAAAATTACAGCTGCTGGATGAGCAGCTTCTCTCCAGCCAGAGAATATGTGAGGTTGGTTCTTCTGTAAGTTTAGCATCTGCTCATGCCTGTGGATTTCCCACCCATTTGTGATCCTGGGTTTTGGACAAGTCCCTCAGGTTTCTTCAAGATTTAGCCTAAGCAGTATCTGTCTAAAACCTTCTCTGGTCTTCTTCACAGACATTATTGATTGTTCTATTTTATTTGCTCTCATAATACTCTTTATAATTCCATTCTGATCTATATATATATATATATATAGTGCATCTTCTGCAATCATTTTCATATGTAAAATTAACCCAATAATTTCCAGACCCCGGCACAGAGTCTCATTCAAAAGAATGAGAGTTTAACAACTCAAAATTTTTATAAAGTGATGCAGATCTTTGCTGGAGTCTCTCAAAGGATAAGCAAGGGTCTTTACATTTAGAAAACCCAATCCAATGACTCTCTGCCCCGTCTATAAATTTCTAACGGTTCCCACACCAGGCACTGCAGGCTCTCCCTTCCCCTCCCCTCTCTGGGAAGTACCTTCATTGTGTATATCAAGGTAACTTTTCTGGCTTTGACAGGTTGACTGAGATGCAAGAGAGGTTGATTTTCTACCCCTTCAATGTTTGTGTAACAACCTGAACTCTGTGCAGCTGAGCAGATCCCTGGGCTGGCTCAGCAACACAGTGTTCCTCTGCTTTGGGAAGTGAAGAAGAGAATGACATTCATAGTCATTTATAAAGTAAAACCTTCCTTTTTGTCCCAATCATAGCTGGCTATTCCTCTCTCTTTACTGTTAGATTGAGTTCCTTCTCAATATAGGTAGAAAGCCGGAGTTTGGAAAAGTGGTGCGACTTGGAGTTCTGAACATTATTTCACAGCGCTGCTTTTAAAGAACTTCTCCCTCTTCCTGAACTTACCTACCCAAGTACCTTTGAGTCCACAGGTCAGCAAACATTTTTAAACAGTGATTATTTTAGATTCTGCCGACCATAACGTTTTTGTGGCAACTACTTAACCCTGCTGTGGTGGTGGCAAAGCACCCTCGACAACCGAAACCAATGACCAGGACAAGTGTCCAATGAACTTTATTTACAGAAACAGGCAGAGGGCCAGATTTGGCCTGTGGGCCACAGTTGTCCAAACCCTGTTAGTCTATCTGTTGATTTTGTCAACCTAATTGTCACCATCCAGGCCAATTCTTCTAAAGGAAATTTTACTGGTAGTCTGTCCTCCCTGACTATGTATTAATAACTTGGGAAAGCATTAGGAAGGAAGTTGAGCTTTAGAACATTACTTACTGTGGAGTATTGCAACTGGACTATTGATCCAGATGTAAAAGAAACCTTCATAGAACTTTGGGGGGATTTTTGAAGTTCTAGCATAGCTAGTTTTCAAGACTATGCATAATGCAAGAAAAAAAATAATGTAAGTAATACAGAGATCACAAGAGCAGTTACCATTGATTCAATGTTTATTTCATACTAGATACTATCCATTTATTGCATGCTATGTCTATTTAATCCAGATATTTCCACGAAGTAGAGTCTACTGTTGGGTCCATGTCACAGATAGAGAACTAGAGTCTTAGAGATTTCAAGAAGTTTTTCAAGATCACACAGTGAGTGGCAGAGGTCAGGAGAATTTGATTCCAAATAACAATTCTGAAACCGAAGAGAATAAGGAGAGAGAAATAAAGCCTTACTTTGGGGGTGGGATTAGGGGATGAGAACCAGCCTGCCCATCAGTTCCTTCTCCCTGAGTCAAGGAGATCTAGTCGGGCGCCGGGGCAGCTTCAGCAGCATTTTAAATTAATAATTGAAATGCTCAGCTTCTCTTCCCATTGGACATTCTGAGCACCCAGAAAGCAACACAAAGGCTACAAACCCATGATCTAGTTCTCGGGGAAGCTATTATCGCAAATCCATAATGATATATATATTTAAATGTTCATAAAGTTTCAACACACCTGGAATTTCTTGCAATGTCTGTGATATTTTAAAGAACAACAAAAAAGAATCTTTTTTTAAAAAAATATTCAGGTAGCTTAAAGCTCTTCTATAAATATAAGCGTCAACATGGTGAATGATGAAACAATGAAATTATGGTTCACCTATGTTTTTTAATCATGTGCTGATAATCCATTGAGTATTTTAAGATAAATTCCACATTTGAGAAAAAAACTAATAAATGAAGGTAACACATTTGCTTATAGAATCTAACATAAGTGCTGAATGTTTAACTAAAGCCCGGAAACTTCTTTTTTTTTCCTGTGATTTTCTTATAGTATCAATTTGAATTCTGGTGCATCTATGCTAGAGTGGCATATATGAGGAAAAAAAATCCTCAGTTGCACACTATGTACTTACCATGGCAACCCAGCATCACATGGTGCACATGCTAGTCTGGAGCAAAGTGCTTCACGGGCTCTTAAGCAGACGCACACCAGCCTCCCAGCCATGTGACTGCCTACAGTCAGCTGCCTTTGCCAAGGAAATGTGTCAGCACAAACTGATAAACTTCAGGTTATTCTGACTCCGGCAGTTCTCTGCTTTGTTTAGATGGGCTCACTCATCTTCTCCCCTCCTTCTCTGCCTCCTACCTTCCTGCCCTCTCTTCCTCACTTCTCAGTAGTTCAAGATTTACTCATCATATTAGATCTTCTCAAAATAATCCTTTCTGTTGAAATCTCCATGACTGTAAAAAAAAAAAATGTTTTGCAACATTTAAGATTTTATTAATTTGCCCTTCAGTGTCTAAGAATACGAATAGCATGCAGGCTTCGCAAAGACTGACAAAAATATCGTAAATGTCTACAGCATAAATGATTGAAATTTGCACAAATTATATAGAATCTCTTCTTCAATTTATTTGTTTAGCCATTATTTTAATAGGATCAAAGTTATCTAGTATGTAAAAAGTAGTTTATGCATTTGACTGAATCAAAACCAAAGGTAAATATAGACACAAGTAGGAAAACAAAGCTAACAAAACAAAGTTTTTAGACCATGTTATGTGTATTAATTCCATCTCCTGAAAAGTGATGAAAAATACAATGGCCCTGTCTTTTTCAGAAGTAATTTCCAATCCCAGAGTAGAGTTTGAATTGCTTGGATTAAACACAGCGTGGTTGAATGTTTTCCATATGCTATTGCTATAGCAGAATCAAACCACACAAGCACTCGGTAGACTCTTTACTCTGCCTCTCTAGCTCAGCTTCAAGATTTTACAAACAGACAATTCCCAAGATCCTATGTAAGGTAATTAATGAATCTTGAGATTTGTGGTAAAGCTTTTGAACTTAAAGGGAATCCATTTTCAATACAATGCCAGTCAGTCAGACACCAATGCTATTTCCCAAGTAATCACGTTTATGTGCAAATGTTTTTAATTAACAGCCATTGGATAATTGCCTGACTCAAAACTCTCTCTTTCCCTCTCTCTTCACCCTCCCCCACATGCATGCGCGCCAACCCCCCTTAAATGAGCTTGTTTGCTTGAAACAGTTTTGGAAATGATCCAGAACAAAATATCATTAGCATGTTCCTGGAACTCATTTGCAAATGCATTTATGCATTAAGAAACCCACTTATAAGACAAGCAGGACCATGTTGTATCTACTGTGAACACAAGAAGGTTGTGGAGCTGAACGAAGGAATGGCTGACCAAAATGTTCCCAGAGCTAGCAAATCTGATGTTTATAAAAAATGGAATCAACTGTGAAACAATAATAAACAATGTTTCTAAGATATATATTATGAATCTATATGTGTGTGTGTGTGTGTGTGTGTGGCCATAGAATTTACAATAATGATAATTTTAAAGATCTTCTCTGCAGAGGCTGATCATTGATCTTACATGTGTTACACATTATCTGTTTGGATTTGGTCAATAGAAAAAAGTTAACATCAAGCCAGTTTGGTACCTATATTAAGATATCCACGTGTTTATGTCTTTGTCCATATATAGTAGTTATTTTCTCTACCAGACCTTTTTTTTTTTGAGGGGGGAGAGCAGAAGCTGGCTCTGTTTCAGTCCTGCATCTTGCAAAATCTTACATAGGATACCAGTTCAACTTTTGTTACCAAGGACAAAATAACGTTGACTTAAGTAAGGTAAAAGACTCCCTCTCTTACAGTCCAAGCAGAAACTTCCAGGGTTGAAGTGACATCGCCACCATGTTTGGAACTAGATTCTTTCGTGGTTTTGTTTTTTTGTTCCTCTATCTTCTCCATGTGTGTTCCCTCTTGTGATCTATGATCCATCTCTGCTTCGACTACTCCTACCATATCTGCAATTTAGCCACCAGGTAAGGAGAAGGGGAGCCAGGTTTCTTTATCTCAAGACTTGACCCAAAATTGCAGACTTTCTTTATACTCATAACTCAGGAGCCATTGACCTCGTCCCATGACCACACCTAGCCACAAAGGACATTGGGAAATGTAGTTTTGAGCTGGGCAAGGAAATGGGTTTTGATGGAGCACCTTGATATGTCTACCACTGTCATTTTTTAAGGAAGAGATATACACACTGCTTAGGACATACAAGCTTCTCAAGGCCTAAAGATATTTGAAAATGAAGCAAGTTTATTGGCTCCAAAATACTAAAATACAAAACATAACTTAATGAATATCTATCTAGTAACATAACTATAATATGTAATTTGACAAAATAATTTATTTAGCTCAGTATTTATAAAAAGCCATTTCTTTTGAAAACAATATTTACACTGGATTTTCTTCCATGGCCAAAATCCTTAAATATGCAAATTTGTTGAAAAATTGTAATTCATGACAAATTAAACAAGAAATGTATAGCTAAATGTTTTAAAGGACAAATTTAAAACTACTTAAAACTTTGCAGCCAATATCATATTAAATAACATGATGTGTATACATTTCAGTTTGTTCCATAAAGTCACGTTAGAAAGTCCGATAACTAAGTGAACTAATATATTTATTTAAATGATCCTGAATAAATGATTTAAAAAATTGTTACAATCAAATGTTTTCAGTGATGAAATGTCAGCTGCTTCATTAAGCTGTATTTTGCAGAGACAGTTTTATTGGGAGGTAGAGCTGACTGTGAGTAGAATGAATGGGAATGACATGCATCTCTATAATTATCAAACATGGGCCAATATATTTTAATAAAAAGATGACTATCATCCAACTGCCTGTGAGTTCCTCCCGCTCAGTGATAAGGGAGGGTTGGTGTGAATACCGGAGGGAAGTGCTTTGTGTTCCCTTTAGAAGAATTAGGGAGAACAGGGCAAGGGGCTTTCTTCCATGATGGGAAGGACTCTGAGGAAAGACCACTGAGTACCCAGTGAGGACGCTGCAGGGGGTGAGCTCGGGAGCAGCTTGAGTGGCCTCAGGGACAGTGGCCTCAGGGACAGCGGCCACTCCGCCCTCTGCTACAACAGCTTTCCAGAGGGCTTGAAAGCTGCTTCGGAATTTCTAGCGGCCAACAGCCACGGCAGCACTGGTTTTAACATGCAAAAATTAGGGAAATAAACCCGCTTTTTTCGTAGAACTCTAGCAGAACTTTGAGTATTTGGGGGTAGGAGGAAGCTATTGTTTGAATTAGAAAGTGTGATAAGCAATGAAAGAAAGACATTTGAGGGGGAAATGCTGTAGGTTGCCATGATGGGAGCAGCAGTTCCGCTACTTTGAAAATGTTCATGCACTCATCTGATTCTGACGGATTGTCTCTTCTGCACCTGCATTAATAATAGGTGTCACAATGTATAACAAGAACTCGGAGGTGCTCTCTTCAACCAGCTAGCATTTCCTCATAATGAATTTTCTCTGTGAACTTTCTGCTCTGAGTATACCATGTTAATTTATAAGAGAGAACTATATGAATAAGCACCATTGTTGTAGATGGTTCAAGGTTATATATTATAATTTAGCATATTTGATATGTTTCTTTCAATAAATCAAAACGCTTCTATGTGTGTGCATGACATACACATACATACAGAAAATTGATACTAGGATGATGAAAAAGCAACGTGAGACCCTTCAGATATGATCAGACTTGCTTATCTGTGCCAGACATCAACGCTGAATCAATCCCTGCGTTGGGTGGAACACTATTGTTCTCAACAGCTGTTGTACAACTGGACGCAGGGCTCCCGCCACAAGCCTGAGAAGTGTTGTCCTGGGATAAGGAAAGGTTATTTTATCTCATGAGATTGTTCTTCCTGCATCCTGACCCCATATATGTGTCTTGTTCATTAGCCTTTTATATATGGGATTTTTTTTCTTTGTTTTTACTTTTTGGTGGGCATTTCTCCTCTAAATTTACAGCCCAGAGATGTGCTCTTTACCATCAAAGAGCTACAGTAATCAAAGAAGTGTTGAAAGTAAAGTAAGAAAAAGTATAATTCAATGACTGTGTCTTTTTATTTTATTCTATCTATCCAGCAGTAAAAGATGAAGTCAGGAGGGGGAGGGGACCTATGTAAAGAGATGAAAAACAATCACTCCACTGAAACTCAAATGCAATTGATGGTGAATTCAAATGGAGACTTCTGAGAGTCAAACGATGTGTTACATATTAGCTAAAGTCTTCAAAAATAGCTGTCAATGTGGAGGTTTAATTGGCTTAATTTTTAAATTCAACTTGACTGGATAAATAGCCAAATCTCAAATCTCCTTATGGGTCACAGCTACAATCTGCTTCTTGATCTAGTTTTCTTTCAGAAGAATAAGTGGTCTATCATTACTAATAATTAAAATGTTTAAGAATTTTCTACATGTTGATATTGCCTTTAATCATTAATTTTCCTGTGAAGTATCCACTTCAGTAACTTAAAAGGATGAATTTATATTATAACAGTTACCTTTCTTGGCTTTGTTTCTCAGTCATACTTATGCACACGTGTACAAACACAAGCGCGTCCCCACACTCATTCAGTTATTAAACATATATTTGTTATAGGGCCATATGCCACAGTGGTAGAGAGCTCGGGCCCCAGAAACAGCTGGATTTAGCTTTTGGTCCCATCACTCACTCTGTTTGAGCTGCAGCTTGCTAATTTGTAAAAGAGAGATAGCGATCCTTCCTCCCTCAGGGGGTGGTTACAGGAAAGCAGTGAGGGGATGCATGCCATGTGCCAGATATTAAGTACTAATAAATGTAAGGTATAATTACTTCTCAATCACCAGCGAGGTGCCAGGCGCTGTGTCTTGAAATTGTGTTGTGGATTTCTTACTAGCCACCCTGTCTCCAGCTCCAACACCTCACGTTTAGTCAATTTAACATCAGATGGCCAGATTAATTGGTCAGCTCCGGCTCTCCTTCCTGACATTTTCTGTGGGTTCCTTTTGCCTATAAAATAAAAGACAAAGGATCCATAATCCGACATTCAGAACATATCAGTTTGTCAGGGTGGCCGTAACAGAGTCCGCAAACTTAAGCAGCAGACACGTATTGTCTCAGTGTTCCCTGTTGGCCAGAAGGCTGACTGACATCAGGGGGCTAATACGGTGGTTGGTTCTTTCTGAGGGCTGTGAGGAGGAGCCCGAGGCGAGCTGGCAATGTTTGCTTTCTTACCTTGTGATGCCTCCTGGCCAGCTCTGGCTCATGCATGTGCGCATGCGCTCTCTGTGGGTGTGTCTGGGCCCACTTTTCCCCTTTTTGTGGGGACTCTAGTCATATTGGATTAGGCACTGCCCTACTCTAGTATGATCTCATGTTGACTAATTACATCTGCAATAATTTTATTTCCAAAGAAGGTCACATTCTGTGGCATTGGGAGTCAGGACTACAACATAAGACTTTTTTTTTGGGGGGGTAGTAGTGGTGGTGGGTGGGGGAGCGACAGTTTAACTCGTAGCATAAAACATGTCATAACCTGGTGCAAACCCAACTCTCTTACTTAATTCTGACTGTTTCCCTCCCCAATGTAAATAAAACAAAACTGAACCAAAAAGAAAAGAAAAGCTTGCTGCTACTTTGCCTGTTTGAAGCACTAACGATGCCTGAGTTTCCTTTTCCGACTTCTCAGTTCTCAGATCCAAGTCTACTTGCTTCATCTGTCAACTTTGTCTTTTTCCCCACTCCCACTGTGACCCCCATGCCATCCCTGCTTAAAAGACTTCTCTGAACTTCTGCCGTTATCAGAGTCTCCTTCCCCCACCCGGGGTCTGGTGTGGGGCTGAGAGAGCAGATACCCACGGGCAACAGATGGCGTGACTAACCACAGAAACTACCCGAAGAATTAGAATGGGTTCCGCAAAGGGAGAGAAGAGCTGAACTATGACACAGAAAATAGAATTCAGCAGGCTGTGGGCACACAAGGAATATAAATTAGAAGAATCTTGTTATTTGGTGCCTAGTTTCTAAAACCAAGCATCTGTGACTTCTGAAAAGGTGGTACGCTGGGATACAGCCTGGTCACTCCCTGTCTTCCTCCAACGTCACTGGGAATGGCTTAATGGCAATAATAAAGCTGTTTGTTGATGGAGGACTCAGTATGTGACAGGTATAAAGGGAATTTCGTGGTCCTTCATGTCCTAATCATCTAAAGATAAGAGCTGGTGTAAAAATATGAGTATGACTGTATTTTGAGATAGGTTTAGGAGCTAAACAGTGACCAGGTCACCCCTAGGAGAAACCATTGTATCTGGCTCCAGTAGTTGGTGCTGCTCGGCTCTCAACGCTGAGAACAGACGGCAAGTAGATCACCCTTTGTCCTGTCATCTCACTAAACAGAGAAAAGTGATACTGCATGATGGGTAGTTCTTTGGATTTCCCTTAGAAAAGAAAGAAACTTTTCTACCGTGCTAAGTACTATAATCAACATATCTGCAAGTCTAAATGAGGCCTTCTTCGCTGGACTTCGTGCTTCACATACATCATCAGATTTAATCACCTTGCAGATGGGGCTTAGAGAGGTTAAGTAAAGAATTTAATACCCAAGAGCTAAGATGATTTAGAAAGCACATCAAACCTGGACCTGTCTTACTCCAAAGTCTGCTTTTAACCATCATCTCAGCGCTCTCTCTATAATAATTTATGGATGAGGATATTAATTCAAATGCAGATGAAATGATGGTATTGATTTCTCTCCCTGAACTACTGTAGAACATACATATAGTTGAAATTCAGCAGCTTAGAATACGATTGATCTTTTGCTATTTCATGTGTACTTGAGTATGTTTTTTTTGTTTTGTTTTGGGTTTTTTTTTACAGAGACAGAGAGAGGGATAGATAGGGACAGACAGGAATGAAGAGAGATGAGAAGCATCAATCATTAGTTTTTCATTGCGACACCTTAGTTGTTCATTGATTGCTTTCTCATATGTGCCTTGACCGTAGGGCTACAGCAGACTGAGTAACTCCTTGCTCAAGCCAGCGACCTTAAGCAAAGCTGGTGAGCTTTGCTCAAACCAGATGAGCCCGCGCTCAAGCTGGCGACCTCGGGGTCTCGAACCTGGGTCCTCCGCATCCCAGTCCGACACTCTATCCACTGTGCCACCACCTGGTCAGGCACATATGTTCTTAATAGTAAGTTTATCTTCTATTTTAGTTTATGCTTTTTGGAACATTTACTCTTCCCAGCTCAGTACTGAGTACCTAGTAGGTGTGCCAAAATGACATTAGTTGGTTCTTACTGGGCATAGGTGAGTTTTTTTGGGTACCACCTTAAGTAATGCCTTAAGTGTAAATCTAGGTATAATTATGGAGCTATGGCAGTGGTTTAAGAACCTGCCACAGGACAAAAGATTCCGGTGAAAGCCTTGGCTTTATCAAAGATGGACACATGTGCCCATTCTTCACAGTGCACTGCCTCTGCCATGACATCACTGGAACAGGCTCACCCACCCTGCTCTAGACTGAGAATTCAAAGACTTTATTTGGCAAGTACTGCAAAATCATTGACAAATGCCCAATGCTCTTATATAGGCTTTTGCATTGATTTTATTTCTAGAGATAAATGTATCAAGATGTTTCATTAGATAATAACTCATGCCACACATAACATCTTTCCCAACTTCTAAGTAAAGGAATTAAGCATTAAAAATGGCAGGGATCTTTTAAATGTTGTCATGATAAGTCCAAGGATAAAAAAGAAAGACAATCTAAATGATTTGTTCACAAATCTACTCATTCAATCAATGCATTTATTGAATACCCACCATTTCTCTTTGGCACTGGTAGTTATGGTAGAGGATATGCATGCCTGTGATTGTGGAGGACAGACAGTGTTGCGTCTGGGGCAGTGTCCAAAGATCACTGAGCTGTGCAACATGCTGAATTTGTCCTCCTGATGGATGAAGGCAAGTTTGCCCAGAATTCTAAGAATCTTGCTCAGCTTGAGTGAATTGTGTTTGTGACAGGTGGGAGACCCCCGATACGTAAAACCGTGGGATTCCCATAATCCACTATTTTATATATGAGTCTGTTGGAATTGCGTTAACTGGACGCCATCATTGAGAGACAGATCCACTCCCTGTGCATGAACAGATGTGGTTCTGAGCCCAGAAGGCTGGAAGTGAGACCCCTCTCCAGAGGCATGCGGCACACTTGTGTGTAGAGAGTCGCTGTGAGGAAGGATTTGAACTGCAGCTCCATGACCAGTACTGAATGCCATTACAGCCTAAGCTTCAAGTTGCAAATCTGGATCTGTGCTTGAGTGTGGGGAACGCACTCAGCATCACCACGCTACTCTGTGAAGGCGTGTCTGCCTGACTGGTCAGTTTTTACTCAGTGATGCCCATCTGGAATGCTCTGTGTTCACGAGGAATTTTCAGCTTTGAAATATGTACAGATGTAATTTACTTGTGTTTCAAGCCATATGTAAGGTTTGTGAAGGTGTTTTTTAGATTAAAAATATAAGTAGCTGATGCTTGTGACTTGATACACTGTAAGATACCTCGCCCAAATATCCCCATCGCTTATGACCTACCTCCTGTCTCCCTTCAAACTGACATGTGAACAGATTGTTCCAAGTGGGGCAGTTAAAAGAGAAAGAATAATTTGTTTGAGTGACATAGTCAATGCCATTCTGAAAAAGGGACAGTGTGCTACACTGGTGTTGAGCATCGTGGCCAGGGTCTGGGCTTGCAGTTGAAAGGTAATCCCTGTAAAGGAGGCTTAATTCTTCTTTAAGACCCAAACTTCATTCCTAGCAGCTCCACAGGTACATGCTGCAACATCCTAATAATAAATCATTGACTTTTCTCAGACATGGTAATTTACAAAAACAGTGATAGCTCTTAACGTGTATACTAATTTTATAAAATATACAATTAAAATACTAAATTCTAATGAAGAATATCTCCATTAGTAAAGGATATTTTAAAAGCATGTGCATAATGTTTGTGTAGGGAGTATGTGACATGATGGATTAGGGACACAGGCCAGGGAGATAGGATTAGAAAATGAGGTTAAGCCAGGGACCATTGGCAGGTGACTTAATTTCTGAATCTCAATTTCTTCATTTGTTAAATGAGACACCATGCATGAAGGATAAAGAATAGTGTCTGCCACACAGAAAGCACTCAGTTAGTGTCAGTTTTCACCCTTTCAGAAGGGAAGGAGGAAAGGAAGGGAGGAAGGGAAGGAGGGAGAGAAGGAAGGAAGGAAGGAGGAAGAGAGGAAAGAATAAAAGAAGGAAGAAGGAAGGAAGGAAGGAAGGAAGGAAGGAAGGAAGGAAGGAAGGAAGGAAGGAAGGGAGGGAGGGAGGAAGGGAAGGAGGAAGGGAGGAAGGAAGAAAGGAAGGAAGGAAAGAAGAAAGGAAGGAAGGAAGGAAGGAAGGAAAGAAGAAAGGAAGGAAAGAAGAAAAAAAGGAGGGAGGGGAGGAAGGAAGGAAGAAAAGAAGGAAAGAAGGAAGGAAAGGAGGGAGGGAAAGAGTTAGGGAGGGGGGGAGGAAGGAAGGAAGAAAAGAAGGAAAGAAGGAAAGGCGGGAGGGAGGGAGTTAGGGAAGGAGGGGGAGGAAGGAGGGAGGGAGAAAGGGAGGGAGGGAAGGGAGGAAGGAAGGAAGGAAGGAAGGAAGAAAAGGGAGAAAAGGGAGGAAGGAAGGAAGAAAATAGGAAGGAAGGAAGGAAGGAAAGAAGGAAATAAGTAAGGAAAGGAGGGAGGGAAAGAGTTTGGGAAGGAGAGGAGGGAGGAAGGAAGGAAGAAAGGAAGGATGGAAGGAAGGAAGGAAGGAAGGAAGGAAGGAAGGGAGGAAAGAAAGAAGGAAAGGCAGGAGGGAGAGAGTTAGGGAGGAAGGAAGGAAGGAAAGAAGGAAGGAAGGAAGGAAGGAAGGAAGGAAGGAAGGAAGGAAGGAAGGAAGGAAAGAAAGAAGAAAAGGCAGGAGGGAGGGATTTAGGGAGGAAGAGGAGGGAGGGAGGAAGGAAGAAAGGAAGGAAGGAGGGAGGAAGGGAGGAAGGAAGGAAGAAAGGAAAGAAGGAGGGAGGGAGTTAGGGAGGGAGAGGAGGGAGGGAGGGAGGGAGGGAGGGAGGGAGGGAGGGAAGGAGGGAGGGAGAAAGGGAGGGAGAGAAGGGAAGAAGTGAGGAAGGAAGGAAGAAAGGAAGGAAGGAGGGAGGGAGGGAGGGAGTTAGGGAGGGAGAGGGAGGGAGGAAGGGAGGGAATTAGGGAGGGAGAGGAGGGAGGGAGGAAGGAAGAAAGGGAGGGAGGGAGGGAGGGAGAAAAGGAGGGAGGGAGGGAAGGGAGGAAGGAAGGAAGAAAGGAAGGAAAGAGGGAGGGAGGGAGGGAGGGAGGGAATTAGGGAAGGAGGAAGGAAATGAAGCTAAAGAAAGACTGAGTAGATAGTGATAGAAGGATGAGGGACTACCAAGACCTGATCAGGAAGCCGGCTGTCTATGTCAGATTGAAGGAAGGGAGCCCTCTATATTCTAGGTTTAAAGAAGATAATTAGTTGAAGGTACATATATAAATAAGAACCCAAAAGACTCAAATATCGACAGGTCTCAGAGTTTAGAAAAATAGCCAGGAACCAGGAAGTCAACAGAAATGAAAGGTCAGATGGAACAATAGGGCTTGAATATCAATAAGGAACCATTTTCCACTGAGAAGGAAGCATAGTTTCACTCAACTACAGGAATTCCATGAAGTAAGGAACAAATTATAAATGAAGGTGAAGAATTAGAAGTCAGGAACTCAGAACCCAAGAAGAAACAAGCTTACGCAATGAAACCAATGAGCAAGCAGGCAGAGTAATGTAGAGGAGATGGCTGAGTAACAGAGAGAGATAATACAGTTTATTCTGACTCAAGGCCTGTGTATGTCAAACTGCTAAATGTAATTGTCTCTCTGTAACACAATATGCTCAGAGTTTGCATTAGATCTTGTCCTCCAAGAAGGTCCACCTGGCTGTTCTGACAGGAAGAGATGGCATTTCCCAAAGTGTGTCCTGTGTAATATTAGCCCTTCAGGTATGTCCCTTGCTGTGAAGGCTGTCTGATTTTACGTTTGGAGGATATGGCAGATAGTGCCCCACCTTTGGGATATGAGATGTACATTCTCATGCTAGAAACACTAAAACTGGGCAGGAAACAAGTCTTATATTTTTACCCTGAGTTTCTTGCATTCCTCAAACTTCCTTTACAGAGCCCATGGGGGCCAAGCAATAGGCCAACAATGATGCTTTCTGGGAAAACTTTTAGAGGCCAAAAAGCCTGGACTCAAATCACACACCACCCACTGACTCTGAGCAAGGTATTTATTTTCTGAGATTTTGTTTCTTCACCTATGAAACCAAGGTAAATGAGATAACGGAGCAAAGGCATCAACCAATGTGTGCTTTAGCCCCGTGTTAAGACCCCAGGCACAGCGCTAGGGGTAGACATAAGGTACTAAGTGAAGGAGACCACACTGACTTTCGCAGGAACAGGGATTCCTTTACACATCAAGAGTTCCTGTCCAAGCAGAATCAATCCCCAGGTCTGGGACAAAAAAAATGGTTCCGATACATATGTGCCTTTAAGGCCAAAAAGAAAAATAAAGGGGAAATGTATTTTCATTTAAAAATGGAACTGCACTTAAAAGAAGCTCCCTGAAAAATAATGAGAAGGCTCTGCTAATCACTAGACCAGGCTTGGCCAACATACGGCCCGTGGGTCGGATCCTGCCCGTGTAATGAGTTTATGCGGCCCGCGATTCAATTTTTAATATTCTTCACTACTTTAAAATCTCAGCTGCTCAGAAGCGGAAGCATCTTTGATTATTGGAAATCAAGATATTTAAGAAGATAGTGATACATGGAAAAGAATTCCATGTTAATTTAGGGTTAACTTCCAATAATTGGTTGAATAGATTCGTGATACTTCTTTATTTTTTTTAAAAAATTCCATTATAAAGATTGACAACTTTTACTTGTCTGTACTCGATATGAACTGTTTGGCGTTTAACGGCAGTGTGAAAACCACATTCTTTTAGGTGGAGTTTGCCAGTGCGCACCCAAGGTCAAACAATTTGTTATTTTTATGGTCAAGTATGCTTAATCAAGTGGCATTGTAGCATAGACAATAGCTGCAGTTGATAACTGAAAACATGTCCAGGCTGTTTGTAAAACGAAATAATTGTTTTATTTACGATATAAACCCTTCAAGCTCATTCTATTTATTAAATATTGTTTCGATTGATTGCAATACAATTTGGATATTTATACGGTATGTAATTATATTTTTATTAAAATAATATTGTATATTAAAATTTTTTTCACTCAGTTACATTTATTCATAAACAAATTACATAATAAAATTTTGTTTACTTAAATGAATCAGTTTTGTATTTAACATTTTTTAATTTTAATATTTCATCTGGCCCGTGAAAGAAGTTTTCTTTCTAATCTGGCCTAGGGGCAAAAACTGTTGGCCATGGCTGCACTAGACCAACTATATTTTCTTAGCATTCCACACAACCATTCTACATGAAGTGTTGATTTTCTTCTTTTTGAAGCACAGCTATATTGTAACAGCTCTACATGATGTTGGCCCCCTTCCCTTTGGACTGGTGAGGCACCTCTGTGAGAGGCCTGCTCAGACTTAAAAGCAATGGCCAAGCGAATCCATGAACTTTTGCAGAGGCAACATTCTCGGTCTGGTGTGATCCGCCACACCCCAAGAACGTGGACACCTTCCTTTGCACTGTCTTCTGTGAAGCTAAGATGGCACTTGCTATTTGGATTTAAATTATTTTAATTTAATTTCAGTCTTGAAAGAGTTAAACTCTTAATGGTAGTCATTTGTTTATGTCATTTTTTAAGATAAGCTTGGACTTATTTGGAAAGGCTGAAACTATGTATATTCAAATGGCAACTGGCTACTCAGAACTACTGGGTAAGCCATTGATTCCCTGAGAGATTTGTTTCCTCTCTTCATTATGGGATTGACACTTCCTATAGAAACTCGTCGTGTGTGGTCCAATGTGTTCTATACCAACCTAGCCAGAATCAATATGAGTTAAATCATGTGCACCGACAACTCTACTCACCCTGGGTTTTAGTATTTCTTTCTCTTAGTATAGGCGCCATCTGAGTTCCATACCATCTGTGGTATTTTAAAGTGACATCAGTTGATATGACTATAAAGTTGTGATGTAGACTGACATGCTTCTCAAAGGTAAAATCTTCTCGTAAAGGTTGGCATAGAAATCTATACACCCCTGAATTATGTGATTTATTTGTTTATACACACACACACACACACACATACATGAATGTGATGTGGCAATAAAATAAAAGGTAGGAATCAAAATTAAGAGGATAATATATATTCAATTAATTTGTTTGGAGTAAACTTCCTGAGAATGTGAGTCTTTATCTAGTTAATAAAAGATAACTATAAGTTATATTGTGGTAAGAAAAGGAAAGAGGATTTTTGAGTTTATTTCAGTCATCATTGGCTAGGTATTCTTGGAACAATATCACCTTCCCCACCATTTAGTTGCTAACTTATAATGTCATGGTAAAATAACATGGAGACTTAGAAATATAGGTATTTCTCCAGTCTAGACTGGTAATGCTAATAATACATGTAATGACATGTTAAAAACTTATACCACTTATTTATGTTATTCATCAACCTATTTCATAAAGTTGCAGAAAGAAATACTGAAAATATGGTGTATGGCCAGCAGCCGTGGCCATCGCAGCCAGGTGTGTACAGGTTCCCATTAGATTCACACAGACGGTAATGAAACTGCAGAGCTGAAGAATGGTGGGCCATTCCTTTATTCTAGCCTCTCACTGGAAGGCGAGTAAATAAACACACAGGGCACCAAAACCCACTCACACATTCTCTGGTTCTATATACAACCAGGAGAATCTTTTCCAGTTTTTCCTAGAATCAAAGGCCCCCGATAGTCCAGGTCACCTCTGGTTCCCCATCTGCACATCTTCTCTGTCCTCATCTCTGCACAAACTGGCTTCTCCTCTAGCAACCTGACATCTTGGCTGCTTCTTCCTTCTCCTTTAGCACTCTGCCTTCTTTCTTCCCGAACTCTGCAAAGACATGGCTTCCTTCTTTCTCCTTCTCCTTCTTCTTAAAACTTTTTGGCACAAAAAACCCCTCTTCCAGCACACTTTAGCATAACAAAGCCCCTTCCCAAGCAGGAAGGTAATTAGCAGTTTCACCTAAGCAGCAGCCATTTTTAACAATAAAAGTGAGCAAAATCAAATACCATAATTTTTACAAACTCATTTGCCCAACATATGGGACATTTTTCTTCATTGTTCTCAATAACACAAAATATATGAAATGAAAAAGTCCTTTCTCGTGCTATGTTATTGACCTAGCTATGAGTTATGTCACATTGTACTTTAATTATGTTTACATAACTAAATCCATAGAAAGTATATTTTGCTGAAAAATATTATAGAGGTATATCACTGAACTTTTCTGTGGCAAAACATTACAAATATGTTTGAGTTCCACATAACATCTGAAGATGTTTCTACAACTCTTAACTAAAAATGTTGACTGACTTTTCATATATAATTTTGCCCCAATTCTCCCTTCACCAGATTGCTAAAATGCATCAAAATATGGTTCTTTTAATGTCTTAAAGAATATCAAAAATTGTGTCAACTGAATATAAAAGTGACTCTCATTCACTGATATTTTTAATGCTTAATATGAGTTGGAATTTTCTGTTAGGACAGTAAGCAGATCTGAGAACCTAGAGTAACAAAGCCTTCAGGGTACCATCTGGTAAAGACAATACTTCTCTCTTACTCCACTTTTGACACTGGCTGTCTATGTATTTATATAGCTAACTCTACTGAGTCAGGTGTATGTTGGAATTTATAGTAACTGAATTCTATTGTGAATGGCCAACATGTGATTTATGTGACCCGTGTTACCTTCTAAGATAGAACTTAAAAGATATACACACACACACGACTTAAAACACAATCTGAGCAGCCTAAATTGGTACTGGTCTAAAATAAAAATGAATTAGAATGACAGTAACCTGTAAAATATTGCAAAGAAGATATTAGAGATAAAGAGTTTTAATTAAAGAGATATATGCACATAAAAATGGAAGTCAAATACTTTGTCCTTAGTATTTTTTGATAGACTATTTTATTTACTTAATTATTTTACTTAATTATTAGTAAAGAGATTCAGCCTTAACCTTGGGCTATGTAGTCATTCTTTGTCTAAATTTCCTAAGCTATAAAATCAGTACCAAACCTATGGCATTATTATGATAATTAAGTAATTAAATAACTTAGGAAGTTTAGGAGGCTCAGGAAGCATTAAATGAGTATTAGCTGCTACTGTTATTCATTCATTTCTTCATTGATTGATCGCAGGCTCAATTATACTCTGCTGAATCTGGGATAAACAATTCTCTTCAGTGTGAGTAACTAATTTCACTGGGTAGATGAAGGTGTGAAAAAAACAAACAATTACATTACTGGTTAAATTTAAAGTGAGAAAATATGAAGTACAGGGGAAGAACATACTAGCTGGGGGAGAGCCAGAATGAGGAGCCCTGATACGGTGGCACCTGCAAGTGTTAACTGCATTTAGTGGTTAGAACGTCACTGGAAGATCCAGTTATGTACTATTGATCTATTAAAAACAGCATATACTTGAAGGCAGTCGAAATTTCCCTGTGAAACGGTAAAGCAGTCTGTACACAGCAGCAGGGTGATGAGGAGCACCACGAGGATTACGACGGCCCCTGTTACATTTGGCTGGGAAGGCAACAGTGAGCGCGCATGGATTCAGGGAGTTGATTACTCCCACACACAGGAAAGGCAGGACCCGCATGGTGTCTGCTCCCCGCGTCCTTATCCCACAGGACGGACTCTGCCCCAGAGAGGCCCTAGGAGACACAGTGCAAACAGTCTCCTCCAATGAGAAGTCGAGACTGAACTACAGCCAAGCCGTTGCGTAGACTAACATGAAATCCTGCGGCTATAGCCTAAGGTGGGGTGAGCAGGGTGAAAAATTGGCGAGAAACTCCCTGTTGGCAGCTCCTCACTTCACTGCTTACCTCGGCTGGCTGCTACAGAAGGTGCAAGACGTGCTGTCAAGACTCCAGTAAGACTGTGGTCCAGCCTCCCCCGCATACCTGACACAAGATGGGCAAGGTCATCAGGATACTGTTACACCGGGTCCCTTTCATCTCGAGATTTGACCCCATGAGTCTGTGACTTCAATTGTTGAACCTCCCTGTAGCTTAGTTAAAAATGTGTTTTTTATTTTTACTGCTTATCAAATTATTTACATATTAAACTTGTTCATCTTCAAATATCTTAACATATTTGATACTACTCTCAACTACACGCCAACTCCATTACATAGACCCAGAGTAGTTCGATGTTAAGATAGCATCTGCGAATCATGTCATTTGAGCTGCACTTCTAAACCTGCTATGGAATGCTAGCAGTGAAAAAACTTTAGATAAGAAAATATAAATAAAAATAATGCTGTGTACATTCCAAACTTGAAGGTTAGAACTTCCACTCAATTGCCAACTCTTTAAATTAATATAGTCGAGTGGATGAAAGAATCAGACAAAACGATTAGATAAAAGAGGCTGAAAGATCAAATACAGTAAATCTATAGAGCACTAATCTAGGAGGGACTTGGAAATGGCCAGGGAATGGTAAAATCAATGCTTTCTACAACCCACTGCATCAGTTTTGCTTAATTCAATACGAGCAATTTGAACTTGTCGTTCCCCGACCAACGGATGACAAAAGAAGATTCTGAATACGGCGAGAGCAGTTCCAAACAGCTGTTCAAACAAATGTTATTTCTGTGACTGTTCTTGATGTTCTTGGGTCTGATCTTTAGTTGAAAAGGAACTCAGGTGGGGATTCCATTTGAAGTGGAATTTAGGAAGACTGAGCATGTGATGGAAAAGCAAATGAACCTGGGAAGCTGTCCCAGTTTGTGGCCACCGGAGACTGGCCCTTTCAGCTTTGCTGGCAAAATGCATGTGCGCAGCCTGGGCGGACAGGTGAGAGATGCCGCTCTATGGAGCAGAGTAAGGAAAGCATTTTGGTAGGAAAAAGACACAGACACCGGGCTAGACAGACAGCAGGCCAAATAAAGGAGCTATAATCTTTTTAGCCAATTAACCCACCACCGCTTGCTTTTCTTATTCAGAGGATGGGGATGGTGCATTGTTTAAGTAGATAGCTCTCTTCTAATGAAACTCCTGGGTTAATATGCTCATTTTTTACTTATTCATTTTAAAAGAGGTATGTGAATAAATCAGTCCTTAAAAAAGCCTCTTGCACTAACCTTATGGGTCATGCATGCTTCAGAATTGTTGATTCCTGGAACTCAATTAAAATACGTGCTTACGTCTCTGTAGAGGTGCATAGATGCAGCCAGCTCTAAACATCCCCAGTAGAGCTGGTTGGCCTCTTCTCCAGGGAGCTCACACTGGAGGCGACACCGTCCAAACTTTCAAATTACGATCACTGCTTAGAAGCACTGAATGGTGACAAGCCACTGTCTTTGTCATGCTCCAGAATCAAAATGAGCCAGCAGGGATTCAGTGAGCAAATTGTAAGAGGAGGTTGTTAATTTTCAGATTGGTTTGCAAACTGTGAGCTCTGTTTCTGTTCATTGCCCTCTTGGTTGGTATACATTCAGGTCTGAATCAACTCTGGGGAATGGGAAGGACACATATGTGCTTATTACAGAGCATTTCTGTACAGCTTGCATGGTGCATTTCTTGGGGATATACAAATATCTGTCCAGTACAGCTCCTCATTGTATCTTGTAGATAGCACACTGAAAAAAAAAAAAAATATATATATATATATATATATATATATAATATTATATAATTATATCACTGAATATATATATATATAATATTATATAATTATATCATTGTATAAGATATAATAGTTTAAAGTGTTTTAGTGTAAACTGATGTTCAAGCTAATTGTCAACTCATTTACATAAGTAAACCTATTTGGACAAAAAACATTTACTTAAAGAGGTCAGCCAACTTTATGTAAAATGCACCAGTGTGATCTTACTTTTGCTAGCTAACCCTTCCTTTTTGCATATGGTATCTGCCATCCAGCAAATATGTCACTGTTAATAAAGGTCTCAACTGCCATTTTTAATCTATTACATCTGCTTATATTTTTAACCACTCAAGTATACCTGTTGTTCTGAGAGTGTCAAAGAAACCTTCTCCTTGTCCATTAGAGATCAGTCCAGACACATTGTTTGCCCACTGCCGTGGTTCTTAACCGGCATTGCCTCATCTCGCTTGTTATAATAGGAGTTTTTCATGCTTTTGTCATTTTGTTTTTCCTTTTTTAAAAAGATTACTTTTCAATTATAGCTGACACACAGTATTAGATTGGGTTGCAGGTGTACAACAAAGTGGTTAGATATTTATAAACTTACAAAGTAGTCACCTTCTTAATTAAGTCTGATACCCACCCGAAGCCACGCATAGTTCTTACAGTATTACTGACTGAACTCCCCATGCTGCTGTTCACATCCCCGAGACTATTTTTATAACAAGCAATTTTTTAATTCTTAATCCCTTTCACCTTTTTACCCACTCCCTCCAAACCTTCCCCTAGCTGGTGACCATCACTTTGTTCTCTGTATTTATAAGTTTGTTTTGGTTTTGTTTGTTCATTGGTTTTATCTTTAGATTCCACATATAAGTGAAATCCTGGTATTTGTCTTTGTCTGACTTATTTCCCTTAGCAAATAGCCGCTAGGTCCGTCCATGTTGTCTCAAATGGCAAGATTTTATTCTTTTTTATGGCTAGGTAGAATTTCATTATATGATATATAAAAATTTTATAAGTCAATACTCCTGATAAACATAGCTGAATATATAGTTAATAATAAAGAAAGACAAGAGTCAGTCAAACAAAGATATATTTATTGAGCATCTGCTACTTGACAGATACTCTGCTGGCCAGAAAATAACAACCTGGAAGAGTGCAATGAGTTCTGGTGTGGGTGGCCAAGGTCTGCATCGGGCAGCTGATGTCCACGCACTAGCACTCATTTATCCTTGAATCTAACTTCCCTTGACTATATAAGAGAAGCAATGTAGTGACCTCACAAGTTTGCTGTGAGAATCAAATGAAGCATTGCGTATTTTACACTGTAAACAGTAAAGCACTGTGCAACTGTGGAGAACTCTTACATGCTGAGGAGGAGGGCTTGGTCCAGCAGCAGGAAGGCTTCACTAGCTGTTGGAGGACATGAGTGTTGTTTCTGGATACAGTGAAATCTACGCAGTCATGACAAATATTACGAGATCATTAAGTGTATGTAAATGACACAAATGCAAAATAAACCTAGACCATTTTTTTTATATAAAATGCATTTTCATTTTGAAATACCCTTTTTGACCTTGTACCTAAGAAAAGAAGACAGGCCTCAGTGCAAAGTGCCTAAGCCACACCCCAGATTTTTCTACGTACCATAACCAGTTCTGATGATCTGATGCCTAATATATACTTATTAGGTACCAGTTTTACAGGCTGAAACCTGAGAAATCAGAGAAAGATAATAATGCATGGTCTTAACCTTCACCTCCTTAAGAATATATATTTTATTTGGGAAAAAGATAACACAGATATTAGAAATAACAGAGAATTCCACATTGCCAAGAGACAGTGTTACATGACCTACATGTAGGTTGGTGGGTGCAGAAACATCCTGAGGGCTGGAATGGGTGACGAAGGCTTTATGCTGGAAGTGTGACTTCAGTAGGGAGTACTCAGCTGCAGAGAGCAGAGTAAGTGCAGGATTGCTAAAGTCGATAAGTGTGAAGACTGAAGCTCATGAGGCGTGATTTGTTTCTGAGGAGACTGGTCTGGTTTTTAGCAGTAATGGCAAACCCAACTCAGAACGCCTTGGTGCTATTTTTTAGCTGAATAGAATGAAATTCATAGCAATACCACTGGCGTAGGCTCACATGATGGCATTGGAGGGGCAAAGAAGACCGTGGTGAACGTCATACAGCCTGGAGTCACATTTCTCAGATTCAAACGCCCTTCCAGCCCCTTGATAACTACGTGTCTTTTGTCACCTCCTAAAAACTGTGTGCCTCAGTTCTCTCAGCTCTAAGACAGGAACGTGATTGTTGCAACAACAAAAATAACATTTTTATTTACACATGTAAGGCCCCTACAGCAGTGCTTAGTATTACACGGTCACTGCTCCCCAGGTGTGAATTTTGTCATTGCTAGGACCCAATCTCTCCAGATCTCTACCATCCTTCCCCATCTCTCAGGATCCAGCAGGTATCTGAAACCTCCCAGTTGAGAACAGGTAAGAAAAACATCTTCCTTCAGGTCATGAGTTTGACAGGCCATCCTAAAATCAATACCTATAGCCAGAAATCTCCCATGTTCTGACCAAACCTAAATGCTTGGCAGGGAATATCCCTGAAATAGGTGAGCAAATACCACAGAAAGGAGGGGAGAGAAGGTTTTCAAAAAGCAAAACAGGAGTGTCATGGCTGCATAAAGGGTAACTAAATATCTCCTGGTTTTAATCATTGTCTATGTACCTGTTTTTATACAGAGAATTATTTCATTGCAAATAAATGAAACCAAGGAGGATTTTTATTATACTAAGTTGATTTAGACCTGGCAAAACTCCATCATTATCTGTAAGTGTAATTAAGGGCTGGAAGTTATTGCGCTGACCTTTTAAAAAATATATAAGAGGGGATGAATGAATTTACCAGATCTAATGATGATGTATACTTCACGGAAATCATTATGAAGACCGTAATTTAAAGTAACAGGTGGACGACTTTTGAGCTTGTAGGAACTGCTGGCTAATTCTAGCTCAAATTTATTAGAAAACCTCACTCAGCACACATCCCTCATTTTACTCAGGTACAATTTTCTGTGCAAAAATAATGTGCCAACTAATCCTGTTCTTAGCTTCAAAACTTTGATATGATGTGTTAATAAGGATGGAAAGTTCATTCATTTGTACATTCACTTAAACACTTCTTGAATGTCTTCTAAATCACATGTTCTTGAGCTACTTTACAATAACTTGTTTATTTTACTTTATTTTATTTATTTATTTATTTTTGTGACAGAGACAAAAAGAGAAAGAGAGCAGAGAGAGGGACAGACAGATAAGAAGGGAAAGAAATGAGAAGTATCAGTTCTTTCTTGCGACACAGTTGTTCATTGATTGCTTTCTCATATGTGCCTTGACCGGGGGCTACAGCAGACCGAGTGACCCTTCATTCAAGCCAGCGACCTTGAGTTCAAGCTGGTGAGCTGTGCTCAAACCAGATGAGCTCAAGCTCAAGCCAGTGATGTTGGGCTCAAGCCGGTGACGTTGGGCTCAAGCCAGTGACCCTTGGGCTCAAGCCTGCAATCATGGGTCATGTCTATGATTCCACACTCAAGCCGGCAACCTTGGGGTTTCAAACCTGGGTCCTCTGCATCCCAGTTTGATGCTCTATCCACTGTGCCACTGCCTGGTCAGGCTACAATTACTTGTTTAATCCCCTCAGTAACTTTAGTAAGTAGGCCAACCCACACTTCCTCTTTATATCTGTATCTGTAGATCTCTTTCTTTATATACACACATATACATTAACGGTATTGAGAAATGTTATTTACCCCTGTCAAATAAGTTGGAAGCAGTAAAATGCAAAGTGTTATTCTTAAATGTTAGAGTAATCCTATGCCGCATAGTACTAATTACCAGGAATCATTGATTTAGCTGAAGAGATGATGAGGATCCAAATCTATCAAGTTTTTTTCTGAGTATCTTATAGCTCCATAATCTGACAGATTGGGATTCAAATTCTGCCCCTGTCACTCACTACATGCACAATTTAGATTAAGTGTTTAAACTTCTCCGAATGTCTGTTTCAAATGCGGAAACCGGGAGCATCTGTCCTACGGAGGTGTAGTGAGCACACAGGTTAAGGTTGCTAAGTTGCACCAACCTGCACCAGACTCTTAGGAAAGGCTCCAGAAATGTTAACTATTGTTTATTCTTTAAATAAAACTTGAATCTCTTCTGCACTGCTCATTCCAAGTGGTGATTCTGCGTAAAGCTAACTACCTAAGGCAGAAAAGAATTCATTCACTTCCCATTTGGCTCATTTAAGCTTTGGAAAGTTGTCTTGGATGTTTGGCTCAGTGGTAGAGTGTCGGCCTGGCATGCAGGAGTCCTGGGTTCGATTCCCAGCCAGGGCACACAGGAGAAGTGCCCATCTGTTTCTCCACCCCTCCCCCTCTCCTTCCTCTCTGTCTCTCTCTTCCCCTCCCACAGCTGAGGCTCCATTGGAGCAAAGATGGCCCGGGCACTGAGGATGGCTCTGTGGCCTCTGCTTCAGGCACTAGAATAGCTCTGGATGCAACAGAGCGACACCCCGGAGGGGCAGAGCATCGCCCCCTGGTGGGCATGCCAGGTGGATCCCAGTTGGGCACATGCGGGAGTCTGTCTGACTGCCTCCCCATTTCCAGCTTCAGAAAAAAAAATTCTTTCTTCTTTTTTTTAATTGAGAGGAGGGGAGCTAGTCAGACAGACCCTTGCATGCTCCCTGAGACCGGGACCCAACTGGCAATGCCCATCTGGGGCCAATGATTACAACTGAACTTTTTTTAGTGCCTGAGGCAGAGGCTCCATGAAGCCATCCTCAATGCCCAGAGCAATGCACTCAAATCAATGAATCAGCTGAGACCTGGCTGCAGGAGTGGAAGAGAGAGAGAAGGGAGGGGGGAAGGAAGGGGAGTGAGAGGGGAGGAGAAAGAGCTGGTCACTTCTCTTGTGTTCCCTGACCAGGAATCAAACCTGGAACTTCCACATACTGGGTCGACATTCAACCACTGAGTCAACTGGCCAGGGCCAAAAAATTGTTTCTTATGAGGAGAACTAAACTCCTTCTTCCTGTAACTTCTTCCCATTGGTCTCAGTTGTACCCCTGAGGACTTCATTGTACATTTCTCATTCCTCATTCATTTGACAGCTCTCAAATCTGTAAAGACAACTTTAGAGTTTCCTACTGAATTTGATTTGTTCTAAGGTAAGCCAGCCAAAGAGTGCCCTGGGGTGGTATATTGATTAGTGTTTGGTTATTCTTTATTTTTATTTATTTCTTCTCAAGACAATGCAAAAGGACAATAAAGCCTACTAATAGACACACTCACACACAAACACCGAGTTCAATTTGATCCTCAGTGTTATGATGCAATCTATTCTTTAGCTTTGTCTTTATCCTTGGCCTTTGGAAGATGAAATAACCAAAATGTCTGTCTCAATGTAATTCCCAGATTTCCTAAATCTGTGTAATCAGCTATGTTGAGATTATTTAGGATACTTTCAAATGCAGTCAGTATACTCATCCCAGTAATAGAGCAAAGCATATCACTCAGCTATTTTATGGAACCACCTTCAAATATTCACTGTCAAGTACTGATGTGTTATAGTAATATAATGTTATAGTAATTAAATATATAGAAATATATAAAAATATGGAAGATATATAAAAGTAATTAAGATATGATATTAAAATTAATTAAGGAAATTAAATAAAGTTATGCCGTCTGGATAGGAATTAATATAGTGTGTGCAGATGTGATAAACAGACTCTGACTTTCGAGCAGGGCCCAGTTAATGTGTGTGTGTGAAGTTATACATAGATTAAGAAGTGGCTTGAGGTCATAACTCTGTAAGTTAACATAAACAAGAAGCTTCCCTAGGAACATCTTAAAAGTGGCTTGATGTAGCATTTCAGTAGATTAACATAAAAAGGGCTCCCTGTGAAGAACTCCCCAAAAGGTGTTTTGAAATGATAATCCTGTAGACTGACACCTGTTAGAAAGCGTTGGCCAGAAAAGGTACTAAAACTGAGGGGTCTCCTGCTGTGGTAGTCATCCAGACTCCAGTGTGGACTGTCTCTAAACTGCTCTGATCAAAGCCAGCTGAGAGGAGCACGCCCACGGGGCCCCCTTATGCTGTACCCAGGCACGCCAAAAGGATTTGTGAGTAATAAATTGCCTGCATGATTCTTGCAACTAACTTGTGTGTTGGCCTTGTGTTTTTCCCCCGGTGGCAGTTAGTGTTGGCCTCAAGAGTAGTCTCGAAGAGGCTGCCAGCCCTGCTGATAAGCAAGAGTGTCCCACTGCATGGGGACCCCTGATCGACGTAGAGCTTGGGCTCTATTGAAACATGATGACCACCCTACGTGTAACTCAGAGCGCCCTTTACTTTCCTTATCGATCGAAAATTCTATCACTGATATGAAGTATAACTTCATTATTATACAAATAAAACTATGATTATAAAAGCTGTCAATCTTTTATGCAGAAAATATTAATAAAGACCTTTCAAACAGTTACACAAACAGAGAAACATATTGACAGCTAATGTAAATGTTTACATTCAGTGAGGGGCTGCGATATTCGTGCTTCTCATGCTTCAGTCTGCGCGCAGATTAGCCGGGGATCTTGTAAACATGCAGATTCTGCTTCAGTGGGCTTGGCCTTGAGATTCTGTTTTCTCTAACAAGCTTCCAGGTGATCCCTATCTTGAAGAATATTAAATCTGGTTTGTGACAATGAATGCTTACAAAGATAAACACAAATACATAGCAGAAAAACAGAGTGTGTTATCATAGTTCTAAGAGCATAGCTTTTAATTACGGGTTTAAAAGTCCAGCTATATAATTCTTTTTAAGACATGTTACCAGTCCCACATTATTGTCCTGGGATCCCAAGCTCTTGTCTGCTCGAGAGAAAGATTTCAGATGAAAGACACAAATAGTAAAGCAGGCGGTGGTTTATTTGTAAAGAAAGTACACTTGGAAGATTTCCAAGTAGACCACTTGTAAGGTATTTTTCCCCACCGAGAAAGAAGGAAGGGGCCGCAGCCATGAAGTGTGGAATAGTAAAAGGCTTTATTGAGTACAGAGCGCAACCCGCCCAACGAGGTTCCCTGGCCCTGAGGAAAGATGAAGGCCAAGGAAGTAGCAAGGATTAAACCACGTGAGGGATATTTAAAAGGTCCCTAGGGTGGTCGAGCTAATATGATGTAGTGAAATCTCACTGGCTGTCAGATGGTTGCTTTTTTTCCAAAGGGCTCCTGGGAAGTTTCTTTTGGCACGCTTGGTTGTGGGCGGTCCCAGCCAAAGTTCGCGGGTCTGACCTTTCCCCATTATCCACCAACCTTACATTCTGACCTTTTGTGTTAAATAGAATAGGGGCACCGTTTATTCATCTGGCTACTTCCTGCTGATTAGGGGCATCATGGGGAGGGGGAGATCGGCAGGTGGTGGTTTTGAGGGGTGTCAGGAGGAACATCTGTTTGGCTGTGACTGGAGAAACTTTGCAGATGCGATCCAGTAAGGATTTAAAAAAAAAAAGAGGAGTAATAGGGGGATTTTTGGTGAGCTGGAGATGGATGGAGTCCAGTGGTTCCGACAGCCAGTTGTCCTGTAAGGAGGCAAGCTTGAGGCAAAACTGCATGTCAGGAGTGGCGTAAAAAGGGGAAGGGAAGGGATCCCATCCATTCCCATAACCGAGACCTATAAGGGAACTAGAGGTCCAGAGTGTGATGGCAAAACAAGAAGGTAGCCCCGTGTCCACAAGAAATGAGATGGACTTACCCACTAGTTGCAGCATACCCTGGGTTCTCCGAGTCCAGGACATGTCCTAGGAATTTGAGTGATGCTCCCACCTGGCTGGATTGGCCTCCAATTCAGGTGGCTTGTCCTCCATGTAGAGGCACCGAGGAAAAGCCTGTTGCCCAAAGGGGCAATTGCTCCACCAGTGACCGGTTGCTTGCAGTCAGGGCAGTGCTCAGTGGGCAGCTGTAGGCAGGGGCCCTGCTGGGACCAGTGGTCCTGCTTGCCACACTTAAAGCAAGCTGCTGATGGGATTCCTCTTTGTGGCTTGGACTTGGGCCAGGCACTTCCTGTGTCTTGCCCCTGTTGCTCTGCTGGCCTCAGGGTTGCCACAAGAGTCTGGATTTGGAGAGTTACCTTCTGCTGCATGGGGGCCTGGTGAATAGCCTTGGCCTGTTTCTACTAGTTGGGACCATTAAAAACTTTAAATGCCATGTTCACAGGTTCTGGATAGGGGTTTGGGGGGTTGGGAATAAGAGGAGGGGGGGCTCGTGGGGAGCCCGGCACCCAGATCCGGCAGGAAACACTGGAACCAAAGGCAGGACAGGGCCAGAACTTTCTGCAAGAAAATCGGGGTTGGGCGTCAGGGTCCTGCCAATAGTAGGAGGAGAATGGTCTGATGGAGGAGAGACTTAAGAACACAGTACAGGAGGGAGGGGCCCCTGGCCAGCAGGGGAGGAGAAAGAGAATGGTAGTGGTGAATAAGAAACAGGATTTTGCGAAGGGGGGATGGGGGTTCTCGGAGGGAAGAGACCCGAGCAGAAAGAGTTCTGCAGAAGGACCAGAGAGAAGTCCCGGGAGAGGGGCATTTCCAGGGGTCAGGCAGGAGGGAAAGAGAGTTGACAGTCTGCAGAGAAGGAAAGATCAAGAGTGGAGGTTTTAGGTGAGGTTTCTCTGGCCAGAAAAAGGGCCCGTGTGGTGGAATAGGTGGCACAGAGATTAAGGATGGGCACGTGAATAATTAGAAGCCATAAATGTAGGAGATCTCTAATCAGTTCCCAGCTTTTTTGGCAATAGTTAAATTGGTGAGGGTGTTAACACCGAAAGTCCCTTCAGGAGGCTAATTCAGTGGGTTCTGTGGCCTGGCCACAGCGGAGAAGAAGAACAGTTTCTTCTTCTTTAGGGAGGGAGACTCCTGTGCCCCCATGGCTGCTCTCAGTTTTCGAAGTGGTCAGATTTGAGAACTGGCATCCCAAAACTCAAGCTCTGGCCACAAATGGATAAGGTAAAGTGGATGTGCTCAGGACGTCGCCATAAGCACACACTCACTTGGAATGAGAAAGACTTCCCTGACATAGCTACGGTTTCCAGACAGGGAGTCTTGGAAGAAAGAATTCAAGGGTGGCTGGAAGCAGGGGACTTACCACACTTTGCGCTGAAGTGGGTGGAAGATCAGAGATCCCGGTTCTTTCTCGGAGAGGAAGGGAAGAGGAGCAGTCCTTGCGGACTTCAACTCCTCCCAGATTTTCGGCACCAAAATGTAAGGTATTTTTCCCCACCAAGAAAGAACGAAGGGGGCCAGAGCCATGAAGTGTGGAATAATAAAAGGCTTTATTGAGTACAGAGCGCATCCCACCCAACGAGGTTCCCTGGCCCCGATGAAAGATGAAGGGCTAAGGAAGTCACAAGGATTAAACCACATGAGGGATATTTAAAGGGTCCCTAGGGTGGTCAAGCTAATATGATGTGAAATCTCACTAGCTGGCAGATGGTCACTTTTTTTCCAAAGGGCTCCTGGGAAGTTTCTTTTGGCGCGCTAGAAGTCCCAGCCAAAGTTTGCAGGTCTGACCTTTCCCCATTATCCACCAACCTTACACCACTCAGACCGGTCTGAGTCCCTGTTTGGGTACATCGTCAGATTTTTATTTTCACCTGGTCTGCCTCCCCGCCTCCTGGCATCTCTTGCCTGCAGCTTTTCCTGCCCACTGCATGCACACATCTCTGCCAGTAGGGGGCAGGTGTATGCCTGTACTGCTTATGTTTTGAAGCCATGCACATACTCTTTTCTATTATTTTGCCTTTCCACATCTAGTGTCCCCAGTGGAAGGTCATATATTGGTCATAATCTTATTTGTTTGTCCCTTTGCACATATTCCCCAGGGGTATGTAACTGCCCTGGGTTGTATCAGGAGCTTGAAAATCATGGTCAGCCATCTGGTTATCAGCTAATGGTTATGTTTAAGGTTGGTATTTCCTTTCCCTCTCTGTCCCCCTCATCTGATAAGCTATCTACTCTAACAATCACATAGGACATTTTCCAGAACAAGTGTCAATATTTTGATATATGTTAAGCAAAGACATTAATGTCTTTGCATTGTAATGCGAGACTTTTCAAATTTCTCGAATAGATGTTTTGCAATAAATCTCAATAATAACTATTTTTGATAAAATTACTGACTTATTCTAGTGTCCCAGGGGTTCAGTTTTGATCATGATATTGACTTGAACTTCAACATGGTAGACAGAATGACGACTCCCCAAAGATGTCCATGTCCTCATCTCTGGAACCTGTGAATATACTATATTATACAGGACAGTGAAATTGAGGTTACAGGAGGAATTAAGGCTGCTAAAAGCTGATGAGAAAAATAGATTGTTTTGTATGAGATCATGCAGATGTTGAGCACAATGTAATTACAAAGATCTTTAAACGGAGAAGAGGGAAGCAAAAGAGTTTGTGATGGGATTAAGAAAGGGTCCAGCTGTCTACCACAGGCTTTTCAGATTGAGGATGGGGCCATAAACCATGAATACAGGCCCTGGACAATTGACTCAGTGGATAGAGCATTGGCCCAGCCTATGGGTGTACCGGGTTTGATTTCCAGTCAAAGCACACAGGAGAAGCAGCCATCTGCTTCTCCACCCCTCTCTCTCCCCTTTCTCTCCCTCTTCCCCTCCCACAGCCAGTGGCTTGGTTAGTCTGAGAGTCAGCCCTGGGTGCTAAAAATAGCTCCGATGGTTCGAGCATCAGTCTTAGATGTTGTTACCAGGTGGATTCCAGTTAGGGCTCATATGGGAAACAGTCTCTCTATTTCCCCTTCTCTCATTTAAGAAAAAAAAAGAAGCATACAGGCAGCTTCTAGAAATTATAAAAAGTAAGAAAACAGATTCTTCCCTTTAGCCTCTAAAAAGACCTTCAGACACTTTAATTTTAACCGCTAAGTCCCATTTCAGACTTCTTAACTCCAGAAGTGTAAGAAAATAAGTTTGTGTTGCCTTAGTCACTTAAACTTGTGGTCATTTGTTACAGCAGCAATAGGGAACTTATATCATTGTGTTTGGCTGAATAATTATTTTAACGCTTGGTCATGTAACAGACATCTGAAACATGAACCTCTGACCTATCTTTATATCTGTATTTATATTCTCAGCTATACATTACACATGCAAGACACCATTTTGTGTCTCAAAAAAAATTGAATTTCATGTCCTCTTCAATATATAGTCCAATGAAACTATAGTCATAATTAATCAGATGATTTTATCAGCAATGGGCTGGTTAAGAAACAGGCAATGGCTGGTGTTTGTAAAGTAAACATAAACACAACATGTCTTCCTAAGCATCATTATTTTTATATTCTCCAATGGATCTGTTACGAAGAAGATAGAACATTACCAGAGGTATTAAGGAGAAATCAAGAAAACATTGGTAGGTTACAGGTCTTCTGACATACCTCTTCCCTTCTCTAGGGTTACACTTGCATACTTCTCCCGTTTTAAGATTACTTGGTGGAAACGTTTGAGAAACATTTCTTTTGAAAGAGTTCAGACATGTCATCTGAAAATATGCCTCTTAGGCAAATTGGGTATTTTGAGATTAAGGCACTTAAAAATATCACGTACAAGAAGGGTACTGTGACTTTCCTTTTTCTTCCTAAAATCAGCAGATACAAATCCTGTGTGCAAGGTGTCCTTCTTTGCGGGGAGGAAAAGAGTCATTCTTATCATGAAGGAGGAGGAACTGAGACTGGAAGAATTTTATACAAACAGACCTTGTTAAAATACTCTTTACCTTCTTTTAGCCTTCCAACTTAATTTGGTCACATTTCCACTTCTTTTTTTCAACCGTATGTAAAAGAAAGTAGGTTTTCTTATTTCTTCAGGTGTTTATTTTCTTACGAGGGCTCCCATGTCACGTGAACCTAAATTAAATAAACATGTATGCGTTTCTACTATGAATCTGTCTCTTTCAGTGTAATTTTCTTTTTTTTCTTTTTTTTTTTTTTTTTTTGCATTTTTCTGAAGCTGGAAACAGGGAGAGACAGTCAGACAGACTCCCGCATGCGCCCGACCGGGATCCACCCGGCATGCCCACCAGGGGCGATGCTCTGCCCATCCTGGGCTCGCCATGTTGCAACCAGAGCCACTCTAGCGCCTGAGGCAGAGGCCACAGAGCCATCCCCAGTGCCCGGGCCATCTTCGCTCCAATGGAGCCTTGGCTGCGGGAGGGGAAGAGAGAGACAGAGAGGAAGGCGTGGCAGAGGGGTGGAGAAGCAAATGGGCGCTTCTCCTGTGTGCCCTGGCCGGGAATCGAACTCAGGTCCTCCACACGCTAGGCCGACGCTCTACCGCTGAGCCAACCGGCCAGGGCCTCAGTTTAATTTTCAAAAGCAACCAGGAACCCTAAGAGGGTTGAGGAAAATGTTTTTCCTCCTCTACACTTCAGTTAGAGCATCACTGAATGCATTTAAGATTATCAACAAGTTTTTAAAGTTTTAGTCTTAAGTGATGTACAGACCTATCATTAGAAAGTAATTTTTAAAGGGTCTTGTGATGGGTCAACTCTCTTCATCAGGAATTATGTGAGTGGTCTGGGACACCCAGAGCAGAACTCCATTCACAAATCAATGTATTCCCTTAACAGGCAGGTTGGCATACAGAAAACAGCCACTTTAATTTCCTTGTTTGGCACAGTTCTTAGATAGAAGGCACTTGCCACACAGTACATGAAAAGATCTACGATTTTATTAGCAAAGCACTTGTCCTCCTTTAAAAACAAACAGACAAACTCTAAGCCAATCAGATATGACCCAATTAATTTAAGTCACTCTTGCCCAGACTTTCTTCACAAGATCACATCTCCTGATGAAACATTTGTCGTTGATAGGCCCTTATATTGGCTCTGATTCATAGCCCGAGACCTAATATTTATCTGATTCACACCTGGACATCTGCCTTTAAAACCCAAACCTGATTCTGGCTTGGAGTTTTGTCTCTGCCATCGCATTCCGTCCTCTCTTTCTTCCTTGGCAGATGGAGAGTTGTGTGCCAGGCAGTGGTCCGGCGCTGTTCTGGAATGAATGCAGGGCCCGTCTCTCGCTATGCACTGTCTTCTAACCACCGCCCTGTGCCCTGTGTTCATCTCTACTCATCTTCAAAATTAACACAGGGCAATATTTTATTCTATAGATTTAATGCCAAGTGCTAACATTCATTTAAACAGCCTTCCAGATTTATTGCTAGAAGGCACACTAATATTTATTAGTATAGAAGAGTCCACCAAATCGTTGATAACACAGTCTTTTGTTGATAAAGTAAAGAATTTTACTTTGAACTAATTGCACTTTAATTCTTATTGTGGTTATCTCTGAGTATCAAATAAAGGAACAAAAATTCAAACCTTAAACCACAGGAACCACTGATGTATATACTATAAGAAGAATATAAAAAAAATGCTAAATGTAATTACATCTGAAACAAGGACCAGAATAACATTGTAAACGTAGAGTCTGAAAAACACTTGTCAACTTCCACCAGGCTGAATGTATGTAGCTATTCAAAATGATGATTGAACAGATGACTCGATTATACCCTATGCCATTTTATTGTCCCCAGGAGTGTATTATGAATACACAGAGATAAATGTAATTCATTATTATGTTAATCAAGGCCAAAGGTCGTGGAGCAGGCAGGTAGGAAAATAGATAGAGCCTAATGAAACATTAGCTTTTCCATATTAAGCATCATGAGAGAAGGTGTGAATGCCTAAATGAGTCTACAATGGCAACAGTGTTCATCTATGATGTTTTCTAGAACAAAGGTGTTTGATCAGGCAGAAATAATGTGGAATCATTTCTAAGATGTTTTCCTGGCAACTAATTTGTTGAGTTTCATTCTCTCTCCTTTTTCTTTGGTTACCTAATTAAGTGTTAAGATGACTCCTTTCCGCTGCCACTTAAGAAAAAATAAACACTAGGCAGAGTACAAAGCAGAGTCACTTCAGGGATCATTTTTGAAAATGTACCTGGATTAAGGCATTCTCTTTAGCTGTGTTTACCATTTCAACATACAAGTCAGAGCTGCTAGATAAAATTTGATTGTAGTTTTTTTTTATATTAAATTCGATGTTAGTGTCGCTTTAATCCTTTCATTTAGAAAAGGTCATTTTAATTTTTTTTCTTTTAATAGAGTATAACAAAGGCTTAGATTTATCTTAGATTTAAACAAGGCAATGCTGCTTTGTTCTGGGGAAACAGAACTCTGACCTTTGATCCAGACTAAAGTAGAAAATTCTAGATTTCACATCTCCCACAGCAGAGTCTTCTGCTTCATTCCCCATATTTTCACACATTTATGCCAAAACTCTGGGAAAAGTGTTGCTCATTTAAACACTTTGAGTATGTCTTACCTTTAGTAACTATAGTTTAAATTTGCAAATGTTGGGTTTATTAGAAATATAAATGTCCTGTTCCTTCTTACCAATTAGTCAGAAATTCTACAATATTTTGTTGTTTCATTGCTCTGCCAACCCATCCGGAGTTGGGGAATGGCAGTCCCTTTCTTTAATATAAATAGAATGCTGCATTTGAATTCCAGTATTAAATGTTTCATCGGTCATCTCTACCTCCAGTTTTGTAACTTCACATTTCATTTCTCTATAGTTTCTCTTTATCCTTTTAGAGACAGAAAGATCTATATTCACTTGAATTTTCAGTAAGTCAGTTGAGCAAGTGAAGAGTGAGAGATACCTCCAGCTGCTTCCGGTTTGAGAGATACTTATGGCCGCTTCCTATCTGAGAGACACATACAGCTGCTCTCTGTTCTACTGTACCGTACCCTCTACAAAAGAAAGATTCACCTATATAACTGAACAGTTTAACTAGTTGGTGGAAATAGTTTTTGATTTTGTGTACTTTTAGTGTTTATTTGAATTTTACATTGTACTATTATTTGTTGTCTTCTTCCCAAAATTGTGTACTACAGTGTTGAGGTGAGGGTGTGGGTTAAGGTAGATATGTTGGAGTGTCCTGTTTGTCATTCCCCAATGACTAAGGTAGTACCCGCATGCCACCACCCAGATGCTCACATACTATCTTTTTTTTTTTAAGGTACAGCAAAGAACTGTCAAAAAGATAAAAGAAGGGTGTCTCTCTCCACTAATGGATAAAATACATCTGCAGGCTAATAGGAACTTTCATTAAACTATTTTTACATATCAGAATTTTAATCAAGTAACTAAACACATACACATTGGAAACTGAAAAGCACATGCTCTGATTAATGAACAGATTAGGGGTAAATTCTTTCAAGTTTGCACTTTGATGCTCTGGAAACACTCTGAGGTAGCAGATTGTAATTAGCAAATATTAGCAATTGAAGATGGCATTGCCTCTTAGTCAAGCCTCTTTGCTTTTGGAGGGCATGCTATTCAATCAATGAATTAGCCAATCAATTGATGGTATTTTTTGTATAAACATCACTTGTCACTCATAATATCAGCTTTTAAGAGATTCCAAAAAGATACTGGTCTCCCTTACAGATAAGGCAGCAATGTCATTAATCAATTTGATACCATTTCAGATAACAGTTTCTGGTAACATGACTAGTAGTGGATTATTTTCATTGGTGATTACTTTGACAAAAATTATCAAAAAACTCAACTCAGATACGGAAAGAATGGGCCAGTAAAGAAAAATCTGTTCCTGGAACAGACCTTGGCAAGGAAAGGCTGAGTGGATTTGAAAAATAAGTTAGTCTCTTTTAGTGCTTATGGAGATGGAAGTTCTTTCAGTGTCCACCTTTACCTGTCGTCATTGGTCCCCAGATGTCTCTGGCCTGCTTTTTACTTTTAGCTTCTCCCATATTTTTATTTACGAGAACATCATAGGACAGGAGGGGAATCCAAGGACCTTTCTCTCTACTAAGGATTCTTCTAGAATTCCTTTGTTCTACTTGGATGAAAAAATAGGAAAAGGTTCCTTAATAAAAGCAAACAAGTCATCAAACAAATTTTCTGTTGATAACTAATAATAAATAAACCTGTTAGAGATCATTGACAAGGCTCTGAATTATTGATGATAATAACAATTATTATAGACCACATAAAAATTTTCAGCTTAAGTGTGTCACTGTAATTCAAGAGAGACAATTTATGTACCTTTGTTGTATTATTTATTTGAGTCAAAACCTGTATCTTCTTCTGTCACAGATTGCAGTATAATTAAACGTGGGTGTCTCAACATCAACACTGATTAGTTAGAAATATAAATATCCAAAACGCTTGATCCTAATTAGAAAGTGATTTCCCCCCAATGTCTGCCTGTGTGTCATGTCAAAATATATTATCTAGTTAAATAAACTGGAACATATACATGTGTATTGCATGCATATATACTGCATATATATGCTATATATTTGCATAGGTTTATGTAATATGTAGATTTAGTTAATTATATTTGCTATTCTATATATATTTCTGTAGAGATTTCTAAATAAATGTACATGGCAGTGATTACTTCCAAGCTTGGAGGAAAAAAGTCTGAAAGTTTAAGTCATACACAACCTATGAAAATTTGAATGTGAAGAATGAAATGAAAGATACATTTCTCTACTTTCCTTTTATTTTCATTGTCTTGCCATGCAGTCTCTTCCTGCTTTATCTCTCCATTGCTCCCATTATCATTCCTCTGAGACCTGACTTCACCTTTCCTTTGTATCTTGATAAGTTTTACCTGTCTTCCTGACCACATGCACCCACCCAGCCTGGAAAACTCCAGCGTCCAATTCTTCCATCCCAGTGAATGGCTTTATATCTCTGATGACGTTATATACGGGTCGGCAGAGACACACGTCTGCTATTCATCTTCTTGATCTCATTAGACCGTGTATTTCCAGGCCTGCAGCAGAGAAATGTGATTCCCTAAACCGTACAGAAATCCCTGACTTTGTAAATGCGGCTGACCTGAATCAGAATGCGAAACAATAGAGGTATTTTTAGCAATGCTGAGTGGTAGTCAGATCGGAATATCGTTTACAGCCCCCCCCCAACCCCCAGTAGCTTTAGCTGGTGCATTAAATATAGATATATATTCATTTCATGTTCCAGTAGAATGTGACCGTATACACCAAGAGCATTTAAACATGTTGACTTAAATTTTCAATCCAGGCAATTTGAGTGACTTACGTATTTTTAAATGTTGCGATCCACTGGTTCTATTTACTGGTGATCTATGACAGGAGTGGGAGCAGATATGTAACTTGTCCATGAAGCAGACCAGGTAAGAAATGAGGAGAGGAAGGAAGATGGGTCCTCTAGAGAGGAGGACCTAGTTAAGCCCGTCACCTGTCTCTCAGCACCAGCTGTGTATAATACATTACAGCCCTGTAAATTCCAAATCAGCTTTGCTAAGGGCAGCTGCAAGCCAGCGGGCACCTCAGCAGCCCTGAACCTGAATTTAGCTGCTCTATGAAGGCCAGAACCTTGGGCGGCCCTGCTGTCCGTTCTGGTGTGGGGGACGAAGATGCGCCTGGTTCCATCTCAGGATCCTGAGTCGTTTTGCAGTAGATGACAGAGCAGCAAACAAATTTGCAGAAATAATTTTGTCAGATTTATTAGGTTATCAATCAACCAATCATGTTCTTTTTTTTTTTTTTTTACATATTGGTAACTCAGATGTATCTTTGTTTATCATGTTATTTATGAATAATTGTGCCTACTGTTCCGAAGTCTTCTTACTTTGGAAAATATGTTATCTAGCTTTATTTGTATGAGTGAACACTTCCGGGCGGGAGAATGTGCCTCCAGTGTACTCTAAATTTACCAGCAAGTAATTCAATCAACACTTAATTGCGTCATTTGGACAAATTGTGCCATTTGGACAAATTGTTCACAGCCACATAATCTGGAGTCATTTCTTCCACCTATCACTCTGTCCTTTCCTTTTTCCGGGTGGAGGAACCCCTCCCGCAGGCCTTTTCCGAGAGCCTGATAAAGCAGTCAGGTTAAGGCGTGACCCGCAGGAGCAGCGTCCGCACAGCACTTGGCCCGGCTCTGGATTATAAACCGTGTGCGCTGTCAGAATCCTGGAGGACTCTTCTCTATGGAGGGGCAGCTGGATCGGCCATTCTGATGACTTTCTAAGCTACAGAAGCTTGAGTTTTTGGAGGAGTTTTTCTAACACAGCTGGTGTGCAGCAAACACCTGTCAGGAACTCCTGAAATCCTCTTTCAGAGGGGAGGACCCACCGGGGCAGGCGGGGAGGGAGCAATCTGGCTTCTCAGGTGTGATGGACAGATTCGCCTGCGTGTTAGAGCCTTCTCAAGGAGAACTTATCTTCCCACCTGTTGTGAGTGTGGTCAGCAGGGGACGGTCCACATCTAGCATCTGGTAGAGACAGAGGTGTAAAAGCCAGACTCGAGACAAATCTGACAGCCATTTGAGCCCCCGAGCTTCCCTGGGGGTAGGTCAAGGCTGTCTCCAGCACTACATCACGGCTGGACCTCTGCCCCTGCCCAGCTCTGGCTCTAAGCCTTTGTCTCCCTTCTACTCATGTTGTCCTGCAGGGAAAAGACGCAAGAAATCCGTAGACATGTCCTGCATTAGAAACAACGCAAAGCCAACCAAAATCTTGAGGGGCTAGGAAAGTGGCACGAATAAGGGACGCATTCCAATGGTAATCCAACAGGGAAGGCTGTTGTTTGCAGGCACCTGGGGAGCTCAGGTACCCAGAAGGGGTCTGCGCAGGCTCAGATCCAGCCTAGTTCTGCGACAGAAGCGCGGGACCCACTGTCGCCAGATCTTCCAGATTCAGGAGAAGCCAACATGTTATTACTATGAAATTTTCTAATTCTTTTAAGTATAAAGGTTATGAGAAAGTAAGCAGTCTTAGCCTCCTGTTCTGGCATTTTTCCACCGCACAGGTGGTTTGGGAGGCGCGGTCAGAGCCTGCGCAATGGGGCGCAGGTGCGCCCTCATTCGGGGAAGGGGAGGAGATGAGCACGTTGGGGAGCCCCTCCGTCTAATTTGCGTGTGCAGTGCTCACACTTCTTTTCCTCTTTGCTGCTTGCTATCTGAGATGCTTTCGCTCATTTTGGGATGCTATTTATGTAGTAAACTCGGCAGGAGATAAGCTATTTAAAGACTTTTAATCCAATTTCTGGCAAATTTGTGAGTTTTTATTTTTATCTCACCATTGGACGGGGTACAAATTTAGGAATCCAAGACGTAGCAGCAACGAAATAGGCCATTTTAAGTACATAAAAGAGCTGTTCCAAGGGGAATAATACATTTCCTTCAGTTCCCCACAAAATCGAGAGCAAAGAGAGGAGAAGCTGAAGAGCAGACTGACCTTTGGGGCCTTATTTCTTTCACCAGTGGAGGCAAAAGGGGTCTCCTTTGCCTGAACTCCGCAATCACTACGGAAGGGTAGGTTTCTACATGTGCGAGAACCTGGTTCTTGTGCAGATAGGCCCATTCGTATAATGTCAACCTCTGGCCCCTGACGTGTCTGCTGGAATTATACCTCTAGGTCAGACTCATGAAGGAATTTATATTTATATTATTGGGTGTTTTCTAGACCAGTATACATTCCAAAGTGACATTCTGGGTCTGAGAGGGCTTTGTTGAAAAACATGTCTGATGTTCCATGAATGCATTTCAGTGGACAAAAATCTGAACTCTTTCCTCAACAACAATCGCTCTACTTAATCTTTTTTTACTTAACTGCTTCTGCCCATTGTGGGATTGTGTGTGTGTGTGTGTGTGTGTGTGTGTGAAATAAATGTTGAGTTCCCCAACTGTTCAGCTATTTCTTAAGCACAAAATGTGCTCTCTAGAAGCAATCACAGGTCTTATTAAGGCTCACCTACAATTTGAAAGCACCATGTAGTTTGTTAATTTGCATTGCAAATATAGAGCTGGTGGCCTTAACCAGCCACTTTAATAGCCTGATGCCTTGTGACATGCTGAGGAGCCTGCCCTAGTTGTGTGCTATAACACAACACTGAACTCAACAAAATAACACACGCACCATGTCTTCGGAATTTATCATTTCCTCCAAAATATTTTTTTTCTTCAAGCATTTGCAGAAGATTTATGCCTTCTTGACAAACCCTGTTTTCCTTTTCCGCCATCTGTGATTTATGGGAATTTGTGCCGTTTCTTTTATTTGGCTTATTTTCTGTGGGTGGCATGGATGTCTGTTCAATTTGCAGATATTTTACCTTCAGGGTGAAGAAAATGAGCATTTGGGCTTACTACAGGGATAAATGGACTACATCAGTAAAAACATTAATAGAAAGATGGAAATGATTTTAATTCTCTTATCACAAGTTGTTGTTTTTATGTCATATTTAAAACCCCAGGTATGAGCCTCGCTCTGCTTCCTGTTGTGAAACTGATTAGGAGTTATGCAAAATTAACAGTTGGGGTTGCAGGAGTTGTTCTGAGATTTTTCTGTTTAAAATGCTACTTAGCAGTAAACTGAGTTTACAAACATGCATATTATGTCATATTTCTAAAAAGATGTACAAATGAAGAGAGACATATCACCAAAAAATCAAAACTTGAAAGATAGGTCCAGATGGTGTCTGAATTATTCTGTTAAGCTAGATAACTGGAATCTTTTAATATTCAGAGAATTTGTATTTGGTGTAAACAAAACATTAATCACCAATCTATTTGGCTTTGCTGTAATCTCAGTAGCCGTTTTCCTGCCTGAAATAGCTTTCACCTTTAAATAAAATGCAGCTGAATAAGCAGACTATTGATGTCTCACTGCCTTTCAATCGGATTTTTCTAGATCAATTAATTAGCAAAGCATTATTAGATTATCATCCATGTGGGAATTTCACACTGGACTCTGCTACTCTTGGATACTATTCAGGGATGAAATAGTGTCCTTCACATTCTCCTAGGAAAAATTAATTTTTTTTTCTGAAGTGAGAAGCCAGGAGGCAGAGAGACAGACTCCCGCATGTACCCGACCAGGATCCAACAGGCATGCTCACTAGGGGGCGATGCTCTGCCCATCTGGGCCATTGCTCCATTGCAGCTGGAGCCACTCTAGTCCCTGAGGCAGAGGTCATAGAGCCATCCTCAGTGCCAGGGCCAACTTTTCTCCAATGGAGCCTTGGATGCTGGAGGAGAAGAGAGAGCTAAAGAGAAAGGAGAGGGCAAAGGGTGGAGAAGCAGATGGGCGCTTCTCCTGTGTGTGCTGGCCGGAAATCGAACCAGGGGCTTCCACATGCTGGGCTGACACTCTACCACTGAGCCAACTGGCCAGGGCCAAAAAAATTAATTTAAAGAAAGCAAATAACACTGTGCCGTTGTACACAAAAAAAAGATAACTAAATTATATACTATAAATCCCTGCGCTTGTTGAAGACAGTCACTCATTCAACAAACCCTGAGTTCTTAGTACAGACCAGCCACCACCCCAGGCTCCTGAAATGCTGGGATGAACAAAAGAGCCATAGTTAGCACCTTGATGAATCATTCAGTTTATGAAAGTTCAGAAATGTATGAGCTGAATGAACAAGAAGAGCCCTTTTTAATGAAGTTGGGGGATATGTTGAGCACTGAGAGATGAATATTTTGTTATGGGCTGACTTGTGTTCCCCCAAAAGATATAGTAAAATCCTAGCTCTTTGGCACCCATGAATGTGACCTTATTGTAATAGGGTCTTTGCAGATGTAACCAAGTTAAGATAAGGTTATGCTGAATCAAATCCAATATGACTGCTGTCCATATAAGAAGTGGAGAAGAGACACGGACAGACACAGAGGGAAGGTAGCCATGTAAAGACATAAGCAAAGATTAGAGTGATGTGTTTACAAGCCAAGGGACTGCCAGACATGCCAGAAGCTACAAGAAAGGCATGGAAGAGGTTCTGCTCCAGAGCCTCAGAGAAAGCATGGCCAACTCCTTGATTTTCAGACCTGTAGCCTCCAGAATTGAGAGAGGATACATTTTTGTCATTTAAGCCACCTACTCTGTGATGTTTTGGTATGGAAGCCCTAGGACACTAATAAAGGAAACACACACAGGACAGTAAGAAAGGAAGAACAAACAAGGATACAGAAACAGCAAGCGCAAAGAGACATAAGTTCATTCAAACCACAGGTTCAATTCAAGTGGGCAATATATTTTAGAAACTATCAGCATTCAGATTAAGGAAGTGGTTGAATAAGACATGGAGGAACTTAGACATAAACAATAGAAAATCATTGAGAAAACGGGGTATAATAAAGAATCAGTCTAGCAATGAGCCACAAACTGATAGATTTCAATAATGCAGTCATTCTAGCCAACTCCTGGACAACTGCCACTAGCTTAAAGACAGGGGGAAGAGTAAGCCACTGAGGACATGAAAAAGATAAAAAAAGACAAAATGAGGAGATTCCTTCTAATTTGATACTACATGATTTCACATAAGCTGTATATTTAACTGTTTATGCTATACATTCGTATTTTAGCTTTGATATTAAGAATTTCTTTGTCAGCTAAACAGGTGGTACTTCCAAACTGATTTCAGTTGGCCAAAATAAGGGCGAAAAGCACCAATTAGCAGCTAATAGTGTATTCTGAAGACTTCCCAATGAAATATAAATATAGTGCAGCTTTCTTCTGTGTGAGGTACAAGCACCGGTACAGGTGGTAAGTGCTTGCATTGTACATTTCCCTTTTAGAACTCACCCAGTTTAAGAAATGCATATGTTTTCCTAATGTTACTTGTGACCCAATCTTTTTTTTGTGGCTAAGATAATAGATCTGGTAAGATTTTCATCTTGAAATATTACTATAGAAAATGGTTGCGCAATTCCCTATTTCCTCCACACCTGCTCATTCTTATATAACATGCCAACATATGCACATCCATTCGCCCAATTACTGCATATAAAAGCAAAATCCCGTTAGGGTTCCCTTTGACCTCTTTGTTAGCACAATTTGAAGCCCCGGCTCTCAGGACAGAGTGCAATCTGGCATGTATGGCATATGCGGGCTCTCGTCAGTTTCTGTTGAGTCTTGCTAAAATGTGCGCCATGCTTCAGGAAAGGTGCACTCAGCACTTCTGGTGGGTAAAACGCAACCTGAACAAAAACATCTCATGGGTGGGGTGAGGGAATGCCTGCTGAGAATTCCTTTCCTAGAGAAATGCGGCTTGGTGTGTCTGCCCTACTTACACTCTAACATATTCAATGCCATCTATTTCATACTGGGACTTTAAGAGAAAACAAAAGCAAAAACCTAGCACATAGGACAGCTTTGGCTTTTAAGGGCTGTAAAAAAATAGTTTATGTAAGACTTTATATATATATATTTATATTTATATATACACACACACGTACGTATGTATGCACACACCCATATAATCTAACATGCATCTTACAAGAAACATTTATTTTTAGACAAGAAAGATGCTGCATCTTATGAATAAGTATCCATAGATTTGAAAATTTGCCCACAATATATGTTAAAGCAATGTTGAGGCTCAACCTGTCAGTTACTCTAAAGGGATTTAAACAAACCTCAGTTCTTCATGGAAATTCAACAGACTCCAGCCACTCAGCAGAAAATGTCTGCCAGAAAGCAGCTTGTTCTTGTCATTGAATGTGCTGTAAACAGGCATGTCCCCAAATAATGCAGCTGTCAGTCTAAAATCCAGGCCCGAACAGCTCTCCTTGTCCTGATGTGTGCATATCCACGTGTGTGGACAATGGAAAGCAAAGCAGTTGGGATGGATTATAATTTTTTTGGATGCTTGGAAAATCTGCTTCTCTGATCTTAATTCTTGAATATTGCTGAAGTGATTAAGAAAAAGAAAAATGAGACTTTTTTAAAAGTCATTTTCTTTCACATAGTTTTTTTTCACCCTCTGTGTATAAGAAAGTATTAGGCATAGTTGTATTTAAACCTATTTTTTAATTATTTGACCTGCTCTCTAACTTGGAGTGGGTCTCTAAACTAATGTAGAAGCACATTACTAGAAATATTTCTGGCAAACACTCCATCGAAACACCTGCATGTCTACACTTGACTTTGGTGAGCATGGGTCGCCAGATTTGAGGACGTTCCAGGATTTGAGAGAGTTCCAGGCACTATCTTATTTAACTACCAGGCAGGCCCTGTGGAAGATACTGTCTCACTTGACAGCAGGGAGGAAGCTGACAGAAGGTAGGTTGCTGACGGTCATGCACAGCATACAGCAAGACCAGGAATGTGTCTGACTCTGCTTTCAAAGCCAGACTCAACTGTCTCTCTGTTAACAAGAAAAATGCCTCAAGGAAGCCATTCAAATGCAGCATAGCCACACCGAAATCATCCGACACCATTCACTTGCTAATTTTAACATACAAAATTTAACCAAGAAATCAAAAACAGCGACAAGAAACACCCCTTATCTAGGATCTATTATTTTATTTTATTTGTATTTTTCCAAAGTTAGAAGCGGGGAGGCAGTCAGACAGACTCCTGCATGCACCTGACCGGGATCCACCTGGCATGCCCACCAGGGGGTGATGCTCTGCCCATCTGAGGCATTGCTCCGTTTTGGCCTCAGCCATTCTAGGGTCTGAGGCGGAGACCACAGAGCCATCCTCAGTGCTCAGCCAACTTTGCTCCAATGGAGCCTTGGCTGCTGGATGGGAAGAGAGAGATAGAAAGGAAAGAGAGGGGGAAGGGTGGAGAAGCAGATGGGCACTTCTGTGTGCCCTGACCGAGAATCAAACCTAGGACTTCCAAGTGCCAGGCCAACGCTCTACCACTGAACCAACTGGCCAGGGCCAGGGTCTATTATTTTCTGACTGGTATATATTACTTGATTGAATCTCCCTACCACCCCTTCAGGGAGATACTAATGTCATCTTTTTTTTACAAATGTATTAACTAAGGATTAAGAAGGTGAAGTGACTTGCCTAAAGTCACATGACTAGCAAGAGCCAGGATTTAAATCTTGAGAACCTGACACACGATGTCTCCAAAGAAGAAGCAATCTGGTTAGAATCAGTCAAATTTTGTTATTTTTTTTAAATAAATTAAATTTAATGGGTTGACATTAATCAAGTTCATAAGTTTCAGGTGAACATCTTTATAGCATGTGAAGAGCTGATTGCATTGTGTGCCCATGACCCCAAGTCAAAGCATTTTCCATCACCATATATTTGTCCCTCTTGACTCCCCTCCAGAACCAGCCAAATTTGATGTCACATTTCTGAAAATCATATAGGCTACACGGCTGTTCAGACTCACGCTCAGTTGCTCTTTAATCTCATTTGGAGATAATTATTACCTGTTTGTCTATACATTTTCAACTGACAGCAAATAAGGAGTAGACGATTAGAGGAGGTGATAAGGAAAGGGTAGTAGTGGAGTGATCTGCTATAGGGAAACCACTGGCTCTAGAAAAAGTTATTGGCTGATTGTGAGGGATATGACATATATTGCAGTTGGAGAGCATTTTAGTATATAAGCCAAAGGCCTTCAAAATTACATAGTCCCTAAAACTTATTAGTATACTTTCAAACATGGTACAAAATTGATGCTCTTGATAGTAATTTTTTTAAATTTAAATTTTGTTTCATAAATGTTTCAACATAAGTTCTCTAGAAAGAAATTACATGGGATATCTCTTTCTTTGCTAACGATAGAGAAATACTGTATTGCTATTTTATATTTCAAAATGTCACCTATTTCAGAAGATTGTTATTTCCTGAATATATACACAGGTGGGAGGGTTAATAAAAATGTAAAATATCTCCCCCTAAAAACACTTATAACCCTTCATCAGATACTTTGGTTCTGGGTAGATCAGTACTCCCATTGTCTAGAAGAAAAATTTTTTTTAAATAATGTTTTTTCCTAAATATTAAATGCATACATGCTTATTGTAGTTTTCTTAAGTATCAAAAATTATAACAAAAGTATAAGGAAAAGAAGTTATAAATGAACCAAGCAAATGTGTTTACTATTTGCATTTTGAAATATGTGACTGCAAAATATAAGCTTACCAAAATTGATAGTTTTTCAGATTTTTTTTTTCCTAGCCAGTTCTAGACTGTTGCTAAACTAAACCACTCACAGTACAGTGTGCTGATCAATTTTATCTGCCTCTTCAAATAACACCATCTTCTCTCTGTTTCTTCCCTTGTGGCACTTAGAGTTAATGATAATACTGATGTTGAAAACAAACAAAACTGAAGGAAATAAGTGAAACTAACTTTCTTTGATTTATGCCTTTTAAATATACTGATATAAATTCCTTATAGGGTAGAGGACAAAACAATTCGGCCTGAATCTCAATAGCTAGAATGATATTTTGACATTTTTCTGTGCTTATATTATTCCCAAAACACTAGACCGAGAAATCATTGAGTTAGATACTCAGATATTAGCATTACCGTTTCAATGGGTGGGTTATATATCTGAATGACGAGCCATTTTCAGATTTTATTATGCTATTTTGCCATCGAGTAGACAGAGCTAGAGAGTAAGTCAATATCCCATTTATAATTCAAATATCCTTGTCCAAGTCTCTGAATATATTTTTTCACAATAATAAACTGGTTTCCTAATGAGAACTGAAGAAGACCATTTATCCCAGTCTCTAAGAAAACTACATGTTTAGAATGTTCTCTGGTGTTAATTGTTCTGGAGACCAAGACACCTTCTGGAATATAAACTCATTTTATAGTGAAGGAAAAAGAATCCCAAAGAGGTTAGGTGATTTTTTCAATAAATATGTGGGGTCAGAACTTGTTTGTTGGAATAATTTATAATTTGGTGGTCTTAGAGATTATAACACAGATTCAGGGACAATTTTGAGGAAAATCTAAATGAATTGAAGAAAACTGATAAGGTAGGTTACTTTAGTTTTAGCAGATGTCTGAAAATATTTTAACATCAAAAATATGCCAGGTTTCTGTTCATTGTAGGAACATTCTATTTCTAGTTTCTTTGCCCAGTGATGTGCTGGTGAATGTTTGACAATCTCTTTAGAAAAAAAAAAAAATGTATTCAACTGTGTATATTTTACACACTTTTAAGTTTAATCTCTGCTATTATTATTCTTTGTTGCTTTCTTAAATCCAGTCAATCAAAACAATAAATCAAGCCCTGATTTGTAACACTTATGGATTTTCATGGTGTACATACTCTTGTAATGACTGATTTCAAGCTTCCAACCTGAGGTCATTCAAAGCAGAGTTGAAAAGAGATATAAACATCATGATAAAGAATTATACTACTAGATATAAAAGACCCAAGTAACTTCAAGATATAAATAATAGTAAAAATAATTAGAAATTAATGAGTTTTAAATATTTTACTTTTATTCCTAATGTGATTTGTGAGTTGGTATAATTTAATGTTTAAAAATGGCTATATTTAACAACTGTCTCAGAGTGTTCTTATATATGTATATATTTATTTTCTTCTTTTCTAAGTGAGTGGAGGTGACATAGAAACAGAGACTCCTGCATGCACTCTAACCAGGACCCACCCAGCAACCCTTGTCTGGAACCTATGCTTTTCCCATCTGGGGTCATGCTGGCAATTGAGCTATTTTTAGCACCTGAGGCTCCATATAGTCATTCTCAGTACCCGGGGCCAATGTGCTTAAATCAATTGAGCCATGGCTGAGGGAGGTGAAAAGAGAGAGAGAGAGAGAGAGAAGGGGGAGGGGAGGAGAAGCAGATGGTCACTTCTTCTGTGTGCTCCAAGTGGGAATCAAATCAGGCACTTCCTCATGGAGGGCTAACGCTCTACCCCTCAACCAACTGGCCAGGGTTCCTATAGTTTTAATAATTGGGTTGTCCTATCATGTATAAATTAGTTTTAGTCATCACTGCCTATGTCCTTAGAGGAAAAGGACCACAAAAACAATTATACAGTGCATATGTATCATTTATTGTATACAACATATTCAGCATTTGTGAGGCATATATTTCATATGTGTGCTTTTAGGAGTATGCCTCTGAAACAGTCCTTCTCAAACTTTAATGTACATATAAATTACTTGAAGATCTTGTTACAATATAGATTCTTGGTCTGAGATTCTGTATTTCTAAGATATTACTAATGCTTCTGGTCTATAAAGCATACTTTAAATATCAAAGTCCCAGGCCATGATGGCAAACCTATGATACGTGTGTCAGCACTGACACACATAGCCATTTTTTATGACACGCCGCCACATGCAGCCGCATACCAGAGAAGTATGGGGCCACATGCTGAGAAGGATATTTCATCCTCGGCTCCTGCACGGCCAGGTGCAGTAGCCAAGGATAAAACATTGGCTGTAGTGTAGACACTCTGTGCTGGAGGTCTGTAGGCCAAAACAACAGAACTCTGGCACAGAGCGTCTAGTTCTGGGACTTCTAGTTCTGGGACTTCCGGTTAGGCCATTAGGGGATCTTTAACCTCACTTCCAGCCGGTGGAGCAGGGAGCAGCGGAATGCCGTGAGGGACGCATCTCTGGGGGCCCTGTGATCGCCATTACCAGCAACCACATAACCACAGCAACCATCATCCAATCTACTGGTCTGGGGTGTCGTGGATTTCTAATTGACCATCATTACTGAGATAAGTGACGGGGAGTCTGGGAGAGGTGAGGCCCTGTGCTATGGGTGCCATTTCCCACCATTAGAAATAGCGGCAGCCATCTTAATTTACATAAGATGCAACCTGCAGGATTTCAAGACAGCATCTGAACTCAGGTGTTTGTCAACTTGAGGTCAAAGCTTGAGAATATGGAAAGGTGCCACTTAGAGAATCAAGAGGAGTGCCACTACAAACAGGAAATTTGGAATTCCTGGAACCAATTACCAGACATTTTTAGTACCCTGAAAAATATAGCAATGGCTTTACTCACAATTTTTCCCTCTATGTACTTTTGTGAGACCTTATTCTCAGCATTAAATAATATCAAAATCAACAAAAGAAACAGATTGACAGGTGAAGTTAGTAGAGCTTGCTTGGGTTTGAAGTGTACAAAATACCAACCTTCAATTGAAGATTTAGCCAATGAAATTCAGCAACAAAAAAGTCACTTATAGGCAGGTTAGTTAAAGAATTCCCCTCCCCCTTACTTATCTTAGTTCATAGCACCCCACACAAGTTAAATAATATCAAGAACAACAAAAGAAACCAACTAACAGATGAACAAAGAAGTCACTAAGCAGGTAAGGTAAATAATTAGTTTTTGGTTTATTAAATACAGTTATATATTACAATTATACATTTTTGTTATTTAAACTATAACTATCACAAAATTATGGGTTTTTTTCTCGAAGTTACATATCACTCGAGTTACGCTAGTTTTTTTGGTGAATTTTGACACACTAAGATCAAAAGATTGTCTATCACTGTTCCAGACTGATTTCCTTAGATTATATATATAGATGGAGAGAAAGAGAGAGAATATGTGTATGTATGTAATATGAAAAAGGTCCCTCTATCTGCTCAAAACAGAACAGTATGTAATTCTGTAGAGAAAACAGGCCAAACAAACAAACATAAAAACAGGAGGTGGAAGAGTTGAGGATGGGTTAGTGGAGAAGGAGGAACTGCCACTTAGAACAATTTAGATACAAAAATTCAGTAAACAGTTAGAAAAACAAATTTAAAGACCAGAAGTCAAGACTTATTAACCCTAGTATTAAAAAAAAAAAAGTTTAAGAAGCCTCAAACCAATTCAAAGTCAATGAGATGTTAGGATACGGGGGCGACACAAAAATCTGGAATTTGAACCAGGTCCATTTGAAGTTAATCTTTCAGGCATTTATAGACACTTAAGTCATTAATAAAAAAACAGTATGGTCTAGAAACTTTAATCTGGTGTTATGCGAATTGTAGACAAATAGACAAAGTAGATTTGGTGCAGAGAGGCTGTTTATGAAAAGCTACCAATTGTGTGTGATAAATATCTGTGTTAGGAGGTGAGAGGAGCCCGGAGGACTCTGGGTCTTGGCTACAGAAGATGAAGACTCGGAGATGCGGAAGCCGAGTGATGGGACACAGCGTGGCAGCTGATGAAATAGCATCTTCAAAGGACAAGGAGCCTGTCTCCTTTCTCTTTCCCTTTGTTTTAAGTAGAGAATAAATTGAACGATATTCACCGTGCTTATTACTAATCTAAAGGTCAAGTAATTGGAAGGCATAACTCATGACAGGATTAGTAAGATGATAATTAGGAATTTATGGTCGCAAACCTCCATGAGAAATCTTATATCTGCTCCTTTTCTCCCTTTGACGACAAGACAAATCTGCTAGAACCAAACTCAACAATGAGTTCTAGCTTTAGCCTGGAAGCAAGGAATATGGATTCCTAATCATTTCATTATTCAGAATGATTTTACTCTCAGCAATCTGCCCTTAAGGTTGTTTGTTTGTTTTTCAGAAGTAATCTGGGTATAAAAATAGGGGATAATTTTTCATGAAAGCAGTGATTCTGAAAGCTAAGGTTAGGCAGACAAGACTAGAGACTACAGTAATTCAGAAAAAGAAAACCTAGGACCTCATTGGAAAGAGAAGAAGAAAAATACATTTTAAAACCTAATATAGAAAATATTTTTTCCAACACTATTATAGAAAATTTCAGAATATCTATTTTTGTCATGAATTAGTACAGAAACAGGGTTTGCAAATATTAAAAGCAGGGAAGATGATCTTTTATGAACAACAGTTCACACAGAAAGTATTTCAATAGTGAAAGAAAAGAGGAAAGAACTTTAATTTATTGAATTTAAGAAGCCATTAGGGAATTCAATGGTTGTAAATAAATTAGAGATCTGAAAAAAAAAAATTTAAAAAGAAATTAGAAATCTGGCATCAGGGTGTGAATATGTTTTAAAGTTATGATGGCAGATGTGATGGCATACTGAAGGAGAGAAATGTCTTCACAGGTGACTCAGGGAACATCTATGAGTGGGAGCCAAAGGAGAAAACATAAGAAGGAAGAATTAACGGGAGGAACTATGTTGAAGAAGGAGTAGGCTTCCAGTAGAAGAGCTTTTCTTTCCCCTCCAGCCAGAAGAAGAATTCAGTTAAATAAATCTGCTGTCATCAAATCCATCCATTTGAATTCAGTATAATTTGCATGGGAATTTCTAATTTTTGCAAAATCAGGTCATTTATTCTTAATTTAAAATACCAGTTGTCCTAAATTAATTCTCTCCCTCAGTGCATTAGTGTATACCAACGTGATCTACTTATTAAGTGAATCTCAGAAAGAGTACTTAATGAAAAAAATCTAGACATTTTGAATCACCTTCGGTGACCCATTGAGAGAGTTAAAAGGCACCCTCCCATAGGCATAGCAAAAGTCCCTTGAAAAAACAGCGTAGTATGCCAAAGGTTCAACTGTCCACGGGTTCTGGTTGTCCTGCCCAAATAATAACCTCTAACAGCTTTTTTGGATCTGTTTCAATGCATTATGAATATACTTAGAATTCCAAAGTGCCATTCTTTTTTTCTTTTTTAAACCCACCAGCAATGACCAATGCTTATTTGCTTATGCAATCACCTTATATATCTTGCAGCATGATCAGTATTTCCTTAAGGATAAATGTCACAAGATTCCAAGGTTAATTTAGCTTGGTTGTCAGTATATAAAAATCAACTCAAATTTTCATCCTATGTTATTGAATTTCATCAGATTTTCCCCAAAGTGATCTCCTTGTCCCAGTCCTGTTTTTTACAAAGCGTCTTTCTTAATGCAAAAAATCATCCCATCTCCATGTTTCTCTCTTCAATTTTCAACCAATCCCAAAGGTGAATCTATATTAAGCAATTCTAGTTTTTTACCTGTGTACTGAGTTTCACCAGCCATGCAACCTTGGTAAAAGTTAAAGCAATAGAAATATGTATGACTTACTCAGGAAATCCATATTGCTATAAAGATGTAAATTCCTAACTTAGACAACTATTTCTGAGAGTCAGAGACATTTTCAAATTTTAGAATATTATTTTCTAAAAGATATGTCCTTGTGAAAAACTACTTTTCAATTCAACAGACATTGAATATCTGCTATGTAACAACAAATACGGTAGTTTTTGTGAAGAATAGGTGCAGAGAAATTCTAAAAATTAAAAATATATGGTATTTTCTAAGATACATAAATGTAAAATGTGCATGTGTTAAAAATTGGAGGCATAGTGAGAACATGGAGGCTAGAAAGATGAAGGTCAACTAGGCAAGTTTAAGGGATATTTACTAGATAGAAGGGCATTTGAGCTAACCCCTAAAAGAAATGTGTTGTTCCAGAAGGATTGGTACACATCATTCCACATGTACTTGTAGAGGAAAGGAAAGAGTGTGAAGAAATATTGAGGTACAAGAACACAGGTCTGTAGAAGGGCAAGTAATTTGTATGAGGCATAGGATGTGTTGTGAGGCTATGCATGGAAAAGATGGTGGAAAAGGAGCTTCCCAAATCCAAAACTAGAAAGAATGGCAGAGTAGACTATTGGGCAAATAAGTTTGTAAAATGTGATTTTTATGCTCACTTTGTTAAAAATGGCACTGCCCACGTGAAACTGCTAATTGCCTTCCTGCTTGAAAAGGGTCATTTTATGCTAATGTTGCTGGAGGAGGGGTTGTCGCACCAAAAAGTTTTAAGAAGTCAAGTAGAAGGAAGAAGGAGGTCATGTTTTGCAGAGTGAAACAGGGAGGAAGTGTGTGAGGAGAAGAAGCAGCCAAGATGGCAAGGTGCTGAAGGAGAAGCCAGTTTGTGCAGAGAGTAGAGGGGAGAAGGTGTGCAAATGGGGAACAGAGGTGAGGGCTCTTGCGAGCTCTGCTGAGACTGGTGGGGGCCTTTGATTCTAGGAGAAACCAGAAGAGATTCTCCTGGTTGTGGAACTAGAGAATGTGTGAGTGGGTTTTGGTGCCTTCTGTGTGTGTTTTTACTCACAGGCCGGTTGTGAGACTAGAATAAAGGTACGGTCCACCATTTTTCGGCTCTGCTGTTTCTTTACTGTCTGCCCAAATTCAATGAGAAGCTGCACCTACCTGCCTGGCCATGGTGGTGTAACTACTGGCCATACATAAACCCACTGAAGATATTTAAACAAGAGAATTATATGGATAAGGATGTCTTTGATATGATTTAAAACTTGTTTGGTAGGATTAGAACAACGAAAAGACAATATGGTTTTCTTACTTCTATACTTTATTGATTTTTTTAAATTAAAAAGTTTTTAAAAAAGAGTTGCTATAACCTGACCTGTGCTGGCACAGTGGATAAAGTGTCAACCTGGAATGCTGAGGTCGCCGGTTCAAAACCTCTGGCTTGCCTGGTCAAGGCACATATGGGAGTTGATGCTTCCTGCCCCTCCCCCTGTTCTCTCTATGTCTTTCTGCTCCCTCTTTCTCTCTCCTCTCTCTAATAAAAAATGAATAAATAAAATGTTAAAAATAAAAGAGTTGCTATAATTTAGCTCAATAACATGGTCCAGATAGTAAATTTCAACAATAACTATTTTTAATTTAGAACAAACAACTTCTCCTGCTTATTTACAACTTCTTTGATGTAAGGACTTACAATTCAACAAGAGACTCCCAAACAGAAATTTATCTTTTTCTTTGCATTTCTTCCTTAGGTTGACATCTCTTTGAAATTTAAATTAAGATAAGACTCATTATGAATTTATGTACCATAAAATCAAAGAAAGAAATCAGGGGAAAATTGGATGATGGTTCTTGATCTCTAGTTTTTCTTTCTTTTAGAGTGCCTTTTCTTAAAAAAATACATTTGAGCGTTAAAAGTATTGACTTATATAATTAACCTTCATTTCAGAAGCAATCAGGTTATCCAGGTACCTCTTGTGACTTTGTTTTTATCAATGTTTTTAATCAGTGGTCAAACTCTCTTTATTAAATTGGGAAATTATGATTATTACTTCTTTGCTCCAATTTATTGTCAATTCATCTAATGACCGCTATTCATTAGCAAATGCTTCAGATGAGAATATGATCTTAAGTTTAGTGAAATTAATACATTTTGTTGCATTTATATTTTTGTTCTAAACTTTAATACTAATATTTTAGTGCAAAATTTTGTGATGTCCTAAAAAGAAATAGAATTATTTAAGAACAGGAACATGGAAAACAAATTTGGGGGCCAGTTTCTAATTTATTTATTTTCAACCTTGTCTGACTGATTTAAAAAATAATGTAACCGGTGAGTCACCTCTCTTAAGCAATAATATAAAGCAATATTTCTCAAATTTTTAAAAATCATTACATATTATATATGGGAAATCAAATATATAAAATAGATAAAGTCTGTGATGTTGTGGTCCACAGTGGGCCTTTGAGAAGCAAGGATCTCTTAAGCATTAATTTATTATTTCCTCCATAAATATTTTTGATATCTGGTTTGGTCAAATGTGTGCTAGTAAGTGCTAGACATAAGAATGAGCCTGCCATTTTTAATTTAGTTGTTAGAGAGAGACATTTAAACAATAACCACCAATACAGACACACACACAAACATTCAATGACCACTGTAGTAACTGATAAAAAGGCAAAGACCCATAGAATTATGGGGCAGTATAATGAGAATAAAATTAAATGAAGCAACAAGGTATACAAGTCTCTCACCTTTACATGGAAAGCCTAATGATAATTCCTATTCCAGTGCCATCTATCACTTTAAAAGATAATTGTGGAAGTGACCTACGACATTGATGCTCAAACCTTTTAAGTGTCACTGCCTACAATTTGACGGAGAAAGATCCCTTAAAGATTTCTTCATTATAAAAACATCTTTCTGTCTGCTTTTGCATATGAAAGCTTAGGGTGTTTCTCTTGAGCTGCCCTTAAACGATTTATGTGTGTAATGTGGGGACTGGTTGAGAAAGAGGAGGTCAGCATGCACAAGGCTGGCTGCTCATCCGTCGGACGCCCAGCCCCCGCTCGCTGCCTCTTCCACGGTGTCTTTCCCCCTCCTGGCCTTTGTTGCTGTCATGATGTATCATATCGACTAGAAGACTATTTCATACCTTTTCTCCTGCTCCGCTATGTCTGCAATAGTTTATGAGAATATTAAAGGAACATGCAACTGTTAGTGATGGATAAATGAGCCATTTCGAGAGAAAGAAGCTGTGTTTCGAGCATGCACTCATACACCCTTTCCTTCCTTCCTCTTTTTTTAAAAAAAAAATAACATCATTGAGATATAATTTACCTACTGAAAGTATCTATGTTAGTGTACAGTGGGACGTTTTTAGTCAATTTATGGGGCTGTGCAACCATCAGAATATCTAAATCACAAATTTCTGAGAATGCTTCCAATACTTGGCAAATATCTCTTCTTCCTGTTCACCGTCTGGTCTCTCCTTACCTGTTCTGTTTCAAGTAGACGGACTCTGAGTACAATGTAGTCTTGCACCTGACACGTAGCACGATGATGCTGAGGTCTATCTATGTTGGATCACACATCAGTAGTCCATGTGCGTTTTATTGCTGAATAGTATGACGTTATTTTACTCATTCACTCTTTCCCTCTTTACTCGGCGGCAGCAGGGAACCAGCCGTGGCTCCAGAATGTCAGATTATGTTCTTGCTGCTCCATTCCTACTACCCCATTGCCATCTCACTCCTCCCCTTCTAGAACCATCAGTTCTTTAAAACTCAAGGTCCCTCCTCCACATCTCTGGGCTGGAATCCCTAAGGTGCCTCTTTTCCCCAGCCAGCCCTACCTGAGAGCAAACGACTTAGGTAAACAAATGTGCAGTCTTGCCGCAAATGGGAAAAACAATAGGGCGAGAGAAATGGAGGCAATGGCGCGGAGAGGCAGGAAGCCGCCTGTGAACTCATTACGGCAGGGATTCCAGGGACTGCTCAGGACGTCTTCTGACAGCTGGTAAATAGCTCATCTTTTTACGGGGAAGAGACTGGCTTATGTTTTCCTGATATATGCGTTGTCGCCCTCGCACACCTGTGTGATGTTTCCACGCAAGTAATTCGTAAGGAGAGGATGACTAATGGGAAAAATCTGGCATTTACTTTTATTTTTTAAAAAAATTAGGTGAATCTACCATTATCCAGAATTCCTTGCCCTGGTTTGGACAGAGACTTTAAAAAGAAAAAAATGTTGGTTTTATGCTTAGTTCCAGAGCTGTTTACGAAACTGGTTAGCACTGGGGAAAACACTGGTCAACATATGTTATAATTATTTGTAATTTTGACAAGGGCCACTCATAGGAAGAGTATGAAGTCTGCATAAACAGAGACACACGCACATACCCTATTTAAAACTATACGAGTGATGATATACTTAAGAAGAAAATTGTCTCTAGATAAATATGTAACTTCGTGCTAAAAATATTTGTCCATTTTAAGTTTGCATGGAGAATGGAAATAATTTTCTTTACATCTGCATTTTTAAAAGGTTTATTTGGACACAGTTTGATAACATAATTGCTAAGTGATAAAAACCGTTGTCGCCGCCTCTCTCTTTGGGGCACAGGAAAAGAATTGTCTTGAACAGTGTACTTTAAATTGTTGCAAATGCTCTCAAGAAGTAAACTCTTCCTCTTGCTTAAGAAATTGAATAATCAATCCACATAGGAATTATAGTTTCAAATTTTTAAATAAATATTTAAAAATGAATGCAAATTTTAAAACCAAAGGACTCATACCTGCCAAGGTGTGTTGCGGGGTTGTAGTTGGGAAGCAGGAGCTTGAGTCTGCGCCTTAGACCACTCGGCCATCCTGACAAGAACACACTGTAGTTGGGAGAGTAAGTTTGAGGGTCTGGGGATCGTCCAACACAAGAAGGAGTGATGTTTCCCCCACTGCCATTGTACGCGTTCACTAAGTAGTTACAGAGACCAGCTTTTCACCACGGCGTGATACCTGTGTCAGTACTCGACTCACTGGTAGAGCTCTGGGAGCCCGCACGTCCTAAGAAGCTCTGTCATAGTCTGTAAGACGCACGTTGCTCTTTTATATTCGCTCGGAAAGTAGGACACGTGCTATAGAATTATAGAAAGAATGATGTTCCAGCATAGATTTTTCTCGTTGACATATTCCCAACGAGCAACAGTAGTGGGCGAAGGGCGGAGCCTCTCACCAGGCTGGACCACGTGCTTCTGGGGCTTCAGGCTCGTTGCTGAAAAGTAAGTACATCCTTATTTCCATTTGCATGTAGTGTTAATATCATTCTTCATTTTACAGACTCTCATGTATTACTCTTCATAACACTGTGAAGTAGGCAAGGCCAGCATTTTCTATTACTGACAAGTGGCTAAGGATCAGAATGAAACGATTTTCTAAAGACCACTTAGCTCAACTTGCCCACAGGCCAAGGGGTCCTATGCCAAGAATCAGGTGTCATGATGTGACAGGCTTTACTGAAGGCTCTTACTTTATGTTGCCTAGTGTGATATTGAACTTCTTCATTGTAGGATGGGGGGGGGGGTAGAGTTATTTCTAAGGTTAATCCCTGCTCTAAAAGCTATTTGTGATTCTCACAGTTTAAACCTGAGCTCTGGAATCACACTTGGTCCGTAATTCTCAGTGTGAGGTCCCCAACCAGCAGCAGCAGCAGCAGCAGCAGCAGGAAACCGGTTAGAAATGAAGATCACTGGGCCTCGTGCCAGAGAGACCCAATCCGAAGTCCCATTACTCTGAGTTTTACCAAGCCCCTCAGGTGAGGTGGAGGCCCCGTGAAAGTCAGGCTCACCAGCCTGTCCCCTTCAGATTGGCATCCAGGTGCTTACAACTGTGGGTCATTAACTCTCAAACCATTTTAGTTAAGTCTCTCCTAAGTTAGGCTGATGCTTGCGTTGACCCAACAGGCTTTTGTGTTTGTTTGTTTTTTGAGTTACTGGAGAGGGAAGCAGGGTGAGCTGTCTCTAAGATGAGCTTATCTATTTCACCTCTGGCCCTGTATTCTCCAGAGGACTGTTTAAAAGAGACACGATGCTGGAAAGAAGTGGTGTGTCTGTTTGTGGGGGACTGGCTTGGCCAGGAAAAACACATAAAGTTACATTTGGACCGAGCTTCCTGCAACAGAATCCCACAACCCCACACTCAGGGAAGCACTGGGAAGAGGATGGCTATTTTGCAAATTACGGAAAGGAGGAAATGACAGGCATAAGTGGAAAGCGATAAGCCATCACCTTGCAAAGTTTCAGAAGCTTCTAGATCCGGGTTTTCCAGCAATGGCACCATTGCCCTTTTGGACTGGGTGCCTCTCTGTTGAGGCAGCATCCTGTGTGCTATAGGGTGGTTAGCAGCATCTCTGGTCTCTACTCTTGAGATGCCAAGAGCCATCCCTGTGTGAGTAATGATAGGCAAAAATGTCTCCAGACATTGTCAATGTCCCCTGGAGAGTAACATTACCTCCACTTTGATTGAGAACTAGAGCCCCAGGCCAACTGCGAACAAAGTACCCAGTACTCTGGGTAGAAGCCGATATCTTCTGAACATCTTGCTTCTCCTAGCCGCTATTTCAGAACCAAGGTCCAAAGTGGAGACACAAACTCTTGAGAACCTTTGTCTCTGTGCATGAAAAATATATCAGGAACGAGAAGGAGACGGTGCAGCCAAGGAAGCAGTCACGGCTCTTGGGCTCCCGGCGACAGCAGACTTGGAAAGAACAGCCAAGCGCGGGAGCTGCAGAAGTGGATGAGCCGAAAAGGAAGCTGCCAGCCGTTAGCGGGTCTGTACACCTGAAGGTCTGTACAAAGAGCCCTGTGCGCAGGCCCGGGAGCCGGCGCTGAGCCCTGCCTACTGCGCAGCTCGGCTTAGGGCATCAGGCAGACATGCTCTCTGCTTCCAAATGCCACTGACTGCCCCCACGGAGACATTTGCTTCTCTAAGTAACCTGAAAAATAACCTCTGGGTTTATTTGGAGGTACTTCTCCTGCACACTCCTTATCCTCGGTATAAGCAGTCGTGGTTCAAAAATACAGAAGGGCAAACCTGCTTGGAGGTGAGTTGGCCGGAGACCTTGCTGTCTGCCCTCGTTTCCCTGATCTCTGTGCACAGTCCAATCTCTTCGAGTCCATCCCTTTGGGAGAATCGCCTGATCACAGCAATTAACTCCTCCTCCACGCCCACCAGAGGGTTCCGACCCTCCCCCAGAGAGCCGCACATTTAAACGTTTTAGATAGGAAAAGCCTTACCAGTTAAAGGAACATTAGCCAGCAGTGTGGTGGATGAATGGCACGAGGGTCAGAAATATATCACCAGCATTTCTGAAATCACACGAGGACAAAGATCAGCGATGGCCACCTGGTAATTAAGACCAGCCTCTTGCGTCCACCTCCTCTGGTTTCCATCTTCTCAAAAGCTCTCTGGGGACTGAGTGGCCTTAATCTGGCTCAATTGCCTTCCAGAAAAATCTTGGCGTATTCTCTGTCATAATAAGCTCTGGCCTGGCCCTGGCCACAAGTGTATATTTGGGTGGGAAATAGTGGTGGCGACAATATGCACACCTGGGGTCCCGCAGAGCCACTGACCTCCAGGTCCATGATGGTCCTCACAGCTCACCATGCCCTCTGAGCTATGCCAGAGCCCCTTTTCTGTTTTCTCAGAGACAACTTTCGCCTGGACAGGATGCAAGTTCCGAATTTGCTTAGCTAGACCGGCTTAACCCACCCTACAAAGTCACCCCCAGCATTTCAGGTAGTGCTGTTTAGTCACAGGCATCGACAGGCATGTCAGCCATTGCTGTCCGTTACTCCGCATCATTCTCCTGTGCACACACGTCCCCTACTCCAGCTACAGCCACGCCCACAGGGACAGTGGCACAGGCAGTGTTTTCAACCAGCCCTCTGCTATCATTTCTTGTGTATTGTGGCATCGCTCTCAAAAGCATTGGCTTCCTGACATTTCCAGGGTATTTGGGACAAATGAAAAAGCAAGGTCTCATTTGAAACAAAAAAGAAATTCGGTCTCAACACACACAAAGCTCTCTTTGTTCTCCTAAGAAGTTCCTTCTGACCCATATCGATTGACAGCCATAAGGTTTCCATCAAAACTGATGTGCTTCCATTCCGTCATCCTGCTGCTTCTTGGAAAAGGAACGACAGAGAAGAATCTGAATGGCCCCACCCCCGTAGAGCTTGAAGACCAGCAGACACGCCTGGCAGCATATGCCCGATGAAGTCATAGGTGCCAGGAAGAGAATGGTAATCCTTGGCCTGTAAAACTAGAGTCAACAAATTTTTGTTTATTTAACATAAGAGAAAAATGGGGCTGCTCATTTCATTTTGTAAGCCAATCATGTGAACCGAAAGGAATTTTTATGTCATCTCTTTGACATGACTTTTATTTTCCAGTCTTTCTGAGTGGGTCATTGCCCCCTTTGGTCCGTCTTTTGGAGTAGATTGTAGCCTCTTTCTCTAAGGGCCCACAGAGCCCAGGGAGACAGCTGTAATGAATGAATTTCACTCTGACGGTGGCTGAGTGAGTTTATCAGTAGTCCTGAAACAAGGACTTCCCTTAAAGAACAAGTCCCCAGGAAAGCACCCAGCAAATAGGGAAGTGGGCTGTCCAGGTGAGGAAATAAATGCTCTCCAGTATAGCTCTGCTAGGAATCCAGGGGGAAGAGCAGCTCCTGCTTCACCTACAAAACTGTGTGGGGACTGGTGACATCAGCTCTCAGTGGGAATACAAAGTTCTATCATTCCACAACACACTGACGCCCCCATCGTAGCCGTGCTTCTGTAGCTGCCTTCCTTGTAGATTAGAGGTTTCCCTTGTTCTTTGCAGCATGAGCTGTCTTATTCGCTGGAAGCCTGAAATAAGACAACACCTTTCCTGTTTCCCTTACTCATTAAAAGTATAATAAATAATTTGTTGCTGTTTTAAAGAGATGAAACTGGTGCCAGTATTTGCTGTGTCTCAAATCCCCAACTTTCATGGGGGTGAAAGCAAGGTGGGGTCACACAGCCAGGATCTGGGTGTGTGTGTGTAAGGAAGCCGGGTTTTCTTACGTCCAAAGCACTGGTGTGCAACGTACACTCGGTACCAGGCTTCTCAGCCCCGGCTGCCGGTTCTGAGCCCTTGGGGGAACCTTACAGACACCGGTGCCCAGGACCCTGACCCAGACCGAATCATAGATCTCTCTGGGGATGGATCCAACACCAGCGTCTCCTAAAGCTCTCGAGGTCAACTCTGCATGCAGCGAGGGTTGAAAATCACCGACTACAATTCCATTCCCCAAAGAATGCTCAGGTCTCTGTGAAATTCACGGCAAAACAGTTTGGGGAACATTGCAAACCGTGAAGGCTTCTTGGATAGTCACAGTGCACATTTGCATATTGTTCATCCTTCTGACCTGAAGTTAAGAAACCCGCTGAACTGTCTTTAAAATTGGGCCCGTTTTAAATAACTTGGCTCTGAAACTTTTTATATTCCCATTCCACCCGTGAGAGCAGCTTCTGTGTGTCAGAGAGCACTTTAGGAAACGCTGAACTAAATGCTCTAGGGACTCCGCGCAGCGTCTAGGTCTGAGATTCAATTTCCATTCTATTCTGTTCTGTTCTATGCCATTCAACAGGCAGCGGTGTCCCAAAGGGATTCCTTTGATTACTTACGACATAAAGACTCTCAGCAATACATGAGGCCCATAGTCATTATCCTCCAAAGAGAAACTTTCCAGTCATTTCCATGAACAATGCTTGGGATCTAGGATGCTTGTTGCTAAATGAAGGGGAGACTGGTTTTGAGGAAGAAGAAAAGACCCTCTGCCTCACTTTGTAAATTAAATTTTACGAGTAGGACCTACTGTTCTCCGGCACAGTCTCCAGGGTGACAACGATGTCAAGGAGACAGAGAAAAGCACCTTGCTCCTGAGGATTAGGTAGTCCAGACCCAGAATTAACCATCTGGATACTAAAAGAGGAGTCTATTTAGGGCTGACGCTAAGAGGGCTATCTGGGTTCTGATAAAACAGAGACAACTAAGTATGTAAATTAAAATTTTAATAGATTATTGCCTTTTCTCAAGTGCATACTTGCCAAACTTGATCCTAAAGTTTACTGTTAGCCACGACCATCTCCAGTAAGCCTGGGCACCTGTGTAATGGACTAGTTAATGTGGGAGCGGGGGTTGATTCTCTGGTTTGCCCACCCAGAGCATTACACGTTTACTTTCTTCTATAAAAGGACTTGTTTGGTTTGTTATAATGAGTACTTCTCAAAGCTGTTCATGTTCTATGTAATGCATTAGATTCTAGGGCCGGGATGAGGATCAAGTTGGACAAGTCTTAGAGCCTTCTGAATGCGCTCTACCCTGCCAGTATCTCTTGCTAATGATGCTCAGAGTTCTTAACACAGGACTTTTTTTAAAAAGGCAAAAAATAAAATAAAATAAAAATTTATATAAAATTGCCCCGCTATAGAAGGCGCATCACATATAGTTTTTATTACCTATAGCATAATTATATATACAATAACACATTCTATGAAATATAATATAAGGACCAAATTCCAATCAACTTGCTCTCTAAAGAGTCAGTGAATTCCTTAGCCAGATTGTGGTTGAAGGAAAGGTCCCATCGATGGTCAAAGACATATATACTTCTTTAGGCATCTCAGTGCTAGCATCCTTTATCAGGCACAAATCATATTTTCTGTTGAGCACTATCATTCCACTTATATCTTGAAATGCTTTCTTTCATTATGAACTTTAAATCAGAGACTTTAGATGTTTGCAAATTTGCAAGCTCTTAACACCGCCTTGAAATTCAGACTTGACTATAGAATCTTCATTACATGCATTTCTATAGTGTTTATTACAATTTTTCTGTTTTGGGGAAGAACTTAGTTAGTATGGCCTTCCTCAACACTTGTACTGCTAAGCTGTCTACTACAGATGACTTTTTCCCAGTGTATTGGGCCTTGGGGTTCTTTACTCTGCTGTTAGTGACATTTCAAGTGATGAGACGTGATTATAGTGCCTGGCTTTTGATAGCAGGCATTTTCAGATTGGGTATGATCGCCAAAATGCTCGTTGTCTCTACGACAGTCATTGATTCTATGGCACTTCCTTTAAAGCAATAAAAGATTTTCAAGCCTGTGAAAGCTCATGATTTAACCATTTAATTCCTTTTTTGTTATTCATTGGCTGCATATTCTCAGGTAGTAAGAGATTGGAAACCTATTCTTATCTGGTTGTGGAACAGGAGATGATAAACAGAGATAGTGTAGGAGGTGGTGGTATGGCCCAGTGGATGTGGGTTGAGTCCAGGGTCTGTGTGGTCAAGGGCAGAGATGTGACCCTGAGTAGCAAAGACCAGGAGAAGATTCATGCCTGCGGGCCGTAGTTTGGGGACCCCTGATGTAGAATGTGGCCAACATAAAAATCTTGGGAGATTTTACACAAATGTGTGCATTTTTATACTTCCCCAAACAACTGGTAGAGTTGTTTTCCTGACAACCAATTTGCAAGGAAATTGTTCTCACCATCTCTGTGGTTCCCAGCCAAGTCCCAGTCCCGGGGCCCTCATCTGGGTGACTGCAGTGGCCTTTTTATTGATCCCTCCCACTCTGTGCTCACCTCCCAACCCCCATTATTCCCTGGGATCCTAGCTCATACCATGTCACTCTTTTTTTCAAGACAGCATAAAAGGTAATTACTTTTATAGGAAAAGAAAAAGAAAAAGCCTTAATGTGTGGCATTTGCTGATTCCCCATGTAAATATTTTCACTGTGATCAACTTCAAGCTACCATGGGAAGTCACCTTGGAGGAGGAGAGCTATGTGCCCGGGAGGTCCTGCCAAGACAGTGCGCCCTGGTTCCAGCATGTGACAGGAAAGCTCTTCAATGATGTCTCAAGCCACTCAAGGAAAAGTCTTTGCAAGGACTAGAAGCAAGCCCGTATTTCCAGTTACCTCTTTAATCTCATGTGCAACTCTATTCTCTCCGTGCTAGCTTCATTCTTTCATTACTCAGTGACTTAATTTGTAAAATGGGGATGTGTTTGTAGCAACACATCGTATGAAATGGTATGACAGCACTCAGTATTCTTAAGAAGAAAAATATTTTATTAACTCAAGTGGTGTCAACACTGGCAGTTCCCCAATGCGAGGAAATGTGACACACAGAACACCGAATTTCATTGAGCTAGACAAATTACTCGGTGACTGTGTCTCCCCACAAAACTGGATATGAACCAAAGTTTCTGTCACCTGATTTACTGTGAAGAGTTTCTATCTCTATGCAGAGAAATGGGAAGTATTTGCTAGAATTTGAGGATGACTTTAAAAGGCAAGGATGAATCAGCTGCCATGATGTATTTAGTCACATCAAATCCTGACCACTTTGTATGTAGGTTCAGTCAGTAATGCTTGACTCCGAGGTCACCAGGTCTGCTGCGTTCACCTTCTTGTCCCAATCAGCCATTCATTTCTGCTCTATAGCCCACCTGTGCCTTTTGAAAGAAGATACTAGATATCAAGCTATGACATTTCATTCCTTCCAGAAAACTGGGTCTACAGAGAGTAAAAGAGGTTTGAAAGAAATGATTTGCAAACGAGTGTTCCACATGTATTTGTCAAGGTATGACTTGTCATTTTGTGTTTTTTCAAATTTTTTTCTGAACTTGGTGATATTGTCTAGGGGAATGTTATTTACTGTTTCTACCAGTGATGCTTTGGGGGTCTAGGTGGAGTGGGAAGAAGAGTTGAGCCAGGTTGATTTATGCTCATGAAGCTTGTGTGTACAATGCAATTGCCTTTTTAGCCTCATCCTTATGGGAGAGTTTTGTTTGCCTGGGTTTTACAAAAATGTTCAATGAAAGACAGGGGAAACCAATGAAACTTGTTTATGTGTATGTTTCTTACACTATTATTAGTAGAAATGAATAATACCAACCAAAAACAATGCATTAACTTTATCTAAACTTTTTAAATTTGGCCAAACAATATTCAAAATAATTTATCTCCTTATTGTGCAAAATTAAATTAATAGTGCTCATGTAACTCTTTCATTGCATAAAATTTACACATGTGCTTATTCTCGTATCTTATAAAGAAATACTAATATGTCAGTTTTTCCATTAAAACAGTCTCCTAAATGTGTGGGACTATACTAGGGTCTGGTAGTTAAAGAACAAACTTAAAAAACGTCATTTTCTCCCCACGTCAAAAACTTTTAATTGGGAACAAAAAAGTAAAATTATGAAATGAATCAGAAAAAGAAAATCTGTTCTATTTGCACTTTTTTGGGTTTAGGAAGTAGAAAAGTTTAGAAGAATCAACCATCAGTGAGAGCAGATTGCTCTCTGTTGGAAGGTGAATTGAGGCTGGATGTTAACGTACAGGTATGATTTGAAAAAATGGAAAGAATAGCTTTTCCAGAAGAATGAATTATTCACGCATCCTTTCATCTGAAGGGGATTTCTCTCTTTCACATTATGATCTTTATTATATCTGTCTTAACTCTTGTCTCCACCTCTCTACTCTAAGTTTTGGGAAAACCAGTATCTTATTCTCTGTTGAACGGCTGGATCTAGCACCCTATCTGGCACAGATAGGTCTTTAATAGCTACAGATTTAATTAATTCATTAGAAACGTATTAATTAATCAGTATTTGTGTTTTTGATGGAGATCAGCAGCAGAGAATAGATATTGGTGAATTCAGTAGCAGAAAATATGATTGAATGTATATGGCATTGTTACATTATAAATGATTTTACAATCAAATGCTGGCGCGGGCATTTGAGCAGGGAGTGTTTCCTTCCGCGGCTGTTCAGCAGACTCACCTAGTAGTACTGTGGCAGGAACAGGAGAGGAGAAGCTCTCCTGCAGACCAGAGCTCGTTTGGTGCTTGAGGCTGTCTGCACCTGTGATGATGCAGCATCTCCTCTATCACCCTGCATTTCCTGAGAGTGACCTTGCATTTGACACAGCTGTGCTCATCACATTAACACTGCATACAAGGGCCAGGGTGTTGATGGTAGACGAAGCGGGTGCTAACGAAGGTTGATCATAAAATGTAGGCTGCACACAGAAAGACCAGATTTACAGCAAATGAGGAGGAGCACAGGGAAGACAGCAAAACCAACAGACAAGATGTTCCCCAGAAAAGTGTCTGAGGAGACATTTCAGGTTAAGCGAACAGAGATGGTGAGCTGGAAAGACAAATGTTAGTAGTTAACGGAGCTGGAAAGACAGATGTTTGTAGTTAACGCTACAAATGCTTAAGATTTAGGGTACGGAGGGGATGAAGTTATTGGTAATCCAAAGGTCCAGGCACTGACCACGAGAGCAGTGGCTGGGACAGGAAGAAGAAAGAGCACTTTGAGGAGCTTTCAAGAAAGGAGGTGGCCAGGGGGTGTGCACATGTTAACACTGTATCTTATGCAGTATTCTTAAATTGACCTACAACTTACAATTTTTCACACTCTAGTTTTTTGTTTTTTTTTAAATTTTATTTATTCATTTTAGAAAGGAGAGGGAGAGAGAGAGAGAGAGAGAAAGAAGGGGGAGGAGCAGGAAACATCAACTCCCATATGTGCCTTGACCAGGCAAGCCCAGGGTTTTGAACCGGCGACCTCAGCATTTCCAGGTCGACGCTTTATCCACTGCGCCACCACAGGTCAGGCCCCTCATGCTCTAGTTTTTGAACTAGGTGAGTTGCAATGAAAACCTCTTCTGGCGGCTCCCATCTAGTTTCAAAGCCTGTATATTCCAAGGCTTGCAAACTCATTAAGGGAAAATTGAAATGGATGCCCACCAATGACAGCTATAAATGAGGAAAAAACCCAACTTTCCTGAAAAAAAAAAAGGGACCTATTAAGTTAATTGTCCTCTTCAGTAAATAAGAAACTCCCTTTCTGTGAAACAGCCATGGAAGTCACACTTCCTTGGTCCCCTTACGTGCACATAAAAGTGGTTTATTTTAGTAAGAAAGATCTTAAATTGAAACGTGCACTCCAATAAACTGTAAACCCTCAGGGGTGTGTATCTTTCCCTGTTGTACTACACAACAAGCTCACCGTGCAGTACAATAAATAACAGACAATAAATATTATAATGAGGCCAACGAAGAGACTGCATTCATTATAATAGAAAAATGGTTTCCTTCTTGCTTTTTATTTTTTTTTAAGATGCTACCGAGGGCATTAAAACTGTTGCTATTATGTTGTGATAATCGCTTCTAATTTGTTATGAATAAGGATGAGTAGGAGAGGATGAAGTCTGATCAAAGGCAAATTTTAACACCGAACCCTGAAACCCTAAGGGCGGCACCATAAAGCCATGAAGCACATAATCCAAGTGCTCGCATTGACACACAGCATTAGATTCAATTACTTTGTCTGAAGGAAACCAATCAGGGAGAGTGTGCTGTTTCAGGAAAGTCGTTCTAGAAAAACAGGGAGCCAGGCTTCTGGCCTCTGTGTGGGCAGTCAATGGCATCTGTATTTCAATTTATCATGTGATTACATTTGGGTGCATTAAGCTGATGTGCAGCCCGTTGTGCATGAAGACAGCACATCGACCACTCCATTTAGAGTAACTAAGGCATCTATGAATGAGTATTTGTTTCTTAAGTAGTATCTCTAGTGATTCACATTTGCATGTCACTCTGATTATACGGATGAGGGATGGAAGGTCGGGTTTTAGAACTGCGGGCATGATTTTTGTTTTGTTTGTTTTTTTATTTTTTAAATAGACTCAAAAAATGCCAAGGAGTACAGTTCTCAGCTTTACCAGTTTGCCAAGGTAGTGTGTTTAATAGAAAAATTTATGAAATGGGTTTTTTGTTGTTGTTGTTATTAAACAGAAAAACACACCCTTGTTTTACATTCTCATTTTAACCCACAGATCTCCACAGGGACCACTGGGTTATGCATTACCACTCTGTCTGATAAGTAAATTAATCCATTTGGATATAAATTCTCCCGTGGTCACACGATGATTTAGGACTGGAAGTAGAAACAGAATTCCTAAGTAGGCTGGATAAAAAGTGTGGGTGCAGAGTGTGTGTGTATGTGGGTATAAGATTTATAGTGTTTTTTTGCAGATGCACAGATTATAGATTTTTTTTCCACTTTGCAGGTGCTTCCTGGAAAAAAAAAAGTGGTTTGACTATTTAATTGTGGATCTTGAGCTCAGTTCTCTTTAGACTCTGGGGATTTCTGGATGACATATATACTTACTCTCTATATTTTACTTTATTTCTTCACTTCCTTCTAAACCAAACTTTATTTCAAAATTTTTTTATCTGATAGATTCATTTTAGTTAAGCAAAATTTTCTAGACAGTTGTAACCTTTTAATTTAATATATATGTATAAATTATGTTAGAATAAGTAACTATATATTCCCTTTAATTAATGTCTAAATTTAATTTAAATTCCTAAACACTTACATATTACCTTTCATGCTCAAAGAAATATACCAAATGCATAGGAGGTAAAGGAGTGTATAAAATTTAATCCCTATCTGCAAAAATTATAAATCTTATGTTGGTATATAATAGCTATAGTATAAGGCAGAAAATAAAAATAATACAAAACTATTCAAGGTAGAGAAGAAAGACTGTATTGAGGAAAGATTCAGGGAGGAAATGGCATTCAGTTTAGGCTCTGATGAACTTGAAAGTTTTTGTATGTTTTTTTAAGGATGTGTAGTTTGAAGAGGAAGTCTGTCCCAATGGGACAGAATTATGGGAATGGGTAATATGTCAAGGCTGCAAAGGAGGTTGGGTCACATCATGCAAAGCTTTCGTTTCCTTACAGAGGAACTGGGCTCTATTTGGGGTAATTCTGAAGATTCTAAAGAAGGGAAATGAAGAATTCTATTTCCTACTTTAGGGCTTTTTTTTTTTCAGGTTAATGATTAATGCAGTGGAAAATTGATACAGAGAACCTAAGTAAGGTATCATTTAGTAGCCAAGACCAAAAAGATAATAAAAGCTTTGTACATAGTTTGGAAAATAGAAGAAAGATGTGAGATCCGGGGAGAAGAGAGAGAATTTTTGACCACTTGAATATGTGTCCATAAGAAGAAGATAAGTATCAATGCACTTGGAAGTTTTTGGTCTCTGTGGCTGAGATAGTGGTGATACTATTGAAGAACAAGTTTCAATAGAGGGGACAGGGAGATGATGCTGAATTTGTTTAGAAATATATTGACCTTGAATGTCAAAGGAACACCCACTTGGAAATAGCCAGTGTCTTGTTGGGAGGGCAAATATATGTCTCAGAAGGCAGAAATAATGAGAATATTAGTTTGAAAAAGTCATGTAAATAAGATAAAGCCTTGAAGTCTTAAAATTCGATATTTGTCCCAGACAAGTGCAGAGAAAAGAGGAAAATGGAAACAGAGCTTTGGCCTATACTGAAGCACAAAGAGCAAGAAGAGAAACCAGTGAAAGTGCCAAGTGGGATCCATCAGAAAAATGAGAAAGAGAAGAGGGCAAAATCAAGGGAGTCCAGGAAAATGGGACATCTCAAAAAGAAGCTGTGGTCTAGACGAGAGGAAACAGCTCTAAAGAGACCAAAAAGAATCCAGATAGAGCAAAAAGCACACCTCCTAGATTATGGAATTAGCAAGAAAAAGCAACTTGAAAAACCCACATTTTAGTCCACTTTTTAGTGGTAGAAGTCAGAATACAACCAGATACAGAGAGAGTGTGACCAGTCACAAAGAGATCAAACTTTTAAGAATCTGATGTCTTGTTTAAAGGTAAATCTCAAGCAGCTAACAGTGTTTTAGGCACAAAAGATGAATGAGTGATTTAATAAATGAATGAGACAGAAGGAAGAAAGAGAAGAAGAAGAAAAGGGAAAAAGGAAGGAGGCAGAATAAAAGGAAGGAAAGAGAAGGAGTGAGAGAGATGGAGCAGGAGCTAACAAGTGTTTGAGGAAGAGTGTTTGTAAAGAAAGAGGAGCCTGGAATGTTTTGCAATGTTTTTGATTGCCAATGAGAATAAACCAGTAGACAATGGACAGGAATAAAAAATATACGTCAAAAAACCTTGGTGGGAGAGACTGAGTTAGAAAACCTCAGAAAGATTATATAGGTAATGACGTGTTATTAGGCAGAGCTGCAGAAGAGAAAAAAGACCAAGGGACCTCTCTTTGGAGGGTGACAATCTTCTCAGTGAAAGACCTTAAGGTGCTTATTATGGGGGCGTATGCCATTTGTAGGTATAGTATAATCTTAACTTTTACAAAGGGTAACCATTCAGTTAATTAAATAAGATTATTTAGAAAGGCACTGGATGATTTTGGGTTTGATATGGAAGATGAAGGAGCAATGTCTTTTAATTCATTGACAGCTCATGTTTTTTTACAATGTTTTTATAAATGCCTAGAATTTTCTGACCTTTCTTAAGTGTATTTTTTCCATCCACCCTCATAACTTTTTAAACTGTAACATATTTCTGGGACCTGACTAGCAGAGATCAACTCACAGATGTCAAAGGTAGACAACTCACAGATGTCCTGAAGGAGGCGCTCCAATATAGTAAAGCACAGAGCTGGACAATAACCCAGGTGGGGTGGCATTGCCTTCAGCCTTGAGAAAGCCTTGCCGATAATGGAAGTCTTCCTCAAAGAAACCGCACTGAATTAGGCTCTAAAACATGATGTAGCCAAAAGAATGATTTAGTTCAGGTTGAGAGAGCAGCATGCCCACTGGCTGAGGTCATGATTTATTCTGTCTGTGTCCTCAAGACCCATAGCCACACTTGGCAGATGGTCAGTTTTGACCTTTACTTCAGAATCTCAAACAAAGTTAAACTGGGTGCATGTTATATTAGAGGAATCCAATCTAATCAAGGGGTAGACATGCTGCATATGAGACTTGGTATAGGATTTAAACCTTAAAAAACCTTAAGTGTCACATAAAAGTTTGGATTATTTAGTCTGAAGAACTAGAAATGTTATCACAGGGTTTTACTTTAGAGAGTGACATGAGCAAATCTGCATTTACAAGGATAAATCTGGCAGCACTGTGGAAAAAGATCAGCTAAGAAGCAATTGCATTAATTTAGCCAAGGAATGATGAGCACCTAACCCAAAGCAGGCCTGTGGAGATGGAGAGGAGAGGATTAAGCTGATCCCTGAATTCAAAGTACTTACCCTTATAACAAGAAAGAGAATTAGGAGTGGATGAGTATTCACAGAATTTTTCCTTCTCCATCATAAATTAAGAAAATGGCAACTGAGGGAAAGGGGGAATAAAGCACAAAATTCATCTGGTGCTTAGGAAATCTGGGAGTTATTTCTGAACTATTCTCAATCATATGTTTCTCCATTTATTGGGTTAATACATACTTACTGGGTGCCTTCTTTGAGCCAAGTGTTGTTACAGCCATGGAAAATACAAGACGAACAAAGTCTCATCAAGTTTTGTCCAAATACCTCTATAATTTCTCAGTTTCTCTAGATCTCAACTGTCAGCACACAAATTCCTTTCTCCCTTCTTCTCTCTTTAACTGATTAAGTCTTACTCATGTCCTGCATCTGCTGGAAAAGCCACGTCCTCCTGTGGGACTTCCCAGACCTCCAGTGTGTTTAGTGCCCCACTGCACCTGCCCAATACTACCTCTGAGTGAACATCTGTCCACGTGATTCTGAAGTCATGCTGGTTCAATAGCCTGTGATCCCCTGAGGACACGGACCACTCTGCTTTGGTCACTAACTGGCAGAGGGTAGGCACTGAGGTGTTTGTGAATGAATAGTGAATAAATGAATTAAATGACTCAATATAGTTTTTTCTTCTGCCATAGAAATTACACCTTTAGAAAGGCAGACCAACTATTATACTTCAAACTGGCATTAAGTTAGCCCCTGCTGTTGAGAAAATTTAAAGCCATTATATGTTAATATTCTGTATTTCTGGTTTCTGCTTCCAGGCTGAAAAAAAAGAGCCGCATATGGTTAGCCAAACTTATTTCTAAAAATTTGGCATGTTCTCAAAACATATTCAAAGCTTATGTCAGTTTTAAAGACACAAATAAAATATATTTTCCAGAACCTCTCCTCCTTTGGTTGAATTTTTGGAAAAGATCTCCCACGATGTGAACTATATTCTAACTTGAATCTGAATATCATGATTTTATTTGAATTTTTCATATACTCTTCCTTCTTCAAGCCATGACACTCCAAGGGATAGAAGAGTCTTATTTATATTTAGAAATAAGGAATGTTCTAATTTTAGATTTCAGAATACCACAGATAATAACATATGTTAATCTTAAAAGCACCTGTCATATTGTAAGTGAAAGTAAGTCTCTTCAAAATGTTCCATAGAGTCTGTGCTGAGCTTAATAAGCATTATTTTCAGTTCTGCCTCTTTAGAACCTCAGAAGTGAATAAAAGGACTTTTGAAAAATGTTAAAAAATATCTCTCAACTCCCCATTCTAACCTCCTCACTGTATTGTTATGACTATGCATGAAATTAATGGGCAGTGATATCCACCTCAAGGTCTGGATGATAAGTACTTTGTAATAAATAATAGTGAGTTTGTTTTTTAAGCAGAACTCTCCAACCATATTTACCCTGAGCCCTAATAATGTTCATAAAAATCTTGATTTATCATGGGGTTTTGACAGAAATAATGATAAAATTCATCCAGTCAATTTGCCCAATTCTAGACAATACCCAACTAATAATTCTGGCAGAAAAAATTATTTACTTTTGTTCTTTTTCCTTCACTTTCCAGTGAGATCTTTTTCCCCTCTCTAATTTGGATTGGGAAATATTTTGCCTGATAGTTACTGTCAAAACCCTCTTACAGAAATGAGCAGAATGCATTCATGTTGTTAGAATATTCTTTTTATAGTACTATAAGGTGGAAACTTATTATAATGCTTATTTTATAGCTGGGAACAGAAAGTTGAAAACAATAAATATTTCTCTGGAAAACCAGGAAGGTAGGGAATGGAAATCCATAATTGTCCAGCTCTTACTTCTATCAACCACCATGCTAGGTGCTTTAGATTTTTTTTTTTTTTTTGTATTTTTCTGAAGCTGGAAAAGGGGAGAGACAGTCAGACTCCCGCAGGCGCCCGACCGGGATTGACCTGGCACGCCCACCAGGGGCGACACTCTGCCCACCAGGGGGCGATGCTCTGCCCCTCCGGGGCGTCGCTCTGCAGCGACCAGAGCCACTCTAGCGCCTGGGGCAGAGGCCAAGGAGCCATCCCCAGCGCCCGGGCCATCTTTGCTCCAATGGAGCCTCAGCTGCGGGAGGGGAAGAGAGAGATAGAGAGGAAGGGGGGGGTGGAGAAGCAAATGGGCGCTTCTCCTGTGTGCCCTGGCCGGGAATCAAACCCGGGTCCCCCGCATGCCAGGCCGACGCTCTACCACTGAGCCAACCGACCAGGGCAGCTTTAGAAATTTTAAATCTTATTTTAAGTTCTTACAACAACTCTGGGGAGTATGTCACCCATTATAAAAAAAATAATTGAGGTTCAGACATTATGTGCCTCTTACCTAAAATTATTATAGATAGCTAGTCAATGGTTGATTACATATCCCAGATTCTTTCTGAGATACCCAATTTGAGGAGGAGTTGAACTATCCCAGCAAGGAGAAATAACATACTTGATGCTTAAGAGTATGAATTTTAAGTAAAACAGGTGGCGCTGATGGGATCTGGGTTTTCTATCATTGGGACATTTTCTTTTTATTCTGTTGTTTTGTTTTCATTATTTTTGCCATAATAGTCTACCACAGCAGTTAATAAAAAGGTGCATAAAGATTCCATTTTTAACACTTGACCTTAAGATGCCAGAAACATCAATAAACAGGCAGACACAGGAAATTGGTGTCTGGAAAAAAAGAAAACATCTAATAGTGTTAAGATATTAGGAACACAAATGTAGGAAATAGATATTACTGAGGATATGAAGTAGTGAAAACAAATGTTTGAGCCTAGGGCAAAAAATACATTCACAGATCATGGCTTCAAATGAGCAATTGGGGCTCAGGGAAGCCATTAAGGATAATGGTGAGTGAACAATTTGAAAGAAAATATGAACCCAGTTTAATTTTACTGGAGCCAAGTTTCCACATCAAAGTATACTGCCTGGTTAAAATGATCTATATGGGGCAAGTGTACAAAGCAGTTAATTATTTTAATTCATACTGTTAAATAGAAAAATATTTTCAAGCAGTAATTAGTATGATGCACTCATTTCTGGTCCTAGATCATTCCTAGTCCTCACCTGGCTTCAATTGCATTTTCTGGCATAAATTAACCAACATGTTTACCTAGTAACTGCTGCATTCTATTGGTTTGTTCAGGACTTTTTCCAGGGCAAGTGTCAGAAAACTCAACTATATTTAGCATTAACAAAATGCAACTGAAGGATCCTGGGATTCACTTAGCTGCAGGCACAACCAGACCCAGGTCTGCTACAAAGCTACAGCCCTGGTCCTACCAGTCTCCCTTCCTGGTGGCAAGAGGGGTGAGGTGGGTCTGAGCTTCCACGTGACACACAGTGTTCACTGTGGTGGGACTGTCTTCAGGCATTTTCTAGTCCTTACAATAGTCATGGTGGCCACAGGGATCTATTGTTGATTGCCTGGGTCTGAGTAACACTCTAGACTAGAGGAGGAAGGTTGGTCTCCCCATGGGATTTCCATTACCGGGAGTAGAGAGAATAAATTTGGGGGAAGCACAAATGACTAATATCCAGGAAATTCTGGGGCTGAGCTATCTGGCTATCTCTAAAATGGACTTCCTTCCTTTTTTTCATTCTCTCTTCATAAAACAAATATGGTTGAACGTGTTTAACGTGTTCATGCCTATTGCAGTGAGCAAAAAGGCAGGATACCTGCCCTAGGGAAAATCAAGGTGAGTGATGTGAACAGCCACTTGTATGCATAAAGGCCCCGTGGGGATGAGATAAGTGTAAATATGATGAATTGTATGATGAGTTCCGTCTGCCAAAAATTGTGGCAGATACAATCAATTATGACTCTCTTAAAAGTCTGACTTTGAGTTGAGGTATATTGCCTGTCAAAATAGCAAAAGGTGTAACACATTAATCTCTTGGTTCTTACTAGGTATAATTTTTCAAGAGCGTAGATTGCTTTAGCTGGAAATGATATCTGGAGGAGGCCATTGTTGAAGGAGAAAAAGGTCAAGTCCTAGGGCAAGGGTCCATCCATGGGGCTGGAGGAGACTCATGGGGCAAACAGGGGCACAGCTATTTGGCCTTGTGTATCCAAAGAGAAGGCAAGAGGAAAGCAATATCAAATATAAACTTTTTTTTTTTTTTTTTTTTTTTTTTTACAGAGACAGAGAGAGAGTCAGAGAGAGGGACAGACAGACAGGAACGAAGAGAGATGAGAAGCTTCAATCATCAGTTTTCCGTTGCGACACCTCAGTTGTTCATTGATTGCTTTCTCATATGTGCCTTGACTGCGGGCCTTCAGCAGACCGAATAACTCCTTGCTTGAACCAGCGACCTTGGGTCCAAGCTGGTGAGCTTTTGCTCAAACCAGATGAGCCCGCGCTCAAGCTGGCGACCTCGGGGTCTCAAACCTGGGTCCTCCGCATCCCAGTCCAACGCTCTATCCACTGCACCACCACCTGGTCAGGCCTCAAGTATAAACTTTTAAAGTCATAATTTTAATGAATAAAGTCTAAATATTGATTTTTTTTCTCATTCATTTAGAGTAAAATGTCTAACATGAAAGATGTGCATAGTTAGTAGATGTCAACCATCAACTTGCCCCCAGGCAAATTGCATTATCTCCTTTATAGCTGTAGCCTCTATTTTTCTTTCAAAATTTCCTCATTTACTTTACAGTTAAATGTGTCCTTCCTGATACCAGCTAAATACGTGTTTCTTGAAAAATCAAGAGAAAGAATGCCAGGTGGTTCAAAAGTTGGCACAGGTAGAAATATACTGGACCAGGCATCAGTGTCACAGATGGATTTTTGAACTCACCTTCACAGAATTGTTCCAGACAAAGGAAACCCTCAAGCTAGCAAGCTTCTAGGTAACACTTTAGTTTATATCCCAACTTCCTAGCTGTGCTTGAAGGAGGACATTTTTTACTTTAAATGAATGAGAGAAAACCAAAATTGAGACTTTATTCATCAAAATGAATATGAAGCTATAAAATATCCCCTAATTTTTGTGAGCAGGAGATATATACGGAATAGGATTCTGTTTTTCTCCAGTGTTTCACAGGGAAGATTCCACTGTGAAATATTGGCATGTTTGTTTCAAAATCACACACAGAAGCTACAGCCCTGTCACTGTTCGAGATGACATCTCACCTCGGTAGCTCAGCCCTTCTTGGGGGTTATGTTTTCATCTCTAAAAGGAAATCGTTCTCAGGAAGAGACAGACAACATTAATGATAGATTTTTTTTCAAGAAGACAGCAAGACAAATAACAACCTCTGTTGAATAAGAGTGTCAAAGCAGTTTTGAAATTCTTGTTTTATAGCTTTCCTTGTCAGTCCTCATCAACAGGTGATCTGAAAAGCTGAAGCGAGTATTGAAGAAAGTTATGAGTGGGGGAGGAGGGGTGGACACACTTGCCTAGATGATCTCGACACTTTGAGTTAAATATAGGAGGTTGTTTGGATGCTGTGTACAATGTTTTGGGGTTATGTGGTACCATATACAGTACCACATTTCTGAGACGTGGCCTTATAACACATACGATGATTCCAGAAAGATTCAGTCAGAAGGACAACATTGAAAAGTAAGAATTTCAAGGCTAAAATTATTGACTGCATTTAAATTGTCAGACTGTGCTAAGTACTTTGTATTTCGTATCCCAGGTAAACTTGACAATTCCATGAGGCCAGTCCTACTAGTCAACAGATAAGGAAATGTTCTTGAGGGTCAGTAGCTACTATTGTACAGATGCTCAAACAGGGGAACTGGGGATGAAACCCACAACTCAATGATTCCAGAACACAGTTGTCCAGGTCTGTCCATTAGCCAAAGCGTTGTTGTTTGGATGAGAAGTTTATAAATATGTTTATCAATTACTTCTGGGAGAACAACCTTTCTTGATTTAAGCAATGCATTACTATTTTGTGCTTTATAATTAAAAAAAACTAACCAACACAACTAATCTTGCAATATTGCCTACATTGTATGAGAAAAAGCATACTTGTTTAAATTCAGGATTATGAAACTTATTTTTATAACATGAGATGTGTCAGGGCTTAATCTATCCTGAGTGTTAGATTCCTATTGCAAAAAGCTTCTGCTTTCTTAGCCCCCGTAAATTTCATTTCAAGCAAAGGATTCCTACCGTGGAGTGGGTTCCTCCCTCCCCAACCACCACGGAAATGCTCAGTCGGAAGCCAGAGAACGTCCTACTTTCACTCCCATTTCTTCATTCAGGGGTCTCAGGTTTATTTCTAAACTTTCTCTTCCCTCTTCTTTGGTTTCTGGATGTCACATTTTGTATGATTATTCCCAAATATTTTGGTTCATGCCCTCTAGAAAGCAGACACCAGGATAGATGGGGTGAAAAGCATGGGAGATTTGTCAAGGAGGAATTCTGGGGTGGGGAGGAAATGGGAATGAATGGGCGGGACAAGCCTCAGGCCAGGGTTCAGGCTTGGCTGCTCTGAAGGGAAGAGGGATGGAAAATGATTGGATGGAAAGAGCCTCAGATAAGACCGTGGTCTGAGTCTCAGCCAGCTCAGTAGGGAGACTCAGTCACAAAGATTGCCCATAAATGACACCCACACTGAGCAGAAATAACCAGGTCCCATACCACGACATGCTCAGCTATTGGCTCGAAGCTTCCCAGGGACCGAGAGCCTTGACTAAACTGCGGCAGACTGGCAGACTCTGTAGCAGGTGGCTGCCAGCTAACCCCTGTGCTTAGAAAAGTTTCTCTCCAGATGGAGGTCTCAGCCACCTACCTGTTGGCTGCCACCCCTTCCCCTTGTGAGTTCAGCAGATCCTCCTCTCTTCGGGTGTGGGGAGCAGCTCTTCCACGGTTTCCAAGAGACTTTTCCTGAGGGGGCTCTGGCTGATACTCTCACCTTCCACTAACACCTCTGCTTGTCTCAGTGGCTTATTGGGTGGTGAGACTAAGTCTGCTTTCATGAGAAGTTGGAACCCCTAGTAACCAAAAGCTCTCAGGCCAGGGTTGCTGCATGTGATGTTTCAAAACCATAGTTGGGCAAAAGAGTATCAAGAGGGGTTTAAGCCCTGGCAGGTTGACTCAGTGGTAGAGTGTCAGCTTGGTGTATGGAAGTCCCAGGTTTGATTCCTGGCCAGGGCACACAGGAGAAGCTCCATCTGCTTCTCCACCTCTCCTCCTCTCCTTCCTCTCTGTCTCTCTTTTCCCTTTCCGCAGCCAAGGCTCCACTGGAGCAAACTTGGCCCGGGCACTGAGGATGGCTCCATGGTCTTAGCCTCAGGTACCAGAATGGCTCCAGTTGCAATGGAGCAACTGTCCAGATGGGCAGAGCATCACCCCCTAGTGGGCATACCATGTGGACCCCAGTTGGGCCACATGCGAGAGTCTGTCTGACTGCCTTCCTGCTTCTTACTTCAGAAAAATACAAAAAAAAGAGGGGTTCACACATACTTATCTCTTCCCCATCATGTGACAGCAGCCCTGCTTCCTCCTGCTGGTGGGAGTCAATGTTCTCTTCCACAATGGAGACTCATCTTGTTGCCTGATGACCACTCTAGGAAGTGGGCAGCTAAAGCTGGTTGTTCAATGGGACCCTTGCTGTATCTTCTAGAAAGAGTGAGCCTCATTTAGGGACAAAGACCTCTAATGATGTAGAGCTCAAAATTACAGGGACAAGAAGTACAAAGTACTATGATGAGTCATTGGATGTCAGCTAACATCATGCCTCATGGCAAGTTCTCTCTTGAAAGTAGATCTCAGGGACACATAACACAAGTGCAGTATCCTGTCAGAGGATTATGGATCCCTACATATTGTCATGTGACCTGCAGCGTCCTCCTATTGGAGGAGAATATAATCCCACCCCATTGACATCAAGCGTGGCTGTAAGACTATTTTCAGCTACTGAAATGTGAGTGAAAGGCTACCTGCCACATCTGAGCAGGAGCTTTAGCAGACACTGTAGTTCAGTGAGTCCTTTTCTTTCTCTGCTGGGAACATATCCCAGTAGGGGCTAGAATAAAGATATGAAAATCAGAGCTATAGCTGCTACACTGCTGACCCAACTGTTACAAAGGATAAACTTTTGTTGTAAATCACCAAGAATTGGTGATTGTTATGGCAGTATAACCTATCAAGGCAGCGACCTTGTGCTCAAGCTGGATTAGCCTGCACTCAAGCCAGTGATCTCGGGTTTCGAACCTTGGTCCTCTGCGTCCCAGTGAAACGCTCTATCCACTGTGCCACTGCCTGGTCAGACTGTACCTTTTCTTATCTGTGATGGTTTGCCTGGTTTCTGGCAAGTTTCTTTTGTCCCATCTTTCGATAATTATGTCTCCCCAATTGTTTCTAACTAACATATGTCTCCTCATCAATGGCTAACTATTGTTCTTAATGTTTCTGGGGGGTCTCTAGATTGGCTACATCAGAAACATTTGGATGTGGTCTTTAAATGCAAACTCACTGGCTAACTTACAGATATTCTGACTCAACAGGTATGATTCAATAGTTGTCCTTAGTATGGGTCAGAAATCTGCGTATTTTAGAACTTCCATGTGTCTCTATAGTAAATGCATGAATTAATTCATTATGTGTTCCACAATCTTCAATTTGCTTTAAACTAATTGTCTTTACTGCTCTCTGGAACTGAGGTATACCATAACCTTGATTGCTTACCTTAGCCTTGACATGGACAATAAATAGCTTTTATATACAACTTATTTTATCCACATTTTTGCATTCTACATTCACAACCTAGTCAGATTAAACCTGCTATTGTTTGAAGCATACACTGAATTACTTTTTGGAAGAAGTGTTAGTGGTTATGTGTGTGTGTGTGTGTGTGTGTGTATACATACGCCTATTTATATATGACCAAAGCACAGAGAGTTAGATGGAAGTGTTTTATGATAAAACATGTAATATTTTGAAATGAAGCAACAGAACTAATTATCTGCTTGGAGAAAGGTGCAGACCTATTTAGGTCAAAAGTAACAGAGAAATTGCTGATACAGTTATTCCTAGGAACTGCCTCATAAATGCCTGTGTGCCTTATTAACACATGCATTCATCCCCACATGTGGCTGTGTTACTCGGGATAACTGACTGTCTAAATGAATCCTTAGAGCACCTAGCATCGTTTGTTCAGTGGTACAGCAACAAAAATAAGGAACAGACATGAGGATGCAAAATGATTGAAGTCAAAGTTATATGAAATCGAATACCGTATCTCTATGAGAAAGATCAAAACCACAATCATCGCACATCAAACATAAACCCTCCCATTCCACCACACCCATCCCCCAACTCCACCACCTCTATTTTCTCTTATAGTCTCTGTGATTTTTCACAAACCATTTCATCTGAGCAAGCTTCAAGTTTAGTTTTTGATTGATGTCCTTGAAAGCATAGAAACTGATACGCACGAAAACACCGCAGCAGATGCAGGGTGCTTGCCGCTGCGATGTGACAACCTCCACTTAGCTCTCTCTTTGACACATTCCAGCTTCTGGATATCATTGCTCTCATTAGGGCTCTGAGCTCCCAGCCTCCTCGGTTTTGTCCTGCAAAGATGGTGCATCTAGAATTTGTCTATCAACTCAAAACATTCTGGAAAAAAAAAGTAATCAAAATAAAAACTATTCTTGATTGGCAAGGTGTCATCAGAATTAAATGGCAGAATCAAGGTCTCACGTCTTTGTTGAATCTTTTCTGACTCAGCCCACAATGGTCATAAAATTGTCATTAAGTTCTCACTTGAAGGGAAGAAAACCTCATTCTCCATTATTGCTTTATTAAAATGTTAAATTTATGACAAATATAATACTGATATGAAAGATACTATAAAGAGCAATGCAAAACCTTAGTTTGGATTCCTTCAAGTTATAAAGGCAGAGTCAAATAAAATTAAGGTTTTTTTAAAAAAAAAGGTCTAAATAAACTTATGTCTAGTCAGAAAGACTCAACAGGATCCTCAAATCCATTCCCTCAAAGATATATTTTACCATTCCTACACATGTCTAAGGAAATTAGTCAGAGGCCCTGGCAGGTTGGCTCAGCAATAGAGCGTCGGCCGGGTGTGTGGAAGTCTCAGGGTCGATTCCTGGCCAGGCCACACAGGAAAAGCGCCCATCTGCTTCTCTGCCCTTCCTCCTTTCCTTTCTCTCTATCTCTCTCTTCCCCTCCCGTAGCCAAAGCTCCATGGGAGCAAAGTTGGCCTGGGTGCTGAGGATGGCTCCATGGCCTCCACATCAGGCCCTAGAATGGCTCCGGTTTCAGCGGAGCAACACCCCAGATGGGCAGAGCATCGCCCCCTGGTGGGCATGCTGGTGGATCCTGGTCGGGCGCATGTGGGAGTCTGACTGTCTGCCTACCCCCACTTCTCAAACTTTGGAAAAATACAAAAAAAAAAAGAGAAATTAGATATTTCTAATAAGGTTTATTTTTATTTCCTCTATTGATAAATGAACATGAGTAGCAAAAACACTCAAAAAAAATCTCTCTTAAAATTTACATTGACATTCCCATTTTTTTCTTCATAACAGAGTCACCATTACTTAGCGGCACAGAAAAGGCCCAAGAGTCATTTCCCATATGATTTAAATTGAAAAAGATTTATGTTTTTATATCTTTGTTCAAACTTTTCTATGTCAAACTTGAGAACCTTATATTTGGAAACTTTGCATTCTTTAAATAATATTAAATATTTAGAGCTATCCCCAAAATAGTATCAGATGCTGTTTTAACTATACCTCTTTATTAGAAGTTGCTATCTTTTTATTCTGTGAGGCTATTAGTAGAACTAAGTTTCTAGGTAAGTTAAGGTTTCTGGAGAACTGAAATAGGTTGACAATTCCCTCACTGATTTCAAGAAATATTTACCCCTCCTTTCTCCTTCTCTCCCTCCATCCTTCCCTTCCTTCCTTCCTTCCTTCCTTCCTTCCTTCCTTCCTTCCTTCCTTCCTCCCTCCCTCCCTCTCTCCCTCCGTCCCTCTCTCCCTTCCCTCCCTCCCTCCTTCTTTCCTTCTTTCTTTTTTTCCTTCTTTCTTTCCTTCCTTCCTTCCTTCCTTCCTTCCTTCCTTCCTTCCTTCCTTCCTTCCTTCCTCTCCTCCTTCCTCTTCATCCCTCCCTCTCTCCCTTCCCTCCCTCCCTCCTTCTTTCCTTCTTTCTTTCTTTCCTTCCTTCCTTCCTATCCTTCTTTCCTTCCTTCCTTCCTTCCTTCCTTCCTTCCTTCCTTCCTTCCTTCCTTCCTTTCTTCCTTCCTTCCTTCCTTCCTTCCTTCCTTCCTTCCTTCCTTCCTTCCTTCCTTCTTTCCTCTCCCCCTTCCTCTTCATCCCTTCCTATCTCTCTTCCCCTCTCTCTCTTCCTGTATCAGGTAACAGAACTTCCCAGCTTTGTTGTTATTTATTGTTTACTCCACTACATCAACCAGGTCAAAGTCAAGGTGATTTTGATGAAGTTGAGGAGTCTCAAGTACTGCCTACTTGACCTGGATCATGTGTTCAAAGGCAGTCTATGACTCCTTGTCACAGGCTTCTTGTTTGCTTTTCAAGCCACCAACACATTTTATCTCGAAGTAAAGAAAAACTATCCAAGATGAAATGTGCAATGTGTTATCCTTTATGAAAAACAATTTTGAGAGGATCTGGATTCCAGGATTCCAGGAAATATATTAGGATTTCTGATGACAATCAAGTTACATGTACTTCAGTGTCACACATTTAGTGCAAAAGTATGAAATGTGTTGACGCCAATGGAAAGGTTTCTGCACCGCTCTAGAGATCAAATCTGAACTAGCCCCCACTAGAAGTATGGCTGGGGGCCCGCCCTTGCATGCCCTGGCTCAGTTCCTCTCCATGGATTGCGGTCTGCTTTCTTTTACAGCATAGGTGGAGAAGGAGGGCGAGGCCACGACCCAAGTTATGTGGGCAAACATTTCCGCATGGGATTCATGACGATGCCTGCTCCTCAGGACCGACTTCCCCATCCTTGTTCCAGCGGCTTCTCCGTGAGGTCACAGTCCCTGCACTCGGTGGGGGGCACAGACGATGACCGCAGCTGCAGCTCCCGGAGACAACCACCCCCCAAGCCCAAGCGGGACCCCAGCACCAAGCTGAGCACGTCGTCGGAGACGGTCAACAGCACAGCCACCAGTAAGAGTGGGAAAGGCCCCGAGCGCGAAGGTAAAACACCCCATTCCTGCTTCACCTAGAAAAAGGTTTCAGGAAGCATGTTGTTAATGATCACCTGCCTTCTGTCCCGGGCCGCAGCATCCTCCATCTCTCTGAGATCCCAGGGAAGCAAAGTCCAGGGGGAGGGGAAGCTATTTACTGAGATGCTGCCAAAAGACTAAGAAAAATCTGATTTATCAGAAAGGGAAGAAAGGCAATGTGTGTGGTTTTCTTTTTGTATTTTTCTGAAGCTGGAAACAGCGAGGCAGTCAGACAGACTCCCGCATGAGCCAGCCCGGGATCTAGCCGGCACGCCCACCAGGGGGCGATGCTCTGCCCCTCTGGGGCATCGCTCTGTTGCAACCAGAGCCACTCTAGCACCTGGGGCAGAGGCCAAGGAGCCATCCCCAGCGCCCAGGCCATCTTTTGCTCCAATGGACCCTTGGCTGTGGGAGGGGAAGAGAGAGACAAGAGAGGAAGGAGAGGGGGAGGGGTGGAGAAGCAGATGGGCACTTCTCCTGTGTGCCCTGGCCAGGAATCGAACCCAGGACTCCCGCACGCCAGGCCGACGCTCTATTACTGAGCCAACCGGCCAGGGCAATGTGTGTTTTCTTATGCCCTTAAAACAGGGGTCAGGAACCTATGGCTCGCGAGCCACGTGTGGCTCTTTTGATGGCTGCATCTGGCTCGCAGACAAATCTTTAATAAAAAAAATAATAACGTTAAAAATATAAAACATTCTCATGTATTACAATCCATTCATTTCCTACTGCTCATGTTCATGGTTGCGGGTGGCTAGAGCCAATCACAGCTGTCCTCGAGGACAACACCAAATTTTTACTGGATAATGTGTAATGTACAGGGTTGTTGTATGGCTCTCACGGAATTACATTTTAAAATATTTGGCGTTCATGGCTCTCTCAGCCAAAAAGGTTCCTGACCCCTGCCTTAAAGCTTCCAATTATTAGGAAATCATTTTGTCTAGAAATATACCAAAATTGATATCGTCTTACTTTTATAAGTATTACGTATACAACTAGAGAAGTATTACGTGATTATTAGGGGAAACTTATAATGCAGGAAAATATAAAGAAGAAAAAACTTCTAGTCAGTTTTTAAAATAAGATGCATTTCTTTCCAGTGAATACACACACACACACACACACACACACACACACATTGATGAGGTAAATATATATTTCAGTCTCTCTGTTTTTCAGCTGTGAAATGCAGAGATCAAATCTCCTGGCCTCCTGGCAGGTCTATCAGTATAAATTAGGTGAGGTTATCCCCAGATCTCTTCAGCTCCTTTGTCCTCACTTGAATCAGTAAGTCTCAGATTTCCTGCATTTCTCCCAGGAGCCCATTGCTGGGAGAGCAGTCTGAGCATGCTCTGACGGAAGCCCATTTAGATCTGTGTCTGTTCATTGTGGAAAACACTTTCAGGTGCCCAGAGCCACCAGTGGCCAGCGTGGGGCCATGGCTGTGCCAGGTCCCCTCGCCGTGGTCCTGTTGTCCACAGCAGTCCCGGTATACCCGTTGTCACAGTGGTTGGGAGCGGAGTGGAGCACGTTGTTCCTTTTCTCCACTGGGCAGGTTTCTGTGTCACCTTGGCTCCCCAGTTCTCCATGCAATCTCCATCTTTTTTTCTGGTCTAATCTTTCCACAGAGGTTCAAACCTCGTCTATGAGATGGGGGGCCCAAGAGGCATGTCCCATATTTTCCATTACCCTCACCCCTCCTTTCCTCCCCCCCATATGGGTGCCCAAATGCCTATTGAACCACAAAATAAAACCTTTGGGGACTACTGAAAAATACAAATAAATGCTTGGAGATAATGCTAATCCATTCATTCCATGTGGGAAACTTCCACTTGTGCTCCGTTTTTCCTATACCCTTATATGCCAAACGACATCGTGAGCATGTATATGTGTGTGAGAACACAGCACATGTGTGTATGCACATTTACAACATTGAAATCATTGTACACAGAGTTGTGTGCTTTGTACTTTCACTTACTCTCTTGTGACTATTTTCTATAGCATTCAATTTGTTAAGACACACCACTTTTAAGGAAAAAAAGTGTGGATCATAGCATTTTATTTAGTCATAACCTCCTTGGTTCCTTTGCTTTGCATGATAAATGGCACAGCAAAGATTATGTGTGTATGTCTGCGTGTCTGTTTACATAACTGTTTTTTTTCTGCTGCAATTCAATTGTCTTAAAAATAAAACCGATTACTTTTCATTTGGAATGCTTTAGGTAGCTAATTCCTGATATAGGGAAGCCCCTAATCCTTTCAGATCCCGTTAGCATCTAAAGATTTAGGAGTCCAAACAGTTAGTTATTGGACAAAACAGAAGCTCTATTATCTATCTTTCATCTCAGGGTACAATTACAGCAGCAGCAAAGACTTAAGTTAGATTTCGGAAACCACCCGATGGGCGGTGAGGTTTATTAAACACTAGGTCCAGCTGACAACTCTCCTCGAGGAACTCTGAAAGATGGGTTGAGCAGCGTTCCGCTGTCGTGTGTCTGAGGATGGTCAGGGGACCAGGTGGACTGTTAGGATGAGGGGCAGAAATGGTGGACTTCTACAGAAGGGTGATTCTCAATGCAAATCCCACCTTGTCTTCAGAACACTTGATAAAAAGGTAATGGCAAAACTGGATATATTCAAATCTCCTCTTTCAAGACATGACTCTTGTAACAACCGGCATGGGGGCTCACTCCGTTCAGAGATGGGGAAACATCTTGAGTCCAAAGGAATGCATTCATTTGTGTACATTCGAAGCTAAAATTATATAAATATGTAGATTGTTCTTTTACCAACAATCAGCTCTTTATAGGAATGAGTTAACTGGAATTCATTACAGAGCATGTGTTTTCTTTACAATTTTCCTAGCTATCAAAATTATAGCAAAAATGAAAACAGACTTCTATACATCTTAGTCTGTCTTTTTTTTTTTTACATTGAATGTCAGCAAAATCAAAGTATTGATTCAGAGGCATTAGAATGATTTCCATGGTAACCAGCTTCTATTTAAGTAAGGGATTATGACTCCCCTGTAGATAAAAGTTAAAAAGAACTGGACTTGTAGCAAAACAGTTTCTCAGAGTGGGGAGAAAAACGGCATGATGCGGAACACAAACATAAGAAAAATCACATATCAAGAAAGCTCTAATTTGGTTTTTAAAATCTGTAATCTCATCGCATAAAAAATATACAGTCACTAATTTATTTCAATGAATTCTATGATAATAGTTTTAAAAATTATATCTCAGACAGTAGAGAAGATAAACTGGCAATAATTACCCTTTTCTATTGCCTACATGTGGTACCTGCTTAGTTTGAAGAAATATTAGATGAAACAAAGGAAGTTTACTAGAAAAGATGAGCGTCCCTTCCAGCTGTATCTCATGTACGTTTCAGCAAAAGCAGGGACCGTGAGCCTTCACATCCACTGTTCCTTTTGCTCAGGTAAACCCATATTCCATTCCTCAAGAGCATCACTCTTAGGAACGTTCTGTGGCACAGGCAAAAGACACTGTACTTAGAATTGATGCTCAAACAGTGACTTTGGCCAAGTGACCCAATGAGACAGTTCCTTTACCTTTAAAATGATTGTATAGCCTGACCTGTGGTGGCACAGTGGATAAAGCAGTGACCTGAAGTCGCTGGTTTGAAACCCTGGCCTTGCCTGGTCAAGGCACATAGAAGAAGCAACTACTATGAGTTGATGCTTCCCGCTCCTCCCTTAACCTCTCTCTCTTTCTCCTCTTTCTAAAACGAATAAATACATTCTTAAAAAATAAAAATAAAGTGATTGTAAAGAACTGAAACTTGATTGGGCCTTGCCTTTATCACAGCTTGAAGGGCCCCTTGTAAGCTAAGGCCTACAGTGCTGCATGGTTGAAAAACTGCTATACAAATAATTTAGCATTCTTTTATTTATTTATTTATTTTTTTGTGACAGAGACAGAGAGAGGGACAAATAGGGACAAACAGACAGGAACGAAGAGACATGAGAAGCATCAATTCTTCATTGCAGCACCCTAGTTGTTCATTGATTACTTTCCCATATGTGCCTTGACCGGGGTGGAGGTGAGGGGCGCTATAGCAGACTAAGTGACCCCTTGCGCAAGCCAGGGACCTTGGGCTCAAGCTGGTGAGCCTTGCTCAAACCAGACGAGCCCGCACTCAAGCTGGTGACCTCGGGGTCTCGAACCTGGGTCCTCTGGGTCCCAGTCTGACGCTCTATCCGCTGTGCCACCGCCTGGTCAGGCTATGTTAGCACTCTTTTAAATGTGTAGTTAGCACCTTAGGTAATAGGTATAATAGGGCTGAATATCATGAAATGTTAAAAATAAATAGAAGAGGAAAAGAAAGGCCACACACACACAGTCTCTACATTTTACTCAACGGTCCAATATGCAAGGAAGTATTATGAAAAGTAATCTCACTGTGACATTAATATAATATTTACTATAAAAAGGAAAGCAAGTTTTATTAAACTGAAAGCACCTCTACACTTTAGAATCCCTGAAGAATATTTTTAGTTAAGTTTTTTTTCCTGCTTTTATATATTATATTAATTGGCAAAACACTGAATATTTTAACTTTCATTTGTTATAAACCCTTCCTTCAAGTCACTTCCAGCCCTTAATTATTTCATGATTTGTCTCTGTGTTAAGCAATGAGGAAATATTTTCGAATGGGGATAGTTTACCTGGTTCCTGACTTCCACCTTCTAGAGATATTTAGTTGGGTCATATGTGTGAATCAGCAATTGGAACACACGCAGGAATATTTGGAATCATGACTGTCCTTAGAAACGTGAAATGTGTGGTCAAGCCAGAACCGAGGAAGGAAGGCTGAGAACATCAGCTGGTCACTGCTTTAAAAACAAAAACTAATTCCTACTTACCTGTGACCAGAAAGGTAAGTTACAGCCTGTAGGAGTATTGTTTTTCATGCCTCCATTGACCAGCCAATACTTGGAGTACCTGTCTGGTTGGACTGGGACCTGGTGGCAAACAGCAAAGAATTGGTCCTTCCTCTTGTCTTACTACCAATTTTGTTTACAACTCTCCAACTCAGTCTGTATTTCTTTCCACATGTCATGAAGCAAGCTCTGATTTAAATAAATCATTTCTAGAAACCAGAAAATCTGGCAAGACAATCATGAGAGCTTCCTCCTTATAGTTAGTTTGTTTAGCTCCGGAAGAAATACTTTAACACAGCATAATGGAACTTTTCCTACAAAGGATATGTGTTGCTCTTTTGCTGTTCAGTGTTGATAATTTAAGGTACCTGACCTCAGATTTTGTACCAATGTAAAGCTTCAAAGGCAACCTGTGGATATTTGAAGAGAGACGAGGTATAAAGATTGAACGTGCTAATTATCTTGGGGCTCTTACAGGCCTCCCAGGTCAGAACTCCAGCTTGGGGACCTAAATCGACATGAGTCAGGGACAGCCATATAATCGATAGCCCAGGTTTTTGATACTTTATCAGTGATCATAATTTTTAACAAGGATTATTTATTTTACAATTCAGTATGGCAAACAACCACAGCAACAACGTGGCTTTAGTGGCAAACAGACTTTGGTTTTGTGTCAGTGCTGCCAGCCTCAGTTTCCTCATCTGTAAAGTGGGAATGGAAATACTGATCTTAGGTGGTAGGTGGAATCCAAGATGCTACCCAAGGTTCCCAACTTTCTGCAACAGTCACCCTGTATACATATATATTCCCTGGAACTGACATACCACTGGTGACTTGAAGGGGGCCATGTGGCAAGGAATGTGGGTGGCCTCTAAGAATTGAGAATAACCTCAACTAAAAGTAAGCAAGAAGACAGACACCCTGGTCCTGTAACTGGAACTGTGAGGAACTGAAATCTGCTAACCATAATAATGACCTTAGGAGTGGATTTTTCCCTTGGACCTCTGAACAAGGACAGCGTGATGCCACCTTGACTATAGCCCATGGGACGCTGAGCAGGGAACCCAGCCTTCGGGGTTCTGGTTGTGCCTAGACTTCTGATCTGTAGAGCTGTGAGCCAGTGAGGGACATTGATATTTAGGCTGCTGTGTTTGTGATAACTTGTTATATTGCAGTAAAAAAAGTAATCCATCTTACCAAGTTGTCAGGTGAAATACATAAGCCAAGCACGAAGCTTAGAATGCATTCCCAGGGACCTTGCTCTGCTTCCACTCGCAGCCCTGGGCTGTAGTCCTGGTAATGGAGGTGGGTAAGGCAGTGCCACAGGCTCTCCAGACTTCACCCACCAGACCTTCAAGGTGAATGGGATGAGGGACCCTCAGAAAATGCTGACAAATTAGGCCTTTGGAGTATCTGCTTAGCTCTTTCTGAGTGTGTTCGGATCTTGCCCTGAGAGGGCCTTTCCTTTCTCACCACTGGTTTTTGTCCTTTCAAAGGGCTCGGCACTGGCCTTTCGGGTGGCTTTGAATGGCCCGTGCAGGTCACTGCAATGTGTCAGCGTTGGGCCCCGGTCCACGTCCCGAGAGCCACTTGCACTTCCCAGGGTGTACAAAGCCCCATTGGGCACTGAAGTAATAAAACACCACAAGAGTGGACAGCAAGCCTGCAAACCTCGCCGTTTGGGCATTTGGCAGTGCTCCGGGCATGCTCGCGTTTGCTTCCCAGGAGAGAAGTGGGCATTCTCATCGAAGGCCCGTGTTCCCGGATTTCTCTTTCCAGGCGGACGGACTCAGAAGCTGGGAGGCTTCCCGGCGTCAAAGCCATCTGTCACATCAGACACCGGTCAGGGGGAGATTGAGCTTCACGTCCACAGTGTGCGATCTCCTCCCGAGTGCACCCCGAGGCCCACGCAGGAAACAGTCCGTAGGTCAAACCACCGTGCGACGCGTCTCTCAGGCCTTGCCGTGACTGCTGGTTCCCGGCCAGAAACTTCCCTGCCTCGTGAATGGTCCTCCCTGTCATGCTGCTCTTAAGCGGCTGGATTTGACCTCATTTGTCTTAGTGCCTTAGATTCAAAAGAGGGTTTTTGTTCATGCTGTTGGCTCAGATGTGTTCTTTCATGAGAAACTGATAAGCCCACATTTCGTGAGTGTCTGTTGTCATCAGGGCATTGATTTGGAAGGTATTCAATTGCTGTGCAACAAATTGACAAATTTAATCTCTTATAATACCACATGTTTACTGTCTCACAGTGTCTGTGTGTCAAGAGTCTTCCCAGGGTCGCCCAAGGCTGTGGTCTAGATGCCAGTTGGGTCAGGGCCAGGGTCCTTTCCATGGCTCACCTAGTTGTTGGCAGGGTTTATGTCTCCCGGGCTGTGGAACACATATAGCTTACTACTTCAAGGACAGAAAGATAGAGGCTCTTTCACTGGGATTCTCTCCCTCCAGGAAAGGCCTGAGTCTTTTAAATAGCTCACCGAAGCCTGACCTGTGGTGGCGCAGTGGATAAAGCGTAGAACTGGAAATGCTGAGGTCACCGGTTCGAAACCCTGGGCTTGCCTGGTCAAGGCACGTATGGGAGTTGATGCTTCCAGCTCCTCCCCCCTTCTCTCTCTCTGTCTGTCTTTCTCTCGCCCTCTCTCTCTCCTCTCTAAAAAAATGAATAAATAAAAAATAAATAAATAAAAAAGGAAAAAAAATTAGCTCACCCAAGATAGCCTGCCTGTTGATGAACTCAGAGTCAACAGATTAGGAAACTTACTTATAACTGGAAAACCCCTTCACCCTTTTTTTCCATCTACTGTAACTTAATCAGAGGAGAAAAATACCATCATATTCACAGTCCACTTGCACCCAAAGAGAGAGAATGATCGAAGTCCCAGAGGGCAGGATTCCTGTGGACCAGCCGAGAAACCTGCCTACTCACATACAAAGGAGATGGTGTCTACATTGCTTTCCCAGGAACTGTTCAACCGTGTGATCAGATACTTCAGAAGTGAACTTGTGGAAAGTTAGTTTTTAACAGTTAATTAAAAGTTAATTTTAAAAATGCTAACAAAATCAAACTATAATTCAATAGAACACTATCGTTATCACAAGACAATCTAAATTATTGGTAAATAAGTCAGGCAAACTGTAACCCCCCCCTCTCCATTTCTCTCTTTGACTCCCCCCACCCCATCTAATGAAAGCCATTTCTTCTGCAAACGCCTGCATTATTTTATGAGTTGAAAGTGGAATTGTGTGTGAGTGTGTGTGTGTGTGTGTGCGCGCGCGCACCTTACCTGGAAGACATGAAAACATTCATTTCTTAGTTCAGCAGTTCCCATGCCACAGAACTTCTAGTACATAAATATTTAAGTAAAATATTGACACCAAAATGGTGCAGATATTAAAAATTGTAGTGTACATAAATAAATATCTGTTTGGTCCCCACTGCCCATTTTTCTAGTTTGTGAGTCTCTTGTGGACCTAGTGGGCTAGCTTGATCCGGCAGTCGCTGTCCCCTAAAACCCAAGATGGATGTGGGCTACATAATGTATCGCAATCTTGATACCCCTGCGGTGCTCCCCAGTGCATCGGCCTATGATTTCTCCAGAAACTCAGGATTGTAGGGATCGGTGATGCTAATTGCCTGCCTGCTGAGTAAAGATGAAAACTACATGTTCCCAAATTATGCAACTTCTGAACTGTAACACTGTATCCATTTCCAATTACGGGCACATGGCCATCAGAAAACATGTGTCCTCGAAGGAAGTGGGGCTTACTACTGTAGCCCTCACTGCAACTCTGCCATGTCTCTGTTTCTGTCTGGCCTCCAGCTTGGATGGGGATGCATCCATGCAGTTATACTAAAGCACTAAGGAGTCATGTAGTAAATCATTCAGTTACTAAGGTTTTGTAAGGAAGATGGAGGAAATGAGTTGATTGACTTCCTTTCGTCCACATCCTCTTCCTCCTTTACTGCTCTAACACAGTCCTTGCTTTCCTCTGTTTCTTTCTATTTCAGCCTGTCCCTTAAACGTATTATTTTACAAACAAATCTTCCAGGACACTAATTGATACAAAGAGTTAATGCACTTTCAAGCGTCTCTAACGTAGAAAGCAGTTCAGGCATTTGGAGAGCTGAGAAGAGAGCACGGTGATTCATGATCCTCAGAAAGCTAGTGCATCCGGCATCCATCCATCACCTCGGTCCCAGCTTCCTTTACAAGACAGTCGCCACTCAGTGATTTAGAAGAGGTGATTGTTGCCTGCTTGCTTTCAGGGTTGTAAAGCTTTATGCTCTGATTTCCTCCATTGTTTTACATTTCTGAATCTTAGTAGGTACACAAATTAAATACGGGTGGCCGCCAAGAATGCTCTTCCTGGGCTGCCAGGTGTGATTGGCGCCATGGAACTTTGAGTTTATCCTTATGTTATGAATCAAACAAGGCTCATCCTACTACACCATTTAGATCAGGTTTAAAAAACCCAGTTTCTCAATGAAGACGTAACTGAGAGCTAAGACTTCTTTCCTTTAACTGGCATTTGGAAGTTAGTCTTAATCTTTCTTATTCATACATATTAACTGGTTGATAGAATTTAGAGAGAGAGAGAGAAGAAAGATGATAGAGGGAAAAACCTTGCTCTGCTGTTCCAGTTACTCTTACATTCATTGGCTGATTCTCGCATGTACTCTGACCGGGGATGGAACCCACAGCCTTGGTGTATCGGGGACAATGCTCTAAGCAACTGTTCAGACCCAACCTGAGCTTTATTCTAATCTATTTCAGGGTTTTCCTGAGCCACTTCTGTCATAGTTTCACAGGCCAGGTATATTCTCCCCGATTATTTCTATTTTGCCATTCTAGGCACCTTCAGCCTGCAAGCAGTTCTTCACTCTACCCTCGGGAAGACTGTGTAAAGCCATTTTTATAAGGCAGAGCGACTGCATGTGTACATAAATCTTGCCTTTGATGACCTCTGTGAGGCCTACACTCACTGCAGAGAGAGTGCTTTCATTTTATGGTCCCGTGTCTGTCCTGAGAGTTTTTATAACATGCTTTGCTTTCTGTGGTTTTTCCAGTTAAGTGGGAAGCAATGATTTAAAGCAAGCTCTTCTTAAATTATGTTTGTGCTATTAATACGTATTAAATTAAGTTGATTGTATGGAGCAGAGCATGGGAACACATCACCCTTTGGAAATCTCTGCTTTCTGACAACTTCATCTAACGAGAACAGCTGGAAACTAAGAATGTAAGAGCTTAGGGGAGCCTAAATCCTTCCTCGTGTACCAGGGCTCTGTCAATTTTACGAAATGTCAACGGCGGGGTGTTTTTCTTTTAACTTGTTGGAAAACCGCCCTCTAGGATGCTACAGTGAACTGTTCACAGTAGCGTCTCCTCAGAGGTACTTCACGACACGACCACCCTGGGTGAGGGGTAGGGGGGTTGCTGCAGGTAGTTGATAGCTTTGGGGTGTTTTCGGACCAAGTGCTGGAGAAACTGAGTTCTCTGCAGGAGCTTGGCTCGTAAGGAGCTGGAGCCAGAAGTAAAACCCTTCCTATCTCTACACCTCCCCAAGAGGCTTTTGTCTCCACTGACAAAGCTTAGCACCGTGGCAGCAGGTTCCGGAGAAGATATTGAGAGGACTTAGACCCCTTGTCATAAGCAGGGTAAGACGATGAGTTTAGAAGTGAGAAATAATCAGTCAATAACTTGCATAAGTAGTAAGGAGGTGAGGATGTGACTTAGGGGGACATCTTGATGTAAAGTGTTCCAGGTGGGGAAATAGTTGCTTCAAAGTTCCCAAGACGGCAGCAACACAGCAAGGAGGTTCGCATGGGAGGGAGGATTGTGGGTAAAAAGGACGAGAGCAGGAAAGGAGGTCAGGGAGGGCAAAGAAGAGGAGAGCCTGTAGGACACTCCTTGTAGGCCATTCTAAGGCTTTTGCCCCCTAGGGAGCCATGGCAGGGGACAGGGAAAGAAGGAGAGTGGCATCATGTATTAGAAAAAAATCATTGTGGTGGCTGTGGTGAGGGTAGACTCAGAGGGGTCTGATATAGAATCAGGGAGACCATTCAGGGGGCCATTGCTGTAAACAGATGGGAGATGATGATTGCTTACACCAAGGTGGCTCAGACCAAGATCAAAGAAGTGGAATTGGTGAGAAATAGTCAGAAAAAGTATTATCTTTTTGGTTGAAGCAGTTACTCATAATATCACTTTTATTCTTTTCTTACTAAAGTTATTGCTATAGCTATATAGATATAGATATAGATAAAAACATACATATAGATATATTTAGAATATATATGTCCTATCTATAAGAAAAGGATCCTAGCACCCTTTACAGATTAAAACTCATTAAAAGTGTGCTGTTGATTACATTTGCATTTTTTATTGCAATCTGGAGGATCGTAAGCCAAGAATGAGTTTCAGTAAAAGATCTAATAGACCCATAAATTATAAACACAGCAGCCACAACTATTTCATCAAGTCACTAAATGCAAAAGGTTGTATTTAACTTTGTTTCCAAAAACTCAAATGCGGCCTAGAACATAGGAGAGATAAAGCTCCCTCAGATCACCCAGGCGCCTAGCTTGCCCTGTAGACCTGGATCTGTCCAGCCCTGCTTCTCCTGCTCAGCCAGGCTCTGCCCACAGCGTGGGGCTCAGCGCCCCTTCTGCCCTTCAAATGCACCCTTCCTTACCCATTGCAACTGCGCAGAGCCTTACCTGTGCTGGAAGGCTGCTCTTGGAAAATTTCTCACACACTTCACATCCCTGCCCCAAACCACCTTGGGTGAAGATTTATCCAACTCTTCCCAAGACTGTGCTTTTCCAGAATTAAGCATTCTTTTCTGTATGCTCTCTTCTATACAATGTTGCCATACTTAGCATTATTGCTCTTTGCTGGTATTTTTCTTTTTCTTTTTTTTCTTTTTTTGGTAAAACTATCTTCATTTTTAAGCTGTGTATCCTTAAAAGTCTTAGTCTTATTTATATCCTCATTAAATCTCCTGAAACATGATATATTTGATAACTATATATTGAAGCTGACTCTTACTTATTTGGAAATAAAGTTGCAGAGATTAATTAATATCCCGTGTGCTCATTAGAGATGCATTGTCTAATTATCAAATAATAGTTGATACTATTCTTACAAACTCTTTTTCATTGTTATATACCAGTAATTATTTAATCTGCTGAAATGATTAAGTTGGGGAGAAATTCTTTGCAATTTCCAATACTACCTGTGGCATTTTCCAATCCTGATAGGTAAAATAAAAGCCACACTTTATTAACACTTTCTAATATTTTTTCAAGTGAAGTATAATTATTTTTCCTTAACTCTTACACACCCAAAAACTATCATACTAGGTAGTTGAAATTATCTGATTTTTTAGTATTTTCCTAGAATTTTCCCCAGTGAAATGTGATATATAAAAGAGGCATACAGTTTTTTAACACTCAAGTTGTCACCAAATGTAAGTGCTTAAAATAAACATGTCTGTGTATTAAGCAATGTGCCTCGTTACTCATTATATAATGCTCATGTGTCTCCGGAGAGTAAGGAAGTTGAGTGGGGATGTTAAGTTCCCACCAACTCTAAAATTATGCTAGAGAGGAGCAAAGCAAGAATGTGGACAGAAAGAAATAAAGTGGGTTTTATAACCATGTTCTGTGGAAACACTGTGGGAAAATAACTAGGAGACATCTGACAAAAAAAAAAGAAGAAAAACTCAAATCTGCTGTTTGGCAAGATTTCTACATTAGGAAATACTTCTGAAAACATTTAGAACTCTACATCCTAAGGGATAACTGTGAGTTAGTTTATTTGGACACTTTCAAGTAATAAGGCAAATGAGATTCTGAATGGTTTCTCTAATTAAAGCAAAATGTCTCATAACTTTGCCACTTGAAATAGTTGTTCTCTCTTTCTTAAAATGGCATTTGAATCTTGTCAGTGTTGCTTATGGGCATGGTTTATCTGGTCGCTACTACAACATTTTTCTCATTGTAATTATCCATTCATGTGTCAGTTTTCAACTCTAAGCAGTGAGCTCTTGTGGAACGATAATAACAATCTAATGGGTGTTTGGTTCAATTAAAGTTTATTTAAAGTACGAATAAGAGAATCAAGCATAACTTCTATGAGTCAAGATTGAGCAGGTGAATATTTGATGAAGTCATGAAATGGTAAAGATTAGGAAAGAGCTGAGTTTCAGATTGTTATACTTGAGAGGTCTGGCAGGTATCTAAACAGAGACAAAAAGTAAACAATGTTATATAGGCCTCTGGAGAATGAGTTAGTTATCTAGATTCGTCTGTCATTAGGATAAAGATGACATTTAGCCACTAAATTAGATGAAATCACCTTAGGAGCAAAAGCAGATCAGAGGGTCTAGAAACAACCCATTAATCGACCCCGATAAAGCATATACATTTATTGCCAAAAGAATCACTCAGATTTAGTCAAGTGTAAGAGGAAGAGTAGGCCCTGGCTGGTTGGCTCAGTGGTAGAGTGTCAGCCTGGCGTGCAGAAGTCCCAGGTTCGATTCCCGGCCAGAGCACACAGGAGAAGCGCCCATCTGCTTCTCTACCCCTCCCCCTCTCCTTCCTCTCTGTCTCTCTCTTCCCCTCCCGCAGCGAGGTTCCATTGGAGCAAAGATGGCCTGGGCACTGAGGATGGCTCCTTGGCCTCTGCCCCAGGTGCTGGAGTGGCTCTGGTCGCAACAGAGCGACGCCCCGGAGGGGCAGAGCATCACCCCCTGGTGGGCGTGCCGGGTGGATCCCGGTCAGGTGCATGCAGGAGTCTGTCTGACTGTCTCTCCCTGTTTCCAGCTTCAGAAAAAAAAAAAAAAAAAAGAGGAAGAGTAAAGTTAGGGAACTGAGAAAAAGTAGCTAGTGAGTTAGGAGGGAAACAGGAGATACTTTAAAAGCCAAGCTAAACAGATAGAGTGATGAATCATGAAAAGTTATTGAGAATTGAGGTTGAGAGCAGAATTGTGTCTATCTGATCTGGCAATAAAGAGGTCGTTGGTGATCGAGACAATAATTTGGGGACTGGTGGAGGCAGAAGCCAAACTGAAGGGGGACTACAGAGAAAACGGATTATAAGGAAATGGAGAAATGGTCAGTGTAGTTTTTTGAGAAGTGTGGCTACAGAAAGCAGCAGAGAAATCGGGTGGCAACTGGAAGACGAGGCGCCAGGATGAGGTATGTAGGTACACGCTTGTGTGACTCTGGGAGGAATAAGAGCACCATAGTACTGTGACAAGAACGACCTGAAAGAGAGGGAAGGGCTGAGGAGGATGAGAGAGGAGATGAGCAAGGGAGGAAAGTTCCCACAAACCGGCCAAGAAAGAGATTTAAAGCTCATCTTTTTTTCTTTTTTTTTTCTTTTTCTTTTTTTTTCTTTTTTTTTTTTTTTTTTGCATTTTTCCGAAGCTGGAAACGGGAGGCAGTCAGACAGACTCCCGCATGTGCCCGACCGGGATCCACCCGGCACGCCCACCAGGGGGTGATGCTCTGTTGCAACCAGAGCCATCCCAGCACCTGAGGCAAAGGCCACAGAGCCATCATCAGCGCCTCGGCCATCTTTGCTCCAATGGAGCCTCAGCTGCAGGAAGGGAAGAGAGAGACAGAGAGGAGGAGGGGTGGCGAAGCAGATGGGCGCTTCTCCTGTGTGCCCTGGCCAGGAATCAAACCCGGGACTCCTGCATGCCAGGCCGATGCTCTACCACGGAGCCAACCAGCCAGGGCCTAAAGCTCATCTTGACCTTTGACGGGATTGGGTCTTTTCCCTCTGTGTTCGAATGAAGAAATGGGTATAAATTCTAATTTCTCTTAATTTGGTTATGAGAATAAGAAGCAACTTCTCTCTAGATGTGTGCCAGTTATCTATGGTTATATCACAAATCACCCGATGACTGTGGCTTAATGAGAATGTATTACTTCTCACTCGGTACTGTGGGTGTGACTGGACTCAGCTAGGTAGTCCTGTTCCATGTAATGTAGCTGAGGTCACTCCTGCTACTGTGTTCAGCTGGGAGCTTGGCTGGAAGATGAGGTCTTTCAACCTCCAGGGTCCCTTGTCATGTGAGTTCTCATGAGTCAGTAGTCTGTCTCTATAGCATGGCCACTGGGCTCCAAAAGTATGCATTTCCATGAGAACACACCTGACATTCAAGTATTTATTAATCATATGTTTGGGTCATCCTTGCTAATATCTCTATTGGCCAAGCAAATCACATGGTAAAAACCAGAGTCAATGTGAGAGAGGCTATACATTCAGAGGAAAAGTTCAATGGGGGGGGGCACTAAAGTACCTATTATAGGTTGCTTTAATATTCTTAAATAAAGCAACGTTATCTCTTAAAAGTTGGCTAGGAAAGAAATACAAGAAGTGAGACTGTCATTACGAGAAATGGAAATACAATACTATTTTCTGACAGCGTCCAGTACTTGTCTGAGCTGTATGCCTGAACATAATAAAAAATAACAAAAGTTTTTTATGATTTTGTGTGATATTCTTCAGCGGCTCTTCAGCGCATGCAGGCAGCAGGCACATTGGCAAGGTCATTTGACCAAACTCTGGAGCAAGTATGTAGACAGCAGAAAAGTGACAGTGTAGGTAAAATAGCTCTCCTATTTACTTCTGTAGACTTTCTTGATCTTCTTCTCCAAGAATTAATCAATCCATCACAATAAATTTAGATGTGTAAGGCAAAAGATGTGAATTGCTTATAAGTAAAAAAAAGAGAGAGAGAGAAAGAAAAGAAAAAGAAATATATTAGACACTGTTTCTGGCATCAACAAATTTATTCTAATGGTTTAGAAATTCATGAAGCAGTTGGAAACCTATCTTCTGTCACAATAGGCATCTATTGCTTCTCTACTTTTCCTTTACTTTCCACACAATTTCCCCCCATTTGCCCCTTTCAATGGAGAATTCTCCAAAATTCCTTCATAGTTTCAAACTTTCCTACTTGCTCTTGTGTTAATCAGGGTCTAGATACAACTTTAGAAATTATCCTTGCTATTTACACTCAGAGAATTTCGTATAAGGAAGAGTCAACAGACACAGATCACTGGAAAGACAGCGGAGGACACAGACAGAAGGCAGAAGCAGCAGTTGCTGGACTCCACTGCCACCATTGGGGAGCAAGGGGAAGAGGCGGTCACACCCCAGCAGCTCAGAGGGGGGCCCTAAAGCGGAAGGGGACTTTAGACGGCTTGATCCTCAGCACTGGAAATATGTTACTGCATTGCTTCAAAGAAGCAATGGACGAGTGCTCTGCACTTTTCGTGTTCATGAACATAACCATTGTTCTAATAAGTCCAAAATTAAAAAAACAAAAACAAAAAACCCTGCACATGTCTTCCATTTTGGGCGTTGTAATGAGATGAAAAGTTGATCAAATCATATCAAGAATTAAAAAAATAATAATACAAAGCATTTCCTAAAAACGAAAAATTAAGCATTTAATCTTGTCCCTTAGATTTCATTGCTCATCCATTTTTTATACCAAAATTTTGATTTTCCAGTGGCAAGAAAAGCAATAAGAAAAGTAAGACATACTCAAGTAAAGTTGGGGGTTTTTTTGTTTTTTGTTTTTGTTTTTTTTTGGTGGCTTTAACATAAACTATTTGTAGTACAGAAAATTTTCCAATACAGAAACACATATAAAAACTATCCTCAAAAACATCCATCTCAATAGCAGCTAATGCACGTATCCTGGGAATTCTGAGCAGCATTCGTGTAAGAAGCACAGCTTTCTAAATACAATACGATAGCAGCTTCCGGAGACTGAGCAGTTTCCACTTTTCCTTCATAAATTTTTGGTCTTTATTTTCTACACAAAATATGCTAATGCAGTTGGAGTGATTTTTAGAAGATACTTTGTAGACTGAAATAATCATGTTCAAACTTTATCCGAGAAGGATGTATGTTTTGACCAACCATTTGGAAGGAGGAATGAGCAGCCAAAATATATTTAGGCTCAAGTGGGAGGGAAAAGAAGTATTTCGTTTCTTAGGTTTTAAAAATACATTTTGTACACCTGAGTTGGATTTTTATTTTATTGCCTTTTCTTTCCCTTTTTGGGAAAGAAAACTTATGTAGAACACAGTGGGATCAAATTTAGGCTAATTAACAAACAATTTTTTTTTTTCTTTACTGTGCTGATTAATTTTATTTTCTTTTTCTTTTTCTTTTTTTTTTTCATTTAAACGATTAGATTTAACAGGGTGACATTGGTCAATTAGAGTACATAGAATCTGGGCAAACATCTCCACATCATTTGGACAGTTGATTATGTTGTATAATCTTTTCTTTTTCTTTTTTCTTTAGTGTTGCCATCGCAATCAAAGATTCTTTGCTGTTAAAATCTTCCAGTCAAGTCTTAGGTTACTACTAATATATTTGATCTTTAAAAGTCATTACAACTTCTAGACTTAAGGTCCATCCATCTGGTTATCAATGATAAATGATATGACTTACAGGTCTGGTATGTGTGCCAGTGGAGGTCACCGCAGGCTCTCCACAGTATGGGAGTGTCCCATCATTCTACCCACAGGGGACACCTGCCTTAGTAACCAAGCTAGGCCTGGTGAATTCTTCTTCTTCCTTTGCCTCATAATCACATCAGTCAAAATCATTTATAGCCCTGGCCGGTTGGCTCAGTGGTAGAGCGTTGGCCTGGCGTGCGGAAGTCCCAGGTTCGATTCCCGGCCAGGGCACACAGGAGAAGCGCCCATCTGCTTCTCCACCCCTCCCCCTCTCCTTCCTCTCTGTCTCTCTCTTCCCCTCCCGCAGTGGAGGTTCCATTGGAGCAAAGATGGCCTGGGCGCTGGGGATGGCTCCTTGGCCTCTGCCCCAGGTCGCAACAGAGTGACGCCCCAGAGGGGCAGAGCATCGCCCCTGGTGGGCGTGCCGGATGGATCCCGGTCGGGCGCATGCGAGAGTCTGACTGTCTCTCCCCGTTTCCAGCTTCAGAAAAAAAAACAACAAAAAAAACAAGACAAAAATCATTTATAGCTGATTTGAAGACATCAGATTTTCTAGAACCATTCTGGGAGCTGGTGAATGATACTGACAGAGGAGATTGGTTGGAAATGTTCCTTTCTCCCTCTGCTTCCATTAACCCTAGCCAGGGATCATCTACATATTAGTTAACAGGTCTCTCCCCTGCCACACAAATACACATTGACACACATACATGCACACACGCACACGTCGACCCGCACACACCCTGGAACACGTCCCGCAGTCCTTATCCTGCTCTTTGTTTCTATTAGCGGAATTGCCTCCTAACATAGCGGATGATTTGCTTGTTCACTGTGATTATTTATTGTATGACTCCTACTAGTATATAAACTCTCTGAAAACCGGGATTTTTTCACTGGTGTTTTCCTCATCAGCTAGAACACTTAAAGATTTGTTAAGTTTATTCATCAGAATAAATTTAAAATATTACCATATTGGAAAACTAGCTTTTTAAAAGAGTGACCAGTCTCTTTTGAGGAACATTCTCTTAAGTGTTTTTCTGATGCTGAAATAATCTTATGTAGATACTTTGATAATTATGTAGTACACATAATTTTATTACATGCAAACATATTACATAGGCCAATGCAAGCTGCTGCAAACTAAATCTTGGTGGTTTAATGAAATGGAGATTTTGTTCTTGGTGGTTTAACGAAATAGAGATTTTGTTCTTGTTCTCATAACTGTCCAAATATGGGTGTTAATCGTCAGGAGTGGCCTTCCCCCATGTGATAATTGAGGTATATAAACATGTCCGATGTGATAGCTTCCCTGTTTGTGAGACTACTCAGTCATCACTGTCTCACTGGTTGAATAGGAAGGAGATGGCTTCATCATGATGGTCTTGAAGAGACACACATCACCTCCATCGATTCCCTTTTTTTGCTCAGAACTGTCACATGGCCCCACGTGGGTGCAATACAACATTCAGTCTCTGATTGAACAGCCACTTCCTAGGGACAGCTGTACACTCTGGTAGGAGAAAGATGCAGTTTGATGAAGTATTTACTGTGTCTGTTTCATGTTATGACCGGGTTCTCCTCCAGTAGGCATTCCCATTGACAACCTGTATAAATGAAGTGTACTGTCATAATAATGCATAATACCCTGAAGGATATATCGGTGGACAACCTTGTCATTGGCTGTGTTCAACTCCAGACCATAAATCAGTTTCAGGTCTGCTCCAGATGTCTCTGATGCGGGGCCGTATAGAAAGCAGCAGCAGCAGCAGTGCGTGGGGCAGGCTTTTCTCATGAGCATGATGTCAAGAGGCCAAGACAAACCATCCATATCTAAATTCTCTTCTTAAATATACAAGAAATGAGGTCTGTCTTAATTTCATTGGCTAGTACAAGTCCCATGACTGAGCTCAACAAAGTGAGAAAGACTATTCCCCTTATGACATATAGGGTGGGATGGGGATGTGAATGTCTGATGACAGTTTGCACCCCCCACAGGCTAATGTTGAACAGAGCAAACATAGAGCTGGAGTTCAATGTGGTATTTCAAATGGTTTCATCTCTGCCTAGAGGAGCCACTGAACAGGAGGATGCTGAAAATTCAAAGGTCATGGATAAGGGGAGGCTATTTGGAAATACCAGTCTCCAGAGCCATCTTTTTCTTCCCTTTCTTTAATTGATTCCCACTGACTGGACAAAGCTGTTTGATCCTCTAATATGCAACAATCCCAGCCTTGCTTCCGTCCAGCGCTGCCCTGGTGCTCCAATCTCTCCAGGTTAGTTCTTGTGCTCTGCCCTGGTGCTCCAATCTCTCCAGGTTAGTTCTTGTGCTGTGCCCTGGCGCTCCAATCTCTCCAGGTTAGTTCCTGTGCTCTGCCCTGGCGCTCCAATCTCTCCAGGTTAGTTCTTGTGCTATGCCCTGGCGCTCCAATCTCTCCAGGTTAGTTCCTGTGCTCTGCCCTGACGCTCCAATCTCTCCAGGTTAGTTCCTGTGCTCTGCCCTGACGCTCCAATCTCTCCAGGTTAGTTCCTGTGCGCTGCCCTGGTGCTCCAATCTCTCCAGGTTAGTTCTTGTGCTCTGCCCTGGCGCTCCAATCTCTCCAGGTTAGTTCCTGTGCTCTGCCCTGGCGCTCCAATCTCTCCAGGTTAGTTCCTGTGCTCTTGGAACACCGAAGTCACCCTCCTCTCTGGATATGGGTCAGTGTGATGATCTGTATGGGAATGCCATCTAGAATTCTTGCTTCTCTCCATCTCCCTAATTAATAGCTACCCACAGAAGATTTATGAACGTTCACCATTTTTTTTTTGAAGATTTCTTTACCTTCTGGGTATTGAGTATCTTCTTTCTTTTCCTCTCTCTTCATCCATTCGTCTACCTATTCATCCCTCCTTTCAACAATATTTGATGATTGCTTAGTATATGTCAAGAATTCTTTTACAAAATGGGAATGTACCATCAATAAGAGAAAGAAACTCTCCAATTTCATGGAGCTTATATTTTAGTGGAGAACACAGATACTTAAGCCAAAATATAAAAATGATTTCAGATAGTGCTAATACTGTGAATAAATGAAAATGAGGAACTATGCCTACGCAAAGGGAATGAGCAACGTCCGGGTGGCCTTCTCAATATGTGAGCTGAGAACAAAATGGTGTAAACAAAGCAGCCCATGCAAGGATAGTCAAATATATTGATATATTTCTAACCAGAGTCCTCATAACAGTAGAACCTGTAATGCTTTACTTTTTCTTCTTCTTTTTTTTTTTTTCTGGAATCTATTTATCATATTTAAGTTGTTGGGTGAGCACAGAAAGGGCCAAGTAGAATAAGCTAGCTGATTACCAGGGTCTATAACTTGCTCAGTTACTTTAAGATTAGGTGGAATTATATTGTGTGAAGGACCTTTATTTTTTCTAACAGACCCCATTGAACAACTATGGAGGAATAATGTTGCATAATGCGTTAGTTACAGTGCTAATTCAAAAGATTCAGAGAAGATTGAACCCGAGTCCTCGGAACGGAAACGTGACTTCCTTACTTTCATTTTACTTCTGTGCGTCTGCATTGTTTTAAGCATTGACTGGGTTGAGCCCTGGTGTCATTCTTCAAGGGGGTGATCCAAGTATCGAAGATTAACCTCACAGCACCAACAGTCAAGGTATTTGATAATATGAGTAAGAACCATTGATGTGGATAAATAAATAAAATGGGGGTTGGAGATTTCCAACACTTGGTTTTATATTAGCTTTCAGTTGCTGCTGTAACAAAGTCCCACAGACTTAGTAGTTAAAACAAGAAAAATGTGTTACCTGATAATTCTGTCTGACACCAGTCTCCCAGGTTAAATTCAAGGTGTCAGCAGGTTGCATCCTTTCTAGAAGCTCGAGGGGAAAATCCTTTCCCTGGAGTTTTCAAGCTTCTAAAGGCCACAGAAAGTTTTGGGTTTATGACCCCCTCTGCAATCTCCACAGCCAACAATAGCTAGTCAAGCCTGAAGGCGACATCTCTTTGACACTGCTTCTGTCTGTCACATCTCTTCCTCTTGACCGCAGCCAGGGGACAGGTCCTTTGTTTTAAAGATTTATGAGGTTAGATTAGATCACCCGAGGATCCAGGCTGGTCTCTTCATCTCAAAGTCCTTAGATTCAATCACACCTGCAAAGTTCCCCTTTTATGTGTGAGGTCATGTAGTCCAAGGTTCCAGGTTCCAGGTTGTAGGACATGGGCATCGTTGTGTTTGCCACGATCTCCCTCCCTCAGCTTCTCTTTAAATCAATGACTGTGACTTCCAAGAATGGGGGTGCTGGGGGGAGTCTCCCCACTCCTTTCTGAGACTAACCTGATTCCTGGGAATGGGTCTGGAGAACTGAAGTGTTTTCTTAGTACTGTGACACCACTGAGCTTCTGAGCAAGAACTCGGCTCATCTGGCGAATGAGCCGGCTTTGTTACATGTTCCTGGACTGCTTCAGTCTGTTGGGGTTTTGCAATTGGAATTTAAGTCACATCCTGAAGTTGCTCTATAGCAACCTGTATAAATCTCTGTGGCTGTGTGTGTGTGTGTTCTTTTTTTTATATTGGGAGGTTAGAGGCTGGGTTTTTTTCCCCCCTTATTGTTTATGTTCTAACATCACCCTCTTTTGTCCTTTTGATGGATTTCAAATTGTTCCTGGAAGGAAACTGGTGATAATTCTAATTTCGGCGGCTCATGCTCTGGGGACTGATTTGGACCTTGTCTTTGATACTATGCTTCTCTAATCATAATCCTGACTTCTGAAATATGAGTGTCAGAGGAGAAAAGGCTTGCCAACTCCATCGCTCGTTCATCACTGAGAGGATGCTTTTAAGGAAGGTCTTAAATGAAGGAATTGTACAAATGCCAAAAATGAAAAAAAAAGTGCTATGTCTAGGGATTAGTGAAAGCTTCCCATTGTCTGACCTCAATTAGAAAAAGCAGAAATATTTCTAAGGATTGCCTCTGACATGCCTAAAGTGGCTTATTGGATGTTAGAGTTAACTCTCTCTTATACTGAACTTCCTCACCATTAGTGATCTAGTAACCTCATTCCTTTCCTTCCAGAAAATCCCCGTAAATTTAGGTAGGCCCTCTCCTCAGCACTGAAGGCTGGATTTAAACCTGCACTTACTGGAAATGAGGTGGAGTATTTATGTGCAAAATAAAAAGGAGGAACTATAATATCTCCAAAAAGATACATAAACGTAAGATTGCAACATTTACATTAGAATGAAGAAAGGTTTCTCAAACATTGTTTTCTCCATAAGAAAACTTTTAAAATACATTTTTCCTAATCACCCTCGGATGACATTTTAATATCACTGATATACTATGGATGTATATCTATGTTTTATGCACAGAAAGGGTGAGATTGGGCCTCTGCTTCAAGGACAAAGTTTTACCCCCATGAGGAAGATATTTTCCTACTCTGAATGCATGATATAAATTGAAGGGACATACTTTATTTTATCTTCTTTCCATTTTCATACTATTATAAATATATACATATTTTAGAAGTGAATACTGATTATGACACAAAAATAATAACATATATATGCAGAAGCAATAGAGAACATTTATACCCCCCAAGTTATAGAAAGATAAATATAGAATTTAAAATACACACAGAGATATCTGTATAATTTTGTAAACTATGACCACCAATCTATGTCAATTGGTATATTATCACAACATTGTATTTGCAGAGTTCTTTATTACGTAGTTATAATGTCCCAGAATTTAGGTGCACAATACTTTGGAAGATAGTGATGTTGTTGTCTCTGACTTATTCTGAGGAAAGCAATGCTGTGCTACAGATCCTTGCGTGTATATCTTTTCATGTGTGACTGAATACTTCCTTGGGCTGCACGCCTACAAGTGCACTCTTCCAGGCAAAGGAAAAAGGCATTTTTCAAGGCATCTGAGACATGTTGCTGAATTGCCACTGAAACGCCATGGTTCCTTTCAAAAAGACACAATCCCAGTGACATTTGAATAACATCTGAATAAGTGAGTGGTCTCTCTCCCACCAATAAAACATTGCATTTGCATCCAGATGATTGGGCATATTTTTAGAGGGTGTAATTGTTCACTTGGAACAGAAACTCTCCGGAGCAAGCGGAAACTGGGGAGGGATTGGTGATGTGTTCAAAATTTGACGTGTATAACTTGGCTCAGCAGAATGTTAGGGGCATTTGCGGGGGGGGGGGGCTGGAAAAAAAATGATCATCAAGTTGATTTTGTTTGATTCATTCTCATTCTCTTTCTTTCTCTTTATTGTTTTTAAATGGTCCACACATTTCATCACAGCTTCTAGGAATAGATGTGCTCTAGAAGTCTGAGATGACAGATGCAGGCAACCACAGAAGTATTGTCCACCAATTTATTACACAAGTCTTTATTGAGCAACTACTAGAAGGCAGGCACTGGGACCGGCCTTGGACTTATACAACAGTGGCTAAAAGCAAGTCCCTGCTATTGTGAAGTGTGTGGTCCAGTGTGGGAGGCAGATAAGAAGCCAGGTCGACATAAACATATAATGACATTTAGTGATGAGTTACGGAGATAAATAAGGGAGTGAGTAGTGTGGGGGGGCATAGAAAGGCAGGGGATGACTATTTTAGATAAGGTGGCAGAGAAAACCTTCTGAGCAGAATGGAAATGCAGTGATGGTGCGTGTCATGCTGATGTCCAGGGGGAAGAACGTACTAGATACAAGGAAAAGCAAGTGCAAAGGCCCTGAGACTGACACCTGCTTGGCCATTAGGAAGAGGAAGGAGGCCCGTGTGGCTGGAGTGTGTGAGTAGGGGGAGAACAGGGGCAGGAGAGGAAGATGGAAAGGCCGGCAGGGTTCATTAATGCACAGCATGGTAAGGCGCATGGGGACTCCACAACATCTCCAATTCTGAATCGTCGCAACCAGCCACTCAACACAATTCCTCAAGCTCCCGGCATGTCCCAGACACACTGGGTACCTGGGGGGTGGAGACAGGCAGGGCCCTCACGGCGAGAGCATTGCAGGGAAGGCAGGGACAAGCCCAGACACAATGTGATCCATTGGGACTGTGCCCTCATGGAGGAAGTGGCAGGCATGAGTGGGACCACAGTGACAATTCACCTAGCTGGCTGTGATAACAAAATTGGGATATTTTTAATACAACAATGTGTTTCTTTTAGAAGTCTGCTTATGGCGCTTTATTGTTACAGGTATTCTGCCACTTGAAATTAAATGTTAAGTCATCTGCTCACCCCAAGGGATGGGGTCTCGGAATTAGAGGCCACATTTCTGCATCAGTTTCATTCAGTTCAGCTCAATGCAGAGCAGGCTTTTGCCAAACGTGTGGCAGCGATCTTAAAATGCCAAAGAAGAAATTGAATTGAGGCCTGGCTTCCTGTCCTTTCAAAGTTCTGGCCCCCACTGGACCTTGGCCGAAGGATCAGAACGTTAGGAAAAAGCTCACTAGAAATCTGGAAGCCAGGACGACCAGAGGCGGGGGCAGCCGTGTGGGTTCCCGGTGCTTTCTCCTGCTTGTTTTGTCAGTTGTGAATCTCACTTGCTGGTGAACAGTTAGAAATGTTATGCGTTCTGTTGCCCCTTTCCATGGTGAATGCGCTGGGGGAAGAACAGGCTGGTTGCTCTGTGTGGGTGATGACAAATGATATGTGAATGAGGAAAACAATTCTCATTCGAATCTGTTCACAGAAATGCATAGAAAAAGAAAAAAAAAAGCAAGACACACAGGGCCTGTGGTTTCCTGCTCATTCGAAGGTCATTTACCCTGTGCAGCCAACGTCTCAATTACCTGTGACTCAGGAATCTGGGTTTGTGATTCAAGTAGCTTGCTGGCACAGCTCACTGGAAAACTCTTTATTTTCTGGTCTAAGCGCTGTGTACTTTAGGGTGATTACCTGAAGTTTTTTAGGACATGGGTTTGATTGCAGAGTGCCCTTATCTCCAAGGTAACACCGGCATCCCTACTGGCAGAGAACAGTTTGTCCGCCCTGTGTGGGTCTGCCTGCTGTTTGGAAAGTGTGTGGGAGCAAATTCACCTGAGAACATTAGGCGTTCAGGAAATGGAAGAGGCAGCCCTGTTCCCATTTACCTTGGCTGATTGTTCTGCATAGTCTGTACCTGCAAGCCACCTAGGACATCACCCGAAACTGCATCCCCATTCAGACTGACTGCCCCTCCGGGGTTCTCCTCACAGGTACATTTCCGGTGCCAAGGTTCTTTATAGTTACTTTCTCTGCCTAAACCACCGGCTCAGTCCCGGTAAACTAAGACTGCATCTTATCTCCTTTTTTAATTGCGACAAGCTCTTGTTGTTTTTCATACTACAATAAGTTTTTTTTTCCCCCACATGGATAACAGATGAAATGTCTGATGACGAGACAGGGTCAAACCATTGAGCTACTCGATTGCAAAATATTTCTGAAATGAAATTAATAGCAGGTGTTCAGAATGCATGAACAACATGAAAGTTTTCATCTCCTATCTGTGAAATTCTAACTGTATTCTAAGGCACGCACCGTGCTTGGAGCCGGGGCTTCAGAAGGGAGGAAGTCAATCACGGTTTCCCAGTCCAGGGGAGGAGAAGGACATGATGCGACCCGTCACACAAAGTCACAGGCTCCTAGAAACAGGCACAGAAAATGGGGAGGGTTCCACGGGAGAATATTTTTAGAGTGAATATCCAGGAAAGAGGTCCCTGAGTGAAAATTAAACCAAGACCTAAGGTTCCATAGGTGGGGACGTGGGGAGTAAATGGACTGAGAAGGGCACGCTGGGTGTGGGGAGTACTTGGCAGGAGAGTTTGGGTGGGGAAGTCTGTGTTTTGGTTTGAATCACCGAGAGAAACTTCTAGGTGCGAGGAGTTATCAAAGGCCTGAGTATTAAAAGATGTGCCTTAAAAAAAAAGAGAGATTTGAAAAAAAAAAAAAAAGAGGTTTGAGCCACATGATGGGAGACCTCATTTTTTCTAATAATTATGAAGAGGCATTGCCAGGATTTGAGCAGAGGTGGAGGAGTGGGTTCATGATATGGGTCAGAGCTAATTGATGGTAGCAATTACAACTTTATATATAGTCTGATCAAGCATACTAAGTGTTTTCATTCTCACAAAGCTGAACATTTCTGGGTGTGGAGGAAATAGATAGATATATAAATGTGTATATAACACATAAGTTAAACATTTTTATGTTTATATATATATACATACGTGCATATATATCCCTTCATATGTGTATACCTGTACACATACATGCATATATACATAGAAATACAAATTTATATTTGAAAGTATACTTTGAGATTAGGTTTAGAGCATGACTCTAAATTCCCATTATTTTTACTTAAAACATCTACAAGTTGAAGTCTAACTTTTAGGCAAAGATTCCCAGCCGACGACCAGGTAGCTGTTTCAGGATTGAGTAGGCAAATGATCGACTGGATAAGCTCTCTTTTTCTTTTTTTTTTTACATTTTTGGTTCAGAATTTGTGTCATCCTAATGACTTCTATTATAGAGAAAAGAAAACAAAGTAAGTCTAAAACTGAAGCCAAGTGTTAGTCTCTGCTTTTGTGAAACGGTTTAAATAACAAAAGGCTAGATGTCAACTAGCTCAGGAATTCATCCAGTGGGGAGGGCTCCAGGACTGGTTCTTGGCCCCCCCGCCCGGGTCTGCCTACTCAGAGCCCCATCTCCGAAATTACTGTGGATTAAACAAAACTGCCAAATCATATGGGGGGGGTGAGAAGAGCAAAGCTGATCTGAGGGCTTTAGCGCTCCGGTTGGCCAATGCTACTTTCTTTGTGTTGGGTTTTCAAAGAACTTAGAACCGAAAAATACTAGTGTCTATTCTTCCTAGTCAGTGAAGTTTCAGCCGGTGTCAAACCACCCTGGCTTGGATGGGACCATTTTCCTCCTGTGGATCTAAAGAAAGATTAATGGAACCTTCATAGACCACTAAAGAAGAATTATAGGGTCTTTAGGGCTAAGTACAAATTGTGCCCAAACAAAAGGAAATCCCTTCCCTTTCCAAGTACACTTTGCCAAAATGGAGTATACATTATACAGGCATAGCGAGATTGCTGTAATGTCCAGTCACATAAACACAAAAACATGGAAAGATCTACACGTTCATTACATGTATAAGGCATAAAACTTCAGGAGGTCTTCGAGATGAGCCACCTCAGGTTTTGGAAATATTCTCTTGCTTTTTTATTTTTATCTATTTATTCTTTAGAATCTAGTCACACTTTTCCTAAAATTGAGAAGCACAGAAAATAACCTCAAAATGTCATTTGGCAAAACTTCAGGGATATGTCTGTGGTGTGGAAAAAATAGAGTTCAAATAAAAGATGTTAATGTGCTGAATTTTCTGCCTTGCCACATGTGTGCTGTGATCTACCTCCTTCATTTTCTCCTTTGTTTTGATTTTAATTGCATTCTTAAATTAAAGCTCACCCAAGGAAAATCATCTTTTCATTTTTTTTTCCAACTTAAGCTGCTCAGAAACTACGAATGCCAGCACTGAAATGGTAATATTCAGAAATTCCAAAGCGATGTAATTTTACAGGAAAGATCACATCTTTCAAAATAAATTCTATTATGTGGCTATACATGGGATATAAACCTAATACATGAGGAAATTGAAATATTGATCTCATAGTTCAGTGAACATAAAACCCTATATATATTTAGGCAATCACTCATTTTACAATTTCCCAGAACTCTTAGGGTCTCGGGCATTGGTGCCATTATAATTATAAGTTATCATTTTTATAACTCAGTGCTAAATAAATGGGAAGTTATATATGAAAGTATATGCTCTCATTGTCTGTCTTCCTTCATTCTTTTACAAGAGGGTTTTTTTAATGAACACTGGTAAAAATTGTTAATGGTACTGGTTTTACTTTTTAGGCCCTTGCTATGGCTCAGGCAGTACTGAAATTCTTCAGGTGTAGTGTCTTTTAAATCCTCATGACATCCTGTGAGTAAGTACCATTATACCCATTAAATAGTTGAGTTCAAGGAGGCTTATAGAGGTTAGAGTTCACCTTTCCATGGTTACACAACTAATAAATTGTCATCGGAATTTAATCTCACTCATTGAAGAGTACTGCTAATTATTTTTTTAAATACTGAAAACTTCCTTAACTTTCTATTTGTATAACAAATATGCACCATTGTTTATAAAGGCAAATTATTATTATTTTTTTTCATTTTTCTGAAGCTGGAAACAGGGAGAGACAGTCAGACAGACTCCCGCATGCGCCCGACCAGGATCCACCCGGCACGCCCACCAGGGGCGGTGCTCTGCCCCCCAGGGGGCGATGCTCTGCCCACCCTGGGCGTCGCCATATTGCGACCAGAGCCACTCTAGCACCTGAGGCAGAGGCCACAGAGCCATGCCCAGCGCCCGGGCCATCTTTGCTCCAATGGAGCCTTGGCTGCGGGAGGGGAAGAGAGAGACAGAGAGGAAAGCGCGGCGGAGGGGTGGAGAAGCAAATGGGCGCTTCTCCTATGTGCCCTGGCCGGGAATCGAACCCGGGTCCTCCGCACGCTAGGCCGACGCTCTACCGCTGAGCCAACCGGCCAGGGCTGGCAAATTATTTTTTGATAGTATGGCCACTAGAGTCAGATCACCTAGGTTCAAGGCTAGTTTCTACTGCATGGACAAATAATTCAAATTCTCTATAATGTCATTTCAATGCCTATAAAATGGGTTATAGTAGTATTAATTCATAGGAATACTGTAGGGGTTAAATGAAACAATCTTCCCAAAACACATTACTTGAGACAAAAAGTACATTCAATAAGTGGTAGCTATTGTTATTACTATTATTACTACCACTATTATTGCTATTACTGCTATTACTGCTATTAGAGAAGAGGTTAGCCTGCATCAACAGGACTTCAGTGAAGCTCAGTGGAATATTCCCTGCCTCTGTAACTGCATGCTGCTGCCCCTGTGTTCTCAAATGGTTTTAAAAGATCACAAACTCCTCTATCTCTCTGTCTCCACCAGGACAGACTTCCCGAGGATAAGCCCCAGGAGACCGGGTCTAAGGCACTGTAGGGACTGGGCTGGGGCAGCCCCGACTGCCCCAGGGACAGGGGAAATGTTCCAATTGTTAATCCGATTTTTCTGCCACCTTACTTTCCCTACACATAATACTCTCCTGGGTTGAATCCAAATGAACTGAGCTACTGCTGGGTGCACAGCATCATGCATTTTCTGTGGCTACATTTTGTTGCCATGTTTTTTTTTCCCCCTAAAGACTCAGAAAATTAGCTTATTTGATAAATTCCTTTCACTGCAGGTACTGATGCTACATGCGATAGCTACTGTGAACTTGCACCGCTGATGGCTTCAAAATATTTATATTTGTGCAAAGAAATAAAGAGTTATTACAGTGGGGTAATAATGCAGACGTCTTTAAGTTTTAAATATATACACTGTTTTCCCTGGCTTGGACTTCCTCGGTATCATTTGATTGACCACAGACTGCAGGCAATTGATATGCAGAAATAAGCCTAGACAGTTCTAGGCTTGGGGAAACTATAGTGCTGTGGATGTGTAGTTTTATTTAGGTTTTTTTCTTAAATAAAGCTAGTCTTTAAGATGAAGTACTCCTAAAGACTCTAAGGGAATCAACTTTCATTAAAAAACATTGAAAATGGAGAGAAGGAAGAAAATCTGAATAGATTAAAAAGCATTGAAAATTTTGAATCAGTATGCCTGGGTAGTTTATGGTTCAGTAAACAATTATATGTAGAAATTACTGAATAAATGTCTATTGGGAACAATTCCCTCTATTGTATGGTTTTTTTAGAAAGATGAATCAATTCTCCCTTATAAACTTTAGTTAAGAGAGAAGCTGATAACTAAGGACGAGATAGGAAATAAGGAAGTCTCACAAGAAAAAAATGGATGAAGCACAAATAATTAAAATTAAAAAAACTAAGAGGAGAGAATGAAGCAATGATGCCTTCCTTGGGCCTTTGAGGATGGGCAGGTTTGTGTTTCGGTAAGGTGGTGGAAGAGCAGAGGAAACTGTCACAGCGTAGTCTGAACACACACCATCTGAGAAGGGTGGGGAACCGTGGTAGTTTGGTTTGGCCAGAATGAAAGGAGTATGAAGAATACCACAGGAAGAAAGGGTGGAAATTACGTTTAGTTAGGATCGGATGTCCGGCACGCTTTCTAATAGCTCTCTACTGCTATAGAGACAGCCCAAGGATGAGGGAGGAAAGGAGTTTTAAGGTATTTTTGTTTTCTAGTTCCCACATTTGTGATGTCGTTTTTAAGTGGCCTTGCTATATTAAGTTTTGTGTCAACAAAGAAAGCTTTTTTTTTTTATAGAAAATAATTGTTACAACCTTAAAATTCATGGTCTAGGATAATGCTTACAAAGTCATTAGGCCTTAAGTGTTATCACTTGCAGGATCTAATGTGTAAATTCTTTCTGCCCTGTGTTCCTTCATGTCCCCTTGGACTTTTCCTTAGTGTAAATCCACTACGAGAGCACCATGTAATTCCTCAGTTAATTTCTCTGGACTTCCTTTTTGGCAGGTAAGGTATTTCACCTGCCTCAATTTCTCTTCATGGCTAATGAGTATCCTTCCATTGACCCCTCTGTCATCCCCACCTTCACTTCTTTTGTTATTACCCCTCGTTTGTCTCATCATTTTCCTGCCTCTTCACTCTTTTATAAGAACAATATTCCATTTAAGGGCCACATTCTCACGACCTAATCACTTTCCCGATGCCCCAATCTTCCACAACCACTCTGGCTCTTAGGATTTCAACACGTGAATTGGGGGTGGGAGGTGGGACACAACCATTCAGATCATAGCAGTATGTGAAACCGAATTCCCCTTTGCTTGTTTCCAATGAAAATATGCATAGAGAAGATAGGTACAGTGTTTTGGAAAATTATTGAGAGGTTTCTTGGTGACTCTGATGTTAGAAAATGAGGAACTCATAAGAATCATACATGTGGCTTCAGGCTCTACTGACATGCTGGGTCCATTCACACAACAGGGATGTGACAGAAGATCCCTCCTCTGGGTACTGCTGGACGTGGAGACGGTGTTTTTCTCTGAGTCTCTTGGTTTTACGTTCCTGGAAGCTGAAAAGCTCCTCTCTGGTTTTTTCTCCTTTAAACCTGTTGTCAATACATTCCCTATAATTTCAATAGTTGTTTTTTTTTTTACCAGAAAGTATAAACTCTCTTTTTATATCTTTTCTCTGAATCATCCTGGGGTGATTTTATGATTCTCAGAAGGCAATCTTACTTCCTTAATTTGTCTAGTCTGGAAGGATACTTTCTTGTTTCCTTGGGGTGCAGAGTATAGTTCTACGAAAATAACAATAGCATTTTCTATGAGATATCTACAAAAACAGGAAATTAATTTTGGGATTTTTTTCTCAGTTATCTATTGTTGTGTAATAAGCCAATCAAAAATGCTATGGTTTAAAACAGCAACAATTTATTATTTCTTATTATTCTGTAAGCTGACTTGGCTTATATGGTGGTTCTTCTACTCTGTGTGCTGTTGGTTGGGGTCTCTCATTGGACTGTCCCCAGCTGGCAGTTGGGATCAGTTGGAAGTTTTGGCAGGTCCAAGAGTCTTCACTCACATGTCCGGGCTGTCTTTCTCCACTGCATGGCCTCTTCATCTGAGCTTGAGTTTCTTCATAGGATGTTGGTCTAAGAAGTCTTGCGTGGTAATTGGCTTTCAAGATAGAGAAAATGAAACCTGTCATTTCTCTTGAGTACAAAGATCCAGCGCTGATCTGAAGATGGAAAGATAGACTGCCTATTGATGAGTGGAATGCATACAAGGAGGGAAGGACTTGAGGGTGGCTATCTTCCAAATTGTCTACCAGAATTTGCTTCCTAGCCACAGTATTTCCAATAAGCAAAATACTGTCACCCTCTGGTGGGAACGTGTCTTTGCATTACAACAGTGGCCTAACATCCAGCACATCATCCTCTCAGTCATGCCCAAATGCCATGAGCCTCAGTGGGTGCAACTTCTCATACCGAAGGTGTTTGAATTAAAGTACAATATTTCTGTTTTGCGAAATCTGATGCAGACTGGTGGGTTGGAAATAGGCTCACTGCAATATATAGTCATGCTAAGAAAAGTGGGGACTGGAGGTCAGAAAGGCACATAGAAATTACTGGCTCATTTGCACACGTGAACCCAGTTCTCCCTATTCCAAAGGCAGAGACTATTTACTCTTTAAGGCTCATTTCTACCCCCTGGTTTTGGTTCTTTGTAAGCTCTTGGCTTTGCTCTCTGAGCTATTAGATCAGTGGTTCTAATTAACATCCCTGTCGATATGACAAAAGTGAGTATTGATTAAAGTATACTCCAAAATAATTTGCCAAAAGTTATACAGCTTGACTGAAGGAAAGAAGAGAGATCATCATGTCTTCTAGCTTGAGCCAAGACATTTGAGTCCTACTTGACTTTTAAAGCACATTGTTGAACCCCTTCCATGTCTTACCTTGTTTCTGTCTCAGCTTTGGTGTGAGTTCTCTGTTTATAATGTCAGCAGATACAGGACAAAAATCCAAGTCCTACAAATTGCAAATCCAATTAGCACACTTTCAGGGTCCTCCTATAACAGACTGAGGGCATCTGCAATGCAACTTTCATCCCTTTAAAAGCACCTTCATTTAAAAAAAATAGAAAAAAAGAGAAAAAAAGCACTATTTTGCAGATGGTTTTGTGGGTTTGTGACTGTGAAAATAAAAATACCCCCTACCCTTGGAATTGTGAGTTGTGAAAAGAGAGTTATTGTGAGCACAATTCTGCTTGAAAGTGGGAAATGTGTCTCTCACTTTTCAGAATCGGCTAGTTCTAGTATCACACAGTGTGGACCTCACCTCTCTGTACTGGATTCTCATTTCCTGGTTGGAATTACCTCTTTAAATATACCTATATCACTAGAGCTAAAAGGTACGGCACCATCATTACAGCATAGGCTGAGGTGACATTTTAAAATAATACTTTATGCCGTATAAAATAGAATGAGATCAAAATAATGTAATCACAGCCTTTTCTTTTTTGTCTTTTTAAAATCTTCTTATTGACTAGTTTTCCCGTGCTGTATTTCACATCCCCATGACTGTTCTGTGTGACAAATGTGTCCTTCTTAGTCCCTTCACTCTTTTCACCCATCTCCTAACCCTCTTCCGTCTGACACTCATCAAAATGTTCTCTCTTAGCCTGGTTCTACTTTTCCTTTATTTTGTTTTGTTGTTGTTTTTTTAGATTTAATTGTTGGAAGATATGTAGTTATTGCCATTTTATTGTTTATATTTTTATCTTTATTTTTTTCTTCTTAAAGAAGATCCTTTAATATTTCATATAATAGTGGTTTGTTGGTGATGTACTCCTTTAGTTCTTTCCTGTCTGGGAAACTCTTTATCTCTCCTTTGATTCTAAATGATGGCCTTGCTGGGTGGTGTGATCATGGTTGTAGGTCCTTGGTTTTCATCACTTTGAGTATTTCTCGCCACTCCATTCTGGCCTGCAAAGTTTCTGTTGAGAAATCAGCTGGGAGTCCTATGGGAGCTCCCTTTTTGAATAACTAACTGCTTTTCTCCTGCAGCTTTTAAGATTCTCTCCTTGTCTTTGGCCTTTTGCATTTTAATTACAGTGTGTCTTGGTGTGGGCCTCTTTGGGTTCATCTTGTTTGGAACTCTCTGTGCTTCCTGGACTAGTATGTCTTTTTCCTTCACCAGTTTAGGAAAGTTTTCTGTCATTATTCATTCAAACAGATTTTCCATTTCTGGCCCTCTCTCTCTCTCTCTCTCTTTCTCCTTCAGGGACCCCCATGATGCAAATATTCATATGCCTGAAGTTGTCCCAGAGGCTCCTTACACTCTCCTCATTTTTTTGGTTTCTTTTTTTCTTTTTGCTGTTCTGATTTCTGACTGGTTCTTTTTTATGGTTTCTATGTTCCTTTTTTGCTAATTATGTCTTTGTTGAATCTCTCACTCAGCTCTTTGAGCATCTTTCTAAACCAGTGTGTTGACCTCTGTATCCGATGGATCGCTTGCCTCCATTTTGTCTGGTGCTTTTTCTGGAGAAGTCTCCTGTTCTTTCACTCGGGACATGTTTCTTTGTCTCCGCATTCCCTGCTGCTGCTTCCCTGTGTTTGTTTCTACGCATAAGGTAGAGCTGCTCCATCTCCAGACTCGCTAGAGTGACCTTGTACAGTAGGTGTGCCCAGTAGCACAGCCGCCCCAGTCACCTGGGCACTGCAGGTGCACCCCTGTGTGAGCTGTGTGCAGTGTCCTGTTGTAGTTGAAACTTGATTGCTGTTGGTGTCAGTGGGAGGGATGGACCCCCCAGGCCGATGAGCTTTGAGAACTGGCTGTGACTACAGTGGAGGAACTGCTAGGCAGGAGTCAGCCCTACAGAGCTGTCTAAGTGAGGCTTTGATGGTCACCGAGTCTGCCCCTTGAGTGTGTTGTGGAGGTAGTAAGGTTGTAATCCGGCATGGTCGGAAGCTGTCCACTGAGTGCAGTGGCTCTGGGGCCTCCCAGGAGGTGCAAGGCAAGCCACTGAATGGTGTGCAGATGGCTGCTACTTGTGCTGGCCTTGGAGGTGCCCAGGAGAGGCCAAGCTGTGAACCAAGGCCCGCTGCCACTAGTGCCAGGCCTGGGGCTACTCAACAGTTGGTATGGGGGGGAGGGGAGGGGCACAAAGAAAACTAGATAGAAGGTGACGGAGGACAATCTGATTTTGGGTGATGGGTATGCAACAGAATTGAATGACAAGATAACCTGGACATGTTTTCTTTGAATATATGTACCCTGATTTATTGATGTCATCCTATTAAAATTAATAAAAAATTATTTATTAAAAAAACAAACAGTCGGTATGGGGAACGCAGAGGCCAGATGCTGCCTGTTTGAGAGACGGTAGGTACGCCCAAAGCTTGAGCCAAGACAGGCAGTTCGAATGGAACCGCCACTGAAACAGCGTGGGGGGCCTGCACGTTGGGTGGAGCGGTCTTAGGGATCACCTGAGCAGGGCAAACAGCGTGAGCAAGGGTGATGGAAACTCAGATACGGAGCCCACCTGCCGGCCCTGTCAGCGGGGGCGGGGAGGTTTCTCCGCAAAGGAACAATGACCTCTGCCAGCACTTCTGCCTGGCAGAAAGTCTGCCCCCTCCCCAGCTCTGGCCTTGATGCCTGATGCTTCAGTTCCTCCCCAGGGTCTTTTCAAGCTGCTGCCCCAGTGCTGCCGCTCAGAGGGAGTGAGCCTGAGTAAGTCCGAGCGTGGGCCCTTTAAGAGGAGCTGCCTGGGACCCCCGCAGCTCCCCTTCTCACTCAGCCACAGTCCCCGTTGCTTTTACAGCCAGAAGTTATGGGGACTCCTCATCCTGGCGCTGGAACCCTGGGCTGGGAGGCCTGGTGCGGGGCTCCTCAGGGGACCTCCACAGGTGAGACATCCCTCCTGATTTCAAACCACCACATGTGGATACGGGACCCGCCTTCTTACATCTCTGTCCAGCTCACCAGTCTAGACATGGCTTCTTTTTTTTTTTAAATCCCTGGTTGTAGGACATCCATTCAGCTAGATTTCAGGTCGTTCTGAATGACGGTTGTTCTGTAGTTAAGTTGTCATTCTGACGTGGTTGTGGGAGGATTCGAGTACCACGTTTACCTACGCTGCCGTCTTGACCGGAAGTCTTCCCTTTGTTTCACGAGGCATAGAACATGGGAGAAGGGGCTGGGGGTGCGGGCGGGCTGGGTGAAAAAGGTGAAGGGATTAAGCAAAAAAGAGAGAGAGAAACCTTAAAAACAGACAACATTACTGTGATTACCAGGGGGGATGGGGGCGGGGGAGTGGAGGGAGGTAGAAGAGGGGAAAGGAGGATGAATGGTGACGGGAGGAGACTTGACTTGGGGACATGAAGACAATACAATATTCAGAGGATGTATTCTAGAACTGTGCACCTGAAACCTATGTAATTTTTTTTTTTTTTTGTATTTTTCTGAAGCTGGAAACGGGGAGAGACAGTCAGACAGACTCCCGCATGCGCCCCACTGGGATCCACCCGGCACGCCCACCAGGGGCGACGCTCTGCCCCTCCGGGGTGTCGCTCTGCCGCGACCAGAGCCACTCTAGCGCCTGGGGCAGAGGCCAAGGAGCCATCCCCAGTGCCCGGGCCATCTTTGCTCCAATGGAGCCTCGCTGTGGGAGGGGAAGAGAGAGACAGAGAGGAAGGAGGGGGTGGGGGTGGAGAAGCAAATGGGCGCTTCTCCTATGTGCTCTGGCCGGGAATCGAAACCAGGTCCCCCGCACGCCAGGCTGACACTCTACCGCTGAGCCAATAGCCACTGTCACCTCAATACATTTGATTCTAAAAGAACTAAAAAAGAAACACACAAAAAATAAATTAATTATGAGATTTAAAACATTTTAAAGTAGTTGATAAGGAATTTATCTTTCTTACTTAGTAATATACAGGGTTGAGGCTGGATAATCTCAAAAAACCCTTGAAATTTTAGGATTCTGTGGCCAGAGACTTTCTGTGACCAAAAATACTGACCTATGTTGTATCTTCTTAGTCACATCTTGCGTCAGGAACACCCAGAGATGCAGTAGCCTGGGTTTGAATTGCACTTTTCTTTTTCAATAAGGAAAAATTTATCTCAGAAGGATAGGTTGACAAGGGACATGGTGGATTTTCAAAATTAACTGTGAAATACAGATCATCTGGGTCTGACTGAAACCATGCATAACCTTTGTTCCCAGATAGCTCATTTCAAAAGTGTCACTTTTTGCTTAGTCAATGCACCTGTCATTATACTATTTTAAGCATTAAAATTTGTGTTCTGGAGATGAACAGAACACTTCTATCTTTGGGTTTATTAGAAATAATTTAAAATTCATTCAATAGAAATAAAAATCACCTTATATTATGGTTGAATGTTAAAATTTGAAATGCAATTTTGTTGTCTTTTATTAGTAGTATTTTAGTATATATATATATATATAAGTCATATATATATGACTTTTCTTTAAGTAACTTCTAAATAAATATCTTCTTAAACATGAACTTTTCTTTAATTATTAATTCAGCAGAGTGAGGTTAAAGTATACTTAATTATGTGACAATGTTGCCTAAAATTTCAGACTTTACTTAATATGGGTTAAATTGTTTTTGGTTGTTTTTTTTTTAAGTATACGTGCCCTGGCTGGTTGGCTCAGTGGTAGAGAGTTGGCCTGGCGTGAAGTAGTCCCAGGTTCGATTCCCGGCGAGGGCACACAGGAGAAGAGCCATCTGCTTCTCCACCCCCGCCCTTCTTCTCTGTCTCTCTCTTCCCCTCCTGCAGCCAAGGCTCCATTGGAGCAAAGTTGGCCAGGGTGCTGAGGATGGCTCTGTGGCCTCTGCCTTAGGCGCTAGAGTGGCTCTGGTTGCAACAGAGCAACGCCCCAGATGGGCAGAGCATCGCCCCCTGGTGGGCATGCTGGGTGGGTGCCAGTTGGGCACATTTGGGAGTCTGTCTGACTGCCTCCCGGTTTCCAACTTTAGAAGAAAAAAAAAAGCATATGTGACAGTTAAATTTTTATCCGTCCCTAAATTATTTATTCAGTACTTGGACTAAGGCAAAAGGAGTTGATAAATGGTAGGTGGAGAGAAAAATCAGTTCATGAGGAAAGAAATTGTTTCCTCCTCTGATTATCCAGAGAGAACCAGGAGATTGTAAAGGGGGTAAGGAGTGGGAAGTAGATGATGCTTGGGAAAAAAAAGTGTTCCAAGATTGAAGAAATGAATCCATTTATGTGTCCCAATCATCTGTAATTTACTTAACACTTTACTCTCTAAATAATCCTCAATATTCTCACTTCAAATTTGGATCAGCACAAAGGAAAAGGAACAGGAGACAAAATGTGCTTGAATTATATGAGTCTGTCTGCATTAGTCCCTTTTCAGCGCACAGGAAGGGGCAGAGGGGAGAAGCGTGTCCACATAATGAAGCCTTTTCTGGGCAAGGGTGGCTGGAGAATTGCTTCAGCCTGGCGGGCAGCAGGACGGAGTGGACTGAGGCGTCAGTACGCCAAAGCAAACAACAGCGAGCAAGAAACACTCAGAAAACAGGTGGGAATGAAGGAGCCAATGCCAGGGCACAGTTCCGAGGTGGCAGCATCAGACTGGGAAAATAAAACCCTGAGGACAGGCCAGGTGGTGGGAGGGGCTCCCGGGGGGCTCTCTGGGACAGCCACCTCTGTATTCAGCTGTAAGGTGCTCTCTGCGGGATGGTTTCAGGGGCTGAGGGCGTGTAGGGAAGGAAAGGAGAAAATTGCATTTAAAAGGCTGGGAAAGCGTCATATCAATTCTTAAAATCACAAAGCCAAGTAAGGTACTCCAGCTCCGGAGAAAGAAATTAAAGTGAGTGCTCCTCCCTCACTTTACGGGCCCTTTGGTAGGACTCAGTAAATGCACAGTTATCGAAGTAAGCTTGGGCTGCCATTAACAAACTACCAAAGACTGGCTGGCTTAAGTAGCAGACGTATATTTTCTCACAGTGTTTGAGGCCAGAAGTCCAAGATCAAGATAGAAGCAAGGGGGATAACTGTGTGCCTTGTTGCTATGCCCTGACATGGTGAGGAGAATGTTAGAGCAAGCAAACTTTCTGGTGTCTCTTCTTCTTCTTCTTTTTTTTTTCTTTTCTTTTTTTTTTTTTTTTTTTTTTTTTTTTTATTTTTCTGAAGCTGGAAACGGGGAGAGACAGTCAGACTCCCGCATGCGCCCAACCGGGATCCACCCGACACGCCCACCAGGGGGTGAAGCTCTGCCCACCAGGGGGCGATGCTCTGCCCCTCAGGGGTGTCGCTCTATTGCGACCAGAGCCACTCTAGTGCCTGGGGCAGAGGCCAAGGAGCCATCTCCAGCGCCCAGGCATCTTTGCTCCAATGGAGCCTCGCTGCGGAAGGGGAAGAGAGAGACAGAGAGGAATGAGAGGGGAAGGGGTGGAGAAGCAGATAGGTGCTTCTCCTGTGTGCCCTGGCCGGGAATCGAACCCAGGACTTCTGCACGCCAGGCGGACGCTCTACCACTGAGCCAACCGGCAGGGCCTCTGGTGTCTCTTCTTACAAAGGCCCTAATCCCATCCAGATGAGAGCCCAACCTTTCTGACCCCATCTGAACTTCATTATCTCCTAAAGATCCCAGCTCCAAGTACCCTAACATTGGGGATTAGGGCTTCAACATGACTTAGGGGAAACACAATTCAGTTCACAGCAACTGTCTGTTTTGATTATCTCAGAGTCACCATAAGAGTCACATGAAGCATACACACATAACACACAGACACAGACAGCAGACTGGCATTAGCCGGAGGCAAAAGGGGGGTGGGGCGAAGGTGAGGTTGGGCATAGGGGGAAAATGGGGACAGAAGGAGACTTTGCTTGGGGCAGATGCTGCATGAGGCCGTGTGCAGGTGGTGTTATATTGAGTTGTACACTTGAAACCTGTATGGTTTTGTGAACCAATGTCATCCCACCTAATTCAATTAATAAAATAAAGAAAAAAAAGTAGTTACATATTATACTTTATTCCCCTTTGTCAGACAATATCTGTACTTGGATTGTCACTGAAATGATCCTCACAGTACAAGTGGATTCTCTAAATCCCTTCCTGATGACTAGTTGTTCTACCTTAATTCTAACTACATTATGTTCTAGACTAGAACCTTCTCTTTCTTAAATCATTTTATAAGTGAGAAGAGTCTTTACTTCATTTTTTTCTGTATCTTTGGCAAACAAAATGAATCGAATTTGCTGACATTTTGAATGCCACCCAAGCTTTGATCTTGCTCATTCCAAAGGCCGCTTTCTAATCAATGTGGGAAGACAGATGTGGGCTTCAGAGTTGTTCATGAGGATGATGTATCTGTGAATACCATGTTATTTCCAGCAACCAATGACTTCCTTACTAGCTGGGAATCTAGGTTATGGCCTCGCCTCAGTGCGGCGCTGGTACCCAGGTTTGGGATCAATAGATGCTTGAATTCTGCCTATCTTATTAGTATTTCTCTCCACGCAACTACCCAAGTCGAAGTTGGAATGCCTAAGTTTGAATGTCTGACTTTAATGAAGGGTTAAACAAAACAAAGGAAAAAAGTATGGAGATAAATGAAAATTTTATTCGAAGTATAATTGGCCCCATCTAATAAAGTTATCCATCACATGGACACACATTAATTCTTAGCTTTAGATTAACCCTCCGTTCTCAGAGCACCTTGCTCTTCAGACTTGTCTGTGGATACTCTCCAGCACTACACCATTCAACCTCTAGAACCCAACAGTCAAAGGGGTTATCCATCACATGGACACACATGAATTCTTAGCTTTAGATTAACCCTCCGTACTCAGAGCACCTTGCTCTTCAGACTTGTCTGTGGATACTCTCCAGCACTACACCATTCAACCCCTAGAACCCAACAGTCAAAGGCCAATGTGTCTCCAGAGCATAAATTACTCAGCTTAGAATGATATGCCAAGACGGAGGATGGCAGGAAACACGCTTGAGAAGACAAGTCTGGGTGCACATTTGTTCTACAAAGTCCTGACTCTTTCAAAGTCCCTCCAGAACTAAGTCCACCTTGTTCAAGGAGGTATAATTTTACTTTATTCAAGCTGATTTTGTTTTGACAGAGTCACAGAGAGGGAGAGACAGACAGGAAGAGAGAGAGAGATGAGAAGCATCTCTTCATTGCGGCACCTTAGTTGTTCACTGATTGCTTTCTCACATGCGCCTTGACGAGGAAGGGGGGGGGGGAGGCTACAGCAGAGCGAGTGACCCTTGCTCAAGCCAGTGAGCTTGGGCTCAAGACAGGTACTTGGGCTTCAAGCCAGCGACCTTTGGGCTCAATCCGCGACCATGGGTCATGTCTATGATCCCACGCTCAAGCCAGTGACCCCGCGCTCAAGCTGGTGAGTCCACGTTCAAGCCAGACAAGCCCATACTAAAGCCAGATGAACCCGCACTCAAGCCAGAGACCTCGGGACTTTGAACCTGGGTCTTCTGCATCCCAGTCTAAGGCTCTGTCCACTGTGCCACTGCCTGGTCAGGCCAAGCTGAAATTTTTGTATATAATCTGATGACTATTTACATTGTGAAAATTAACATTTACAATAGATTTCAAAAAAAAAAAATTTTTTTTAACCAGTAGGAGATACAGAAAAGAGCTATTGGTCCACACTTTGGGTCCCTCCCAAAGAATTCTCTGGATATTTTCACCCCATTATGTCTCTAGACTTTCCACTTTTGGCACTAAAAGACTTTCTTGTTATAACCCTTGGAATATACATCTAGTTTTTTTTCTAATATGAGTCAAGGGAAACATCTAGATTCATTAAAAGCCTTCAATTCAAAAAATTGTTTGATTATAGTAACTAAAGTCAACATCATGGGCACAATGCAAGTGAATATTTCAAAGCAGGCATGACCTAGAAAAGTGAGAGGCATAGTCACTTCTAGAATATTTGATTAGTTCCCTTTCTCTGAAGGCACGATTGATGTGTAACGCAGCTGCCTAACTAATCTTCACTTCTCCTTTAGTAAGTTTTAGAGCCGTTTCTGTGTCTTAAGTATGCTGGTTGATAAAAAACAAGGGTAGTTTCTGATTTGTTCCTTGAGACCCTCCTTCCTTAAGTTTGCCAATTACAGAGAAGTCTGTTATTTTCTCCAAGTTTTACACCTGGAAGCTCTGCTGTCAACTTCCATTACATGCTACCATTTACCATGAGCAACTACATTCCGCCACATTGCATAACGATAATCACTGTAATCATATACCAACACAATGAGATAATGAGATAATAACAAGACTCCAGTACCTTCCCTGTGTGTTAAACAATTAATTTCAGTCACAGACATGTTGCCAGACTGTTCCACCCACTGTATGGTGTCAGAAGTTTATGTTTCATCATGGGGATGGTGGGGCTGGGTGTTTCCAGCAGGCTGTGGGATGTGGGATGCCCTGGTCCACATATCTGTGAGTTTCCAAAAATTATCCCTGAAGCTGACACATCATCTTTGGGATTATTCTCTGGCAAAATTCTCGATCTTATTATGTGTCAGGGCAACATATCTAATATCAATTCATTCCAAGATAGCATTTGGGATATCATAAGAGATCTTAGGAACAAAAACAGACAAATACACCCTAATCAACAATACCTGAAGATTTGAAGATTAACTTGTCTAGGCTCATAAGATTTTCACATCCATTTCCCCTGAAGTATCAGACCCATCTTTATAGAATTTATTATCTGAACTAAGGCAGAGATTAAGTCTAGCACGCTGGGACATGTTTATCCTAAATGAAAGCCAGATGTGATTATGTGCCATAGCTACATCATTAAAAGGACTCAGTCCTCGTGGTATTTGTGTGACAATTTGTGATAACAGAAACTGTAGACTTTTTTTTTTTTCCCTGAGCTTCTCCCTTAATTCTTGGAGATCAAACTTTATGAAATTTATGTTTGTATGTTAGCCAAAATGTTTCCTCTGAAGGTTTCTATTTAGAAATTCTGTGATAGGACAAATAGCCCTGGTTTTAAAGTATTTACCAGTGCTGGGTTGTTAACATTAGTTTGAAGATAATTATATTACTATCATTCTGTCATCAGATTATTCTACCTATGGGAAATATTCGACTTTAGTTTGATTTTTATTCTAAGCCTCAAGTTAGGAGTGAAGCCGACTACCCCTCCCACCAAAGTGTACAACTGCAAACCCAAGTGCAAATCATTTTTGAAAACTTTCCCATTGTACTCATCGATGTCACTTTTCCCCCCTCTCTCATTATTATTATTTTTATTTTTTTTTAGTTTCGGCTAAACCAAGACCCAACAGCGACGAATATTCAAAGAAGATCCCTCCTCCGAAACCGAAACGCAACCCGAACACCCAGCTGAGCACCTCCTTCGATGAGACGTACATGAGGAAGCACGCGCCCAGGAGGACGTCGCTGCCGCGGGACTCCTCGCTGTCGCAGGTGGGCAGCCCCGCGGGGGACCCCGAGGAGGAGGAGCCCGTGTACATCGAGATGGTGGGGAACATTCTCCGAGACTTCCGGAGAGAGGACGACGACCAGAGCGAGGCCGTCTACGAGGAAATGAAATACCCCATTTTTGACGACTTGGGCCAAGACTCCAGATGTGACCTTGACCATCACAGCTGCTCTTCGCAGTGTGCGACGCCCACGGTGCCTGACTTGGACTTGGCCAAGTCCTCAGGGCCCTGCACTCCCAAGGGTTTGCTCTGTGACATCCCCCCTCCCTTCCCCAACCTGCTGTCTCACCGGCCCCCCCTGCTGGTGTTCCCCCCGGCCCCCGTGCAGTGCTCCCCGAACTCGGACGAGTCCCCGCTCACCCCGCTGGAGGTCACCAAGCTGCCCGTGCTGGAAAACGTGTCTTACATGAAACAGGCCGGAGCGTCGCCATCCTCGCTGCCCCCTCACACCTCCAGCCACCCGAAACTGGACAAGGACTCGAGCGGGGCCCTCGGGCCTGCGGCAACGGCGGCGTCCGTGCTGTCCTCGTCCCCTCCCCCGCCGTCCACTCTGTACCGAACGCAGTCCCCTCACGGCTACCCGAAGAGCCACTCGGCCTCCCCGTCCCCTGTGAGCATGGGCAGGTCCCTGACGCCCCTCAGCCTCAAGAGGCCGCCCCCCTACGACGCCGTGCATTCTGGCAGCCTGTCCAGGAGCTCGCCCTCAGTGCCTCATGCGACCGGCAGGCCATTGTCGCAGGACAGCAGCAAGATGGTCAACGCGGCCGTCAACACCTACGGGTCAGCCCCCTGCGGCTCGCGCTCCAGGACGCCCACGAGCCCTTTGGAAGAGCTCACCAGCCTCTTCACCTCCGGCCGGAGCCTGCTGCGGAAGTCGTCCAGCGGCCGCAAGTCTAAGGAGCCCGCAGAGAGTAAGTGTGAGGCGGTGTGCGGGGCTCCCGGGGACAGGGTGTGACTTCCAAGTCCGCGGTGCGCTTAGGCGCGCAGAGCGCATGTGGACAGGGCAGGATCCTTAGTCCTTCTAGTTGAAAACTCTAAAGGTGCTGTCTTCTCCCGGGCTGAAGGAAATAGTAGGCTCTAGAACCCAAGGTCAGAATCTACACAGAGTCACCTATCCGTGTAAAAGGGAGAATGCTTTAAAAAAATAAAGTGGAAAATCTAAATTCTTAACAGTGGCTCTGGGAAGTCAAACCAAGAAAACAGACACCGAAATGTTTAGGTAACTATCTTGATATGGAGGGATAAATTTTACATGCAAACATGAAATTGATAAATGTTAAATTTCTCTCATACGAAAAGCCTGTTTGAGCTAATCTGTGTTGGAAAACCTTTGCTAGAAAGAATTTGGGAGGAAATTAGTGCTTTTGTTTTAACATAATAAATGATCCTCTCTTGTTGACAATAGTCTATGTTGTTATATTCTGAACTTCACTCTAAACTGGAATAGGCTCGCTGTTGCCCTTTTAAAGTAATGGTAACATCTTATTCTTATGGTACTCTTCCCCCATTCCTCCATACATACAGCAGGGGAAAATCACTAAGTGATTGATAAACAGGTGGTGAAGGTTGTATTTACCACTGAATTTTAAAGACCAGGAAAAGTCTGCATCTGAACGTCTCATCCTATTGAGAGCCCCAGATCACTCGATAAGCACACAGTAAAGTTAAAACAGAGCCAGTTTTCACAATGTCCATTTCATTACATTATACCAGTTTCCCTTATTTAAAAATGCCTTAGGCAACTAAGCTGATAATTTATCACTTATATCTCAAATGATCCCAACACAAGTTTTGTTATTTATCTATTTATACAATCACACTGAGCACCTCTTCCTTAAAGATAAAGAAATCCTTAATAACTTGTTTTCCCCCTGAAGTGAGAAGCAGGAAGGCAGACAGACAGACTCCTGCATGTGCCTGACCGGGATCCACCCGGCATACCCACCAGGGGGCGATGCTCTGCCTATCTGGGACGTTGTTCTGTTGTGACCAGAGCCATTCTAGTGCAGGAGGCGGTGGCCCTGGAGCCATCCTCAGTCCCAGGGCCAACTTTGCTCCAATGGAGCCTTGGCTGCAGGAGGGGAAGAGAAAGACAGAGAGAAAGGAGAGGGGGAAGGGTGGGAACGAGATGGGTGCTTCTCCTGTGTGCCCTGGCCGGGAATCGAACTGGGACTTCCATATACTGGGCCGACACTCTACTGCTGAGCCAACCCGCCAGGGTGAAATCCTTAATAATTTTGATGATGAAGATGATGACAACACTCTTCTGATAATTAACATTCACTGGTAATTACCAACCACTTATCTTGTCTACTTTTTTTCTTCACCCAGAGAGATATATGAAAGCATTAGCTGCTTAAATAATTACTCCCCCCAAAAAACATTTTATTTACTTGATTAAAAGGCAACAGTTTATATGTTAGACATACCTGAGTTAAATATACTCAAATGTGTATAATCCAATATTTTAAAAGTTATTTTAAGAATTGAATTAAAAATTCGAAACAACTTATTTCTAGAACAATGTTTCTCAGCTGGGCCATTTTGCCCCAGGGACATTTGGAAATGTCTGAGACATTTTTGGTTGTCAGAACTGGGGTTACCACTGATATTCAGTGGGTGGAGGCCAGGAATGCTGCTTACCAGCTTACAGTGCATAGGACAGCGTGTGGTTGTCAGAACTGGGGTTTCCACTGAAATCCTGTGGGTGGAGGCCAGGGATGCTGCTTACCGGCTTACAGTGCATAGGACAACACGCACACGGGCGCGTGCACGCGCGAACACACACACACACACACACACACACACACACACGGATTATCTGGTCCATAATGTCAATTGTCAGTAGTCAATAACGCAAGTTTGGGAAACCCTGATCTATATTTATTAAAGTTTAAATTTGTTCAGAGATAATAAATTTGGTTTTAATACAGATCAAATAAAAGGTTTTTGGGAAAAGGTGAAGAAAAAATATTTAAGAAAAACTATTCCCTTTCAGATCTATAATGGTGAAATTAATCGAGGTTTCCTCATAGAACTGGTGAAGTGAGTGGATTTTCTTCTTACCTACCAGTGTCTTTGGAGGCTCCTTGCAGCGCCAGCTGACAGCTACACCAATTAGCCAGAAAAAGTATATGTGAAAGAAATGATTAACTAATGAAGTTATTTCAAGAAAAATCCATCTGTTAGAATCAGTCTATGTGCTGTATGTCACAGACTTCTCCATTTGACTCCAAAATGAGCTATGTATGCTTCTGAAACAAAGCTTGTATGTGGAGAATTCATCCAGGCTCTTTATAGCCTTTAGGGTCCCGAGGATTGAATATCTTCCCGTGTGCTGTTATCCATGTATCAACTCTTCAGAGAAAGAGCATGCCCTGAGTTATTTTAACTTCAATATTTTATTTTACATAAATGGAAGGGAGGAAAAATGCTGATAGCACGAGGGAATAATCTGATGCTGTGTACTTTGGACTCTGAAAGAAAGTAGACACTATCAGATGCTAACAAAATCAGAGGGGCTCCCGGAATCTTTCTGTAATCCAAAAAGTAGATCCATAATCGGTGATAACTGAGAGTTAACCTATAATTACTGGTGCAGTATCTCAGTGATGCAACACTGCCCCTCACTCTTGCCAGATAGGATTTGCAGACGCTTGCTGATACCGTAGGGACAGAGTAAGTGATATGAAGTAGTTTATCATTCACGACTCCTGAGTCTCAAGTCGTATTTTTTACATTTCAGGAATAAAAGTAAGATTAGTATTTCTATTCTCTATACCCCTCTTGCTTTACTGGAAAAGTCAATTTTGATAATTTTCTGGTATTCAGTTTAAAGCACATTTACCGTCGGTTTAAATTTTAAGAAATCTATGTCAAATAAAATTTATTCCTTCCCTTTTACTTTTAATAATCTATAGAAGAGACACCTAATTTAATAATGTTGTATCTTAAAAGCTTACAATTCTTTTTTTTTTTTTTTTTTGACAGAGACAGAGAGAGAATTAGAGAGAAGGATAGATAGAGACAGACAGACAGGAAGGGATAGAGATGAGAAACATCAATTCTTTGTTGCGGCTCCTTAGTTGTTTATTGATTGCTTTCTCATATGTGCCTTGACTGGGGCGCTACAGCAGACCAAGTGACCTCTTGCTCAAGCCAGTGACTTTGGGCTCAAGCTGGTGAGCTTTACTCAAACCAGATGAACCCACGCTCAAGCCAGCAACCTCGGGGTTTCAAACCTGGGTCCTCCGCGTCCCAGTCCGATGCTCTATCCACTGTGCCACTGCCTGGTCAGGGCAAAAAGCTTATAATTCTTGATGGGGATAGGAAAACAGGAAGAGATAAAATAAGACAATGGAGTCAGACTATGAATTAATTTCATTTCATTTCACCATTTTCTTCTTTTATTTTTATTTTTTTAGCAAGAGATAGAAAGAGACACAGACAGACAGATAGACAGGAAGGGAGAGAGATGAGAAGCATCAACTCTTAGTTTTGGCACCTTAGTTGTTCATTGATTGCTTGTCCTATATGCCTTCACCTGGGGCTGCAGCCAAGCAAGTAGCCCCTTGCTCAAGCCAGCAACTTGGGCTCAACCCAGCAACCATGAGGTATGTCTGTGATTTCATGCTCAAGCCAGCAACCCTGTACTCAAGCCAAGGACCTTGGGGTTTTAAACCTGGATCCTCAGCATCTCGGGCAGATGTTCTATCTACTGCGCCACTGCCTAGTCAAGCTTTATACTTTTCTAAATCATTGTTTTAGGGAGCATTTTTTCTTACTTTTTAAAAAATATTTATTGATTGATTTTTAGAGAGAGAAGAAGGGAGAGAGAAGGAGAAAGAGAACACCTAGGTCATGAATAGGGTAAAGAAGGAGCAAAGGGAATCAATGAGGCAAGCCCGTTCATCCGGCATTGTGAGAGAAAGAAGAGCGGAAGGTGGTCTGCCAGCGCCAAAGAGCTCCGTCACTCAACAACATCCTCTGTGAATAGACACGCAGTTTGCTACTGTTTTATTTTCAGTCTTTTAAAAATACCCCCATTTAAGACTTTTAGAGGTTAGATTTTTATAATTATAGATATAAATACATTTTATAAATGGAAGTCAGATCCATTTACTTTGTTAAAAAACGCAGAAACCCACCATCTCTCAAAAACACGCAAACAGAACAAAATTAAAATTCTACCCCCACACTTTCTCTGATCCAACCTACTCTTACTAATGGAAATGTTAAAAGAACGGTTTTGGAAGGAATTTTTTAAAATATATTTCTATATTTACTTATTATCCCATTTTTAGGAAAAAAAGAAGAGTGTGCCCACATCAGACAGCCATCTTCATGATTCAGAATCATTGCTGTGATCATTGTATCATGCCCACTATGGGCCTCCTGTGTGCTAATGGACGTGAAGTGTTTGGCAAGGTGATCTAAACAGGGAAGCCTCACTCAGTGGTGACTATCATTGTCCCCTGTCATTTGCAATGCAGTGACACAATATCGATAGCTTAATTATGATTATATTGGGATAGCCTCACGGGCTCTTAGAAGCTGTCAAGCTGACTAGCCCTCTATTGCTATATCGTTTAAATTTACTTAAATTTTTATGTTTGTTTGTTGTGGTTTTCCTTCCTCCTCCCTTTTTTCCAGTAGTTTTATGGATGCATATAGCCTGCCTTCCCCTCCCCGCTCTCCCAGTCCCCTTTCAGTCTTTTTCTCACTGTATTATCACACCGTGAATGAATTGTGGAACAAGAAACCAGACACCAAACTCATCTGAAGAGACTGTTATCTCATATAAGTGTTTGACCTGCACTGTAGGGACTTTGTGACCTTTACCTTCAAAGGCCGCTCTAACCCCTTTATGAAGTCTTGAAAGACATTCTTGAAGGATGTTCTCAGATTCATATCTGAGATGGCCAGATATATCCACTTTTTAAGAACTGAGCTGTCATTTACCACGGGGGTGGGGGGGCACAAAGAAAACCAGATAGAAGGTGACAGAAGACAGTTTGACTTTGGGTGATGGGTATGCAACATAATCAAATGTCAAAATAACCTGGAGATGGTTTTTCTGAACATATGTACCCTGATTTATCAATGTCACCCTGTAAAGCTAGTAGGCATGGCCTCCATCACAGCCGCCTGGCCCATGCAGGTTCTCATTTGATTCAGACAGATGGTAATGAAACAACGAAGCCAAGAACTGGTGGACCATTATCTTTAATCCTAGCTTGCACCCGGTGGGCAAGTAGAAACACACACTGGGCTCCAAAACCCACTTATTCAGTGCTCACAAAGCTACTGACTTATCCGAGTTTCCTAGAATCAAAGGTTTCTAGCTCACCAGACTTATTCACCTCTGTTCCCCATCTCCTTCCTTCTCTCTGTACAAACTCTGCACAAACTGGCTTCTCCTTCAGCATTCCTCCATCTTGGCTGCTTCTCCTGGCTTCCTCCACGTGGCCTTTCTCTGCTCTGCTCTAATGCTAATCTCAGGAACCAAGAGAGAGCAAGCTCCCAGTCTGCCCCACTTTATAGTGTAGAAACCAAAACTTTTAATCCAATATACAAACAAGGAAGTCTCTGATACAAAGTCACTTATCTGAGGCATAATGGGATTCCTCATGGAAGTAAACCACCCCACATCAAAAAGGGTAGGAAAGGCTTAGTCCCAAAACCAAGCCCCAAGCTACAAGGATCCTGCCTGCCCACAGCCCGCCCCCAACACACATTAATATAATCACGTCCATCTCAAACAAGAAGGGCAACCAATACCATCACCTGGGCAACGGGCTTCTATGTGGGCAATGCCATCTTTAACAAAGTGAGCATAATATAGTTTATCTGCCCAACACACCTCATTAAAATTAATAATAATAAAAAAATGAATAAAAAAAAAGAAAAAAGAACTGAGTTGTCTTGCCTGACCAGATGGTGGCGCAGTGGATAGAGCGTCAGACTGGGATGCAGAGGACCCAGGTTTGAGACCCCGAGGTCACCAGTTTGAGCGTGGGCTCATCTGGTTTGAGCAAAGAGCTCACCAGCTTGGACCCAAGGTCTCTGGCTTGAGCGAGGGGTTGCTCGGTCTGCTGAAGGCCCGCGGTCAAGGCACATATGACAAAGCAATCAATGACCAACTAAGGTGTCACAACGAAAAACTGATGATTGATGCTTCTCCTCTCTCTCTATTCCTGTCTGTCTGTTTCTATCTATCCCTCTCTCTGACTCTCTCTCTGTCTGTAAAAAAAAAAAAAGAACTGAGCTGTCCTGGGAAACATGGAATGAATGTTATTTTCTAGGAGAATCTACACATTGTTTCATTTATTTAAAATATTTTTTTCAGTAAAATTCAGCAAACAAGATAATGAAGGAATTTATTTTCCTTCCTTTTCATTCCTGTGAAAGTCAGAGCTGAGCAGGAATGGGGAAGGAAAAAGCGGGCTAACCTCTCCAGCTTTGCCTCTTCCCTATTGCCATGAACATGTAGTAGTTATTATCAAACTAATGACTCCTAGGGTTATCATTCCCAGGAATATCTGTGTACTAAGAGAAAGCTCGATTTGTACCTAAATCGCTTGGACTACATAATGGGTGTCATGGATTTGGGAAGGGGATGCAGGAGCTTTCAGCACCCTCCAGAATTCACTCCGGAACAGCCACTGCCCCGGGCTCTTCTGTAAGCCCAGGATTCTGAATGGCCTCTGAAGGCCCGTGGTCTCCCGGTGAGCCTTGGAATCACCTAATGACCTGAGCAAAGAGACTGCATGTTTACCTCTCTGAGCGTAACTTAAGGACATATGTATACATTTCCTTGTTCTGTGAGATTTTTCAGTACTGAGCTACCAAATAGATAGTTCTGCCTCCAGGGGTGGAGGGTTTTGTTTTGTCCTCAGCTGCTGGCATCTTGCTCACAACGATGCAGTCACTTGGTGGCCAGTGGCTCCCCCAAGAGAAAAAAGCATTCCGTGGATTGAAAACCGCAGCCGAGGGCCTGAGAGCTCCAGCATCAGTAACCTAGAAACCGATCTGGCGGAACAAACCGAAGCTCAGGGACGCCCTGTGCAGGAAGCTTTTAAGCAGCGCCGCTTTTGTCTTTGGATTTGTGTTTCTGTGTAGTTGACAGAATCAGGCATTTATCTTAAAATCTTTTTTAAAGGCTACAGTTCTGGCCTATTTAATTATTACTATTTTAAAAGCTAAATAATTTTTTTTTCAAGATGGTGAGGTTAACTAGCGAATAAGTAAAATCCCTTGATTTTGAAAACCCTTGTGCCTTCTTGGTTAATTGGGACCATGACATTGTTTTTCCTCATTCGCTTGCTCCTAGGATTGAAATCCAGACTCACTGAAGAAGACATAATTTCATAAATAATTGCTCACCTTTCTGGGGTAGACTGCAGCTGGCTTTGATTGATGCAGGCAGACGTGTTTATCCCTCATGTTTATGTTCTCTGGCTGCTGAATCTTTAAGTGCAATTGCTTGTCAGCAATTTAATCAGCAATTCTCTCCATTAAGAAGGAGCTTCTCTACTTTAGATTTATAAAATGCAGACACAGTTTCAATTCAGAAATAAAGCTACAACAGTCTATTTTTTTAAAAAAAATAATCAAGATTCCCTCAGTTGTATTTAATTTTATACACATGAAATATACTAGGACAAATGCCATTTCCTCCTGTTGAATACCTCAGATGGAAAAGTCGGGTTCTGATTTGTATTTAATGTCATGTTTTTTCACATTTTGACATTGATAAGGAATTAAATATTAAGTATAAGTCAGGCATTCCTATGGGACATATCATAGCTCCCTAGGTCTGTCCCACAGACTAACTAAATTTGGTCTAGAAGACTAGGACCTGGGCTGGATGTCACAAGAGGTGGCTTCCATCTTGGCTCAATCACCAAAAGGCTTCGAGAGTTTTGTATTCATCAGTTCATCTCTTCATGCCTCAGTTTTCTCACTTTTTCCCATGAAAATATTAGATGCTAAAACTGTGAGTCTCTTCTGGCTGTGTTTGGTGCATCTGTAGGTTAGGGGTGATCTGTAGATCCCCAAATAAATGACCCCCTTCCTGCCTCTCAGGCTTCCTGGCTGATTTTCTCTTCTTGAAATGACTTTTCCAGTAACTCCATAAAACAAAATCTAATCTTTGGATCCCTGCTAAGAGTCTATATTACTGATTTATAGGGTGTTTTTTATGCTATTGTCTACAAATAAGTTCTTTAAATACTGAGAGTATTTTGTACTTCTGGAACGGTATGTATTTTATAAAGTGTTTTCTATATTATTCACCATTAAGGCAAATGGCCAGAGAGGGAAAATGTCATAACTTTTTATTATTTTATTTCATGTAACATCTGGCCCAATATAAAAGTTCTTAAAGTTGATAAATGATAGTTATTTATTGAACTTGCTGGATTAATAGATGTAGTCACTTGAGAGGGCTGTTGAACTTGAGGAAACAAAAGCTACATGGAAAATGTTTGATCATTAAACAAAACAAAAAGTCATATCATATGACTTTGGAATTTTCACACTGAAATTAATATAGCTATTCAGCCAAAAAGGAACTACACTGAATGCTAAATTCATTGCTTGTGTTCATACGTGTCCCATTTAAAAGAATGCCCATTCCGTTGTAGGCAGATTTACTAGGGGAAAGATCGAAAGAATAGAGCCATAAAGCATTTAAGCATAGACCATTTTGTAGATGTCAAATTGTCATCCATTTCTGTATAAGTGACTGAGTTATGAAAATTGATCATATCTCAATGTTTGAAGATAAAAAGATGCATTTTAAAAGAAAATAATGGAAACCAACATTTTAAAGACAGAATACAAATATAACTGACATTATTCATTAATGAGCTCAATTAGCAAAGAGACTGAAAACCATTCAACCAAGTTATTTAACTTCTTTGGTGGAAAGGCAATGCATAAACCCAGGGAGCTATTATTCTGTGATGGGTGGTCTTAAATGTGTGTGTTCTCAAGTAAAAAGAAGTTTAAGTTATAAAACTTTTGAAAAGACTTTTTTTTTTAACTCTTAAAATGTTTGTTTTTCAGAACTCCATAAATGGGTGGCAATTCCAAATTTAATGAAGTGTCTGAAGTGGAACATGGTGTTTCTCAGTTGAAGCAAACTCATTATTGTTGTTAGCGGATGGGAGCCAGGTTAATTAAATGTTTCACTCCTGGTAAAGTAACTAATCAGCTGGAGAGTTTGAGTTATTGCTACTCCCAAAGGAAAGAAGTACAATTACTAAGGAGAATCTGGTGGGGGGGGGGGGAGCGTTAGTAACATGGATTTTGGAACAGCATATCTTGTCCAGCCAGGAGGACCCAGAACTGCTGAACTTACAGGAAAAATTCGAAACGCAGAAGTCTATAATATTTTCTGACAATTGATGATGGAGAGAAAACTTCCCCCTATGTTTTCTTCTGGTCAACTTTCAGTTACATTGAATAAAATAGCATTAAATTTTTTTTTTGTCAATTCCCCTGTGGTGGGTGTGAAATGATGTAATTAAGTCAAGAAAATAAAAAGGGAAAAAGCAGTAAGTAGAAAGAGTCAGCAGGTAGAGAACGGGAACATGCATGTATTGTCCAAACCTAGATTCAACCAGAATGCTAGGGAGGGTCATTTTAATGTAGCTTTGTGTCTGTAACACGAGTAAGAAATCCAGGTTTCCAAGAACTAGAAGGCTGGAAAAGGATGGAGATATTAGCAGCTTCTAACAGAATGATCCGAGCTGAAGTGAAGCATTTCTCTCTTTAGGTTATCACAGTCTGAATATCCAAGTTGCCTCTATATTTACAATCTAGTTTCATTCTTTCATCGATCAGTTACTAACCCCTTATCGATGATTAACAGCAAGAGAGATATGTCAAAGTGATGAACTTTTTGTCAGTTTGGTCTAAGAAATTTCAAACCTGAAAAGTCAAAGCAGATTGCCTCACAGTGGTCCTTCTCTGGTTGATTGATGATCTCACTTTAAGCCTGCAGAATGCACTTTGGCTTGTAAACCAAGCCACGTCAATTACTGCTTAATAGATAAAATTGTCCGTTGGTGTTTCAGCAAAAACACCTTGATTCTACCACCAGCCATGATTCTCCTTTTTCCTTTCACAGCCAAATCACTGAAGAAAATGTTCTGGACTCAATTCCTCCATTTCTTGTTCCTCATTCCGTCCTTAATTTCCTACAACCTGGCTTCCTCTTCCGCTCACCCCAGAGTCACTCAGGGCTTCCTAATTGGTCTCCGGCCCTGGACTCTTCCCATTCTTGGTTCTCTTAAACTTCACAGAACGTCTGACATTGTTGATGACTCTAGTTGAAGATATTTCTCTTGGTTTCATGCAATAGGACATCCTTGTTAGTGATTCTTTTTGGGTTTTATCTCTTCCTCTTCCTTTTTGAAGCGTTCTGCTCCTTTATTTTATGTACATAAGTAGAAAGCTCTTCTAAAAAACACTACTGACATGGGGCTGTGATTAGTATTTAAATGTTTCCTTTCCCAACTAAATCGTCAGTACACAACACTGAGTCTTATTATTGCAGCTATTAATTAGCACGTTTTCTGGCACGAAGTCCACTTAACACATGTTCCTTGAATGATCAACAATTGGCTAAAATGGATATGTGTGTATCTAACCTCCACAATTAAATGGTAAGTTTTGAGGAGTGAAGACTATATTTATGAAGTCCCTATAGCCTCTGTGACTGTGTTTTGCACAGCTAATTTCTATTTGTGGATGTATTAATTTTTCCAAAGCTAATGTTGTGGGTTTTTTTTTTAATTGCAAAGTCTAAAGGAACTACTGTGGTTTCCAAATATTGAAAATAATCTGATTTGTGTACCGAATACCCAGATCAATGCTAGGTGAGATGTGTCAGAACCAAACACTCCGAGGAACATTAATGGAGAAACGAGGTGTGAATGATTTTGATATAAAATGGTGAGAAGGGAAATCAGTGTTGTTACTGATTGAGGAAACCAGATAGCACATAGCAAGAAAAATAAGAGCAAGGATTCATAATCTAATCCAAGTACTTTATAAAAGTACTAAAGTAGGGCCCAGGAAAACTAACATGGCACAGAATTTCACTTGATGGCTCTAGAAGCAATACTAAGATCTTATCTTGTAGATAGAACTATTGGCTAGATTATAGAAGGTATCGAGTATAGCGCTTTTACTCTTTAATTTCCAGAAAATGTTAAGGAGAATAAAAATGTATTGTTATTCTTGTACCTTTTTTTTTTTTTTTTTAAATATCCCTTTGTTTGACCAGCTTAAAAAGCAATCTCATTGTAACGGAAGGTAGAGGAGTCACTGGAGGCAGGCCTGTGCGTTCAGGGCACGGCAAACTCTCCCAGTCTTGTTTTATTTTTTTACCTTCCTCTCAGAATTATAAAAACATGAGAGAAAATTGTACCTAGAAAAAGGTCCAGTAAAATGTAAATCGCTATGCAGTTCTACGGGGTGACTGAGTTTTAGATATGTGTGGAAAGAATCAATACTTTCTTAAAAATGAAGTTAAGGTCAGAATGAATTAAATTTTCAGAGATTCCATATTGTGTGCACACCTCCCTTCAGTGAGGCTTGGGTAAAGGATCTGACATCTTAAGTGGATCACCCAACAGCTGACGTGAGGAGCACGGAGCATTGGCGAGAACGTAGGCCGCTCTTCGCTCCCACGGGAGGCAGGCTGTGTTAAGGTTGCTGGGTGGGTATCTAAGCCTTGAAGGAGGAGGGACGTCACACCTGATGGAGCCAAGCTGCCCTTTCCTTACAGAGAACAGCTCTGAGAACAGAGATGTTGTCTTGATTGCACAAAAGGGTTCGCAACATGACATGATTGTGAAAGATGATTTATCAGCAAACAAAATATTCAGTATAATTGGGTTGGTGACTTTTTTCCAAATGTACTAAATACTTCTATCTTTTAATTACGAATGATTTATCTTTTAAATAAAAGCTTGGCTTCCACAAAAGAATAGGTTTTAACCAATGAATAAGGTGGAAACTCAAAGTACCTACTCTAAGAGAAATATTTAGTATGTAGAGGAAAGGCAGTTAGAAAGGTGGTTTGTGAAGTGTTGCTTCTAAGAAGATTCAAGTAGAATCTCTTTTCCTTTTAAAATAGCTAATCATTATGAGGGAAAAAAAATTAAAGTTAGCATGTGAAAAAAATAAATTCAACGTCAAAACAGCCAACAAACACTGACATGTTGTATAAAAACATGTGTGCAAGCAGAGATATAGAAAGAATGCTAACCTCCCAAATACAGATTAACTAGTGTAAAGTAGGCAAGGCATGAAATGACCATCCATAATATTTCTCATAAATGAAAAGCTACAGGCACAGAAATAGCTGTGGAAATACTTCATTGTCAATTTTCTCATTTTTGATTAACTTCATGGCTTTCCTAGTAAAATCTTTGTCCCGATGCTAATTAAGCAGAGGCTCGCTTTGCACATCAATGTTTAATAGTCACCCCTCCCAGTTAAATGAAAACTGCAGTTTGAGACGCTCTGGTTAAAAGCGTTCCTGACCCACTTCCCTGTGAAGTCAATGGCAGACCCACTAAGACTCCCGAGCAGCTGACATCTGAGGCCAGCTCCCAGTCCGTGTCAGTGCCAGATGGGTGTTGCCCTGGCCTTCAGCAGTCTGTCTTTCTCTACAAATTTTAAAAGTTCTTCGAAGAATAGAGAGGACTGTGGAAGCTGTGGAGCCCAACGAGGGAAGCCGTACCTGAGTTTTGTGTCCCTGGGGGTTTGTGGGCTCGTGTGTCAGCTACATTTGTAGTGGCTTCCAATTAACAGAAACCCCTAGGTCTGGAGCTGAGGAAGGAAGAGAAAGGCCACAAAAGGCACCCACTTGCATTCAAATATACTCTACAAAGAAGCAAAGCGGAATCTGTCAGACTAAGGCTTTCAGACACCTGTGTTCCAAGACTTTTGAAAGGAAGAGCATATAGTATGTATACGGCAAGCCCTTATGAAGAATTGTGCGTCTGATGCCTGAATTGCAGGGCATGAAATAGGAACACAAACAAAACCAGCGAGGCAGAGGGGTCACCAGGGCAGGGAAGAAGAGCACGCTGGGTCCTCGTCTGCTGAGGGCTGTGATGAAAAACCACGGAAGTTCCCTTCAGATGGTGATGTGCAGCCGCATAGTGGGTCCACATAAAGCCGGGTGGGAATGGAGCGCCAGCCTTCTGCTAAATTCTGCAGCACTAAGTTAGAGTTTGGTGAGCCGGTCAGATTGATGGAAGAAGTCCTGTTCGGTGTGTGTAACTTTCACTTCCTTGGTTAAGTTTATTTCCAATTATTTAAATTTTTTTTGAGGCTACAAATACTTGTTTTAACTATCAGTATGCATACATTCAGTCTTTTATTCACTCAATGAATTCGATAAAAATACCTACTGTGTGCCAGGCACTATTCCAGGGGCCAGAGTCTTTATTTTGAAATGTCGGCCAAGAATTCAAATGGAGGTGAGCGATGCGATTATTACTAGAGAGAACAGCTTCTGAGGGAAGACTCGGGGAATCAGAAGCAGTATTACAAAGACCTAAAGAGTAGAGGAGATGGGCAGGGGTAGGATTGAGCCCTCAGGAAGGCATTCTGCTTCTCGTTCTCCCTCACCCTGCCCTGTGCCATGCTGGCCCTCCTGGCCTGCGTCACGACATTGTCTAAGGTTCTGAAGGTCACAAAGCCTGGGCATCCAGGATTCACTCCAGCACTGATTTTGAGGCTGTTAGGAGCTGACTGGTTTTTGTTTGCAGTAGAATCACAGCTGCATCTACAAACTCTTGTCTTCCATACAGTTCTGCTCTCCCTTTCTCCTCCAGTGTTTCTTTTTTTCTGGTTTTTTTTTTTTTTCTATTCTTTAACTCATGAGCCCAATGCGAACGAATGGATATTGCAATTCTCTGTGGCCTCATTCATCATTCAGATTGATTTTGCCACAAAGAAGTCTGCTACCAAATGACTTATGAAACAAGATATCACAGTAATAAAAAGTCTCAGTGATGTCAGAAATAAGAAATAACAGCAAATTCAGGTCCTAGTTTTGTTTTGTATTTAATTTTGCAAAACAAGAAAAATAAACCTCTTTATTCCTGGGTCTTTATTCTTGTGATTAAACAGTTTATACATGCATTTTGTATGTATGTATATATGAAAGACCATGAAGAATAGAGAATGACAGGAGTTGAAACAAGGGGACAGGTGGCATGCACCTAACCTAAAAGAAAGCTGAGAAAAAACCACAACCAAAGAAAAGGAAGGAAGGAACGGAGAGAAGGTGGGAGGAAGGGCAGGAGAGGTTGGTGAATGGTACCGCTACATAAAATTTCCAAAAGAAGAACTCTTGTATCTTACCTTCCTTTGCTCCAAAGAAAACAAGTGGAGAATAAGATCATTGACTTCCTGCTCTCTGTTCTTTAGACTATAAATCACAAAATGGGAGCTCAATAAATATTTGCTAGACCTGAGAAATAATACTGTGTAACTCCTTCATATTTACAACTGAAATCCAAACAGCTTCAATTGCCTGAGCAAAGGTATTATGTGTAGAGAAGTACAATCAAAAACAAGTTCTATCTCTCTATAGATTCACTTGATCTTCTTGACTAACCACTTAAAATACCATTGATGGGGGTGGGAATCAAATCTTGTTCATTGGAGACTTTACCCTAACAAGTGTTTTTTTTGTTGTTGTTGTTTGTTTGTTTTTGTATTTTTCTGAAGTGAGAAGTGGGGAGGCAGAGAGACAGACTACCACATATGCCTGACGGGGATCCACCCAGCATGCCCACCAGGGGACAATGCTCTGCCCATCTGGAATGTTGCTCTGTTGTGGCGGAACCATTCTAGCACCTGAGGTAGAGGCCATGGAGCAGTCCTCAGAGCCTGGGCCAATTTTACTCCCGTGGAGCTTTGACTGCGGGAGGGGAAGAGAGAGATAGAGAGAAAGGAGAGGTGAAGAGGTGGAGAAGCAGATGGGTGCTTCTCCTGTGTGCCCTGATCAGGAATCGAACCCAGGACTTTCACATGCTGGGCCGACACTCTATCACTGAGCCAACTGGCCAGAGCCAACAAGTGTTTTTATCCTCCAAATTTATATGTATATTTTCCAAAAAAAAAAAACTCTATAAAAAAATTTCAAATAGGCCAATAACCATTTATTTCTCTAACCATACTGATCTAGAGAACTGGTAAATTAAAATCATCAAAAAGTATAGTACTGTATATATTCAGTTCTGTAGCCATCAGTATCTCCCCCCCCCCCCACAGAAGGCTTAGTATTCCTACCTTGCTTTTCTTATAAAACTGTAAACCAATAACTTCTTTTAACCCCCAATACAGTTATTAGTGAGTATGATTACAACAGTCTAAATTTTTCACTTCCTTTGACAGAAATGAAATCTTCATATTGCCCTTTGTGGTGAAGAAATTACCCTTTTTAGCATTTAGTGTTTGCATCAGAATCATTTCTGAATATATTTTCAGAATTACATCTTTCAGGAAGAATGGAAGAGATGTTTTTCTTCCCATGCATTAATATTTTTAGTGCCTGCATGTCTCTGTTTCTTTTAAAGAAGATTAAAGCGTTTTTTCCATCTGCCTGTTAAAATGATTTGAGCCTTAATTAAAGTTGATTGCACCTGTGCATATATTCAGCTTCCCACACGCCTCCCACCTACTAGTGGAAAAGCTTGTCTTCCCTTCAAGAATTAAAAATAAATAAATAAAGGAACTATGGCCTTAAAAGATAACACCTCATAAGCACAGAAAACAGACAATACTGAAGAGTATGATTTTTTTTTGGATTACCTTAGGTTAGTGACTTTTTTATCTTCTAACTATTAATAAAAAGTTGGTTATCTTCCTCAAACAGCTGGTTTCCCTGTTCTTTTTAAGACAGCCTAACTGAGGATACCAAGTAAAAGAATCAAAATTCAACAACAAATTCTCACCACCCGCTCACTGGTTGCTTGTGTGTATTCTTAGAGTTGGCAGTGTAATCTTTCATTACTTAGGAGGAGGGGTACAATCGTAACAAGTAAGCAAAAGATGGAGGTCATCTTAAAATTTGATGTGGTCATTTTTCTTCTCCAACAATAAAATTTCTTTAAAGGAATTCTAATAAGTAAAAAATAAACTTAGCTCCTTTTTTCTTCTACTCTTGTTTCTTTTCCTTGACTAAGAAAGGATAATTAAAATGCTTTAGCTCACACAGGAAAAGCCATGGAAATAAAGGACCCAGCCAATATACAAAAAGAATAATGAAAAGTATATTAGATGTTGTTTAAAATGTTTTGATACGACCGGCCTGACCAGGCGGTGGCGCAGTGGATAGAGCGTGGGACTGGGATGCAGAGAACCCAGGTTCGAGACCCCAAGGTTGCCAGCTTGAGCGCAGGCTCATCTGGTTTGAGCAAAGCTCACCAGCTTGGACCCAAGGTCGCTGGCTCAAGCAAGGAGTTACTCGGTCTGCTGAAGGCCCACGGTCAAGGCACATATGAGAGAGCAATCAATGAACAACTAAAGTGTCGCAACGAAAAACTGATAATTGATGCTTCTCATCTCTCTCCCTTCCTGTCTGTCTGTCCCTCTCTCTCTGACTTTCTCTCTCTCTCTCTGTCTCTGTAAAAAAAAAAAAAGTTTTGTTACATGTGGAAAAATGGTTCTGAACCTCGGCTTTATTTTAAAACATTCTTAGCAGCTTTTAAAACCACCAGCGTGAAAGCCCCACCCTCTGCCATCGAACTGAATTGTGGCTCAGGCGTGGGAACCTTTGGAAGGCTCCCCGATTATTTCTAATACGTGTTCAGGATTGAGAAACTCTAGTATAGAACACATTCTGGGACTTATCAGTAAAATCTTAAACTGGAGGGTACTTGAGCCCAGATGCTTCATTTAAGTATAAGCAAATGAAGTCTCAGAAGAAAACAGCGATTTGCCCAAGGCCTCACAGCTAATTAGGGGCTAAGCCTGAACTGGTACCCAGGGTGTCACTACCCCGAAGACAGCGCTCTTTACACTCTACGATGCTATGGTTGGGACTTCCCTGATCACAGCATTCAGAGGGATGAGCCCTCAGCACTTGGTTGCTAAATTGCTGGTATGAATCCATGCACTGCATTATTAGCGTAGTTTTATATCCTCGAACAACATCTAGAGCCATTTCTATTAAAATATGGCAATACGCCATGCAACAGGAACTTCAGTTTTGATCCCAGATGCCTAATAGTAATTTTCTATGCACATTAACTCAGTCTTGAGGATATGTAAAAATGTCCTACATTACAAAGTCTTCTCGGTTTATAAAATGTCTAGCAACAGAGTATTGCTTTGATCTTTCTAGCCATTCTCTTTCTCTCCTATTGTTCGAAGGGTTTTTCTGACATCACCACCTGAAAAAGGGATGAAAACAGAAGTGCTGTGGAGGCATCGATAGAATTCCACATTTTGTTTCCTATAGAAGAAAAATTAATTTTAATTTCTTGAATCTGACAGATAATTGGCCACTGTCTCCCTTTGTACGCATTGTTCTGCTCATAGAGCCAAAGCCTCTCTACTATCTCACAAAAGGGCAACTCCAGCCACACTCATGGTTTCTTTATTCTCTTTATACTGCTGTTCCTTCTCCTGAACTTGGCATCTTTTCTTCTGCATTTGGGCTGTGTGGTTCTTCATGCTGTTGGCTGTGCCTAAGGATATTTTGTATGGAAAACCACCCCTCTTCTGGCCTGTGGTAATAATAATTGTTTGAAAAACCTCAGAACAGACCGCGGCTGTAGTTTCAGAAACAACTGACTTCTGGGTTTGGACATGTTGACCAGACATCATTACTGTAATGTGTTTAGTGCACATGAATCCCATTTCACTTGAAACTGAGGAAACTGATTATCTGATTTTAAGATTTGAGCCCTTCTTTTTTATATATGTAGAATTTCAGGTCCAGAAGGCATCTCAGAGATGTCGTGGTCTAAATCTCTTAATAGAGAGATGAGTACCAAGAAGCCTGGGAAGTAGGGAAACCTACCCGGAACCACACAGATGATGGCCGAACCAGTACCAGGGTCAAGTTTCCCCAACAACAAAACCCAGAGATCTCAAGCCAGCAGTACTGACAGGGCCCGTGGGGAGGAGGGAGAATGTGAGAATCACATATGTTTGAGTCCCTGTGGCCTCCTTTCTTTAAGAAGATTCTTTTTTAGATTGTTGGCTTCATGGTAATTTGCTGCCTGTGTCCTACTTAAGAATGACTCAATTGTCAGGTCTTCTCTAACTGTTGATTTCAGAGTTTGTCAAACAATAGAGATGTTTTATAACATCCTGAGTCAAAATGTGTGCCTGGCCAAGGTTATAAAGGTTTTATAACCTTCAAACTCTGTTTGTCTAGTGTTTTAGAATTCTGTTTGTCCCTCTCAGAGATTTTTATCAGCAGTTTCTCTGTCAAATATGTGAAGAACTTGATGTAACAGGGATAAGATAAACTTCAGTAATGTCAGCTCCTAATTGGGGAAAAAAAACCCCAAAATAAAAGGCAGATATTGGCATTACAGGAGCTGAGAAGAACTGTGGGCCTAAATATTTAATGTGGTAAATTATAGGGATACATTTGCATTTTTTTGCACTATTTTGAAGTAAAAAGGATTGGTGAACGAAAAGGACACTTTCCATAGTTATGTTCCATTTTTAATATGCAGAGAATTGGCTGTGTGTTCAGGGTAGTTATTTAATGAACTCTCAACTTAACCTTCTCTAGTATTTTTCAAAATCTTGACATCAAATTAAGACCTGACAATAAGGTCAGTTAGAAAAAAAACAATTATCTCATCACTGAACAGAGGAGACATTCTGAATTACAAAAAGTGATCTTCATCTGGTTAATAATCAGAAGTTCATCTGCATCAGAGGCAAACACTAGAAATTGTTTTTAAAATAATTAATACGGCCCTGGCCGGTTGGCTCAGTGGTAGAGCGTCGGCCTGGCGTGCTGAAGTCCCGGGTTCGATTCCCGGCCAGGGCACAGAGGAGAGGTGCCCATCTGCTTCTCCACCCCTCCCCCTCTCCTTTCTCTCTGTCTCTCTCTTCCCCTCCTGCAGCCAAGGCTCTATTGGAGCAAAGATGGCCCGGTTGCTGAGGATGGCTCTGTGGCCTCTGTCTCAGGCGCTAGAGTGGCTCTGGTTGCAACAGAGCGATGCCTAGGATGGGCAGAGCATTGCCCCCTGGGGGGCGTGCCAGGTGGATCCCAGTCGGGCGCATGCGGGAGTCTGTCTGACTGCCTCCCCGTTTCCAGCTTCAGAAAAATAGAAAAAAATAATAAATAATAAAAAAAATAATTAATACGCTACAGTCTGGCCAGGTGGTTGCACAGTGGATAGAGCATTGGATTGGGAAGTGGAGGACCCAGTTTCGAAACCCTGAGGTCACCGGCTTGAGCGCAGGGTTGCTAGCTTGAGTGTGGGATCATAGACATGACCCCATGGTCACTGGCTTGAGCCCAAAGGTTTCTGGCTTGAAGCCCAAGGTCATTGGCTTGAGCAGGATGTTACTCAGTCTGCTGTAGCCCCCCCTCCCCCAGTCAGGGGACATATGAGAAATTAATCATTGAACACCTACCGTGCCGCAACGAAGAACTGATGCTTCTCATCTCTCTCTCCATTCCTGCCTGTCTGTTCCTATCTGTCCCTCTCTCTGACTTTTTCTCTGTCTCTGTTAAAATATAGATATAGATATAGATATAGATATATAGATATATATAAATATATGCTACAAAACATTTTGTATTTCTGCATCTTTGTGTCTGTGTTGAAAAGGATGATTAAGAAGTTGGTGACGTAGGATGTTGAGACGGTGGCACCTGGAGCTCTGTGGACGTCAAGATGGTGCCAACAGTGAGCCCGTGGCCTGGCAATGCTCCTCACACATCTTCCTCCTGGTCCTTTGTGCACGCTTCTCTTAGGGGAATCTTCCTTTACCACTGATGGTGTCACCATATCTGCTCCTCAAAAATAAATACAAACTCTACAGTCTGTCATTTACACCGCTCCTTAATTAGTATCTTCTTTTTTAATGTAAATTCTGGTCCTATGCTTTCTTAAAACAAACAAAGCCTTCCTTCTGGGCAGGTTGAATTTATTACGGAGCCTGAACCACTGTCCCTCTTCCTCCTTCTTTTAACCATGTTTATTTTTGCGGGGTGGTCGGCCTGGTCGTTTGTTGTTAGGCAGGATCAGCTCTTGAGAGGACAGATCCCAGGGCGGAGCCGCGTGTGCTGAGAAGTGAGTGCCCCTGGCTGCAGAACTCCTCTACTGCGCCCTCTCGCTCCGCTGCCATTCCTCGAGTCACAGTGTAATCAGGATTGCTCCCAGACCCAGCTAGGAAAAGCCATCTATTCCACCCTTTCCTCAGACTCTCCCATCTCTCCTGGCTGCTCTGACCAGAGCGCTGATCCTGTACTGGTCAGGTCATTGTTCCCTCTCTCAGAGTGGGAGCCCACTGTGGGCAGAGGCCAGGGTGGGTTGGCTCCCTGCCCTGCCCTGCCCTGCCCTCGCACTGTCACAGTGCCTGGCACGCAGAATCTCTACACAGAGGGAGCAAAGCATATACATTTTACCATGGATTGAAAATAAGAACATATGTGTATACATGTATATATATACTTTTTTCCACTTGACTTTTTTTTTTTTTTTTTTTTTTTTTTTACAGAGACAGAGAGAGAGTCAGAGAGAGGAATTGATAGGGACAGGCAGACAGGAACAGAGAGATGAGAAGCATCAATCATTAGTTTTTCGTTGCAACACCTTAGTTGTTCATTGATTGCTTTCTCATATGTGCCTTGACCGCGGGGCTTCAGCAGACCCAGTAACCCCTTGCTCGAGCCAGCGACCTTGGGTCCAAGCTGGTGGGCTTTGCTCAAACCAGATGAGCCTGCGCTCAAGCTGGCGACCTCAGGGTCTTGAACCTGGGTCCTCAGCATCCCAGTACGACGCTTTATCCACTTGTGCCACCACCTGGTCAGGCTTGACTTTTTTTTTTTTATCAAAGCAATCCATAAAATATGTCAGAATACACTGTTAAAGGTAGCCTTTAAAAATGAACATCCTTTGTTTTCTGACTTCTTTCCCTGCTGCTGATAAATATCACTTGATAACCTGGTTTGGCTTCACACAGCGTCCTGCAGGACAGCGATCAGTCCACGTCCGTCTGCCGACTGCCGTGACCTTCTTTGCAACCCAAGGGGCAAGGTGTCTCAGGAGCTGACCTGTGAGGGTCAGGCCCCTCTACACTGACCTCTGATTCTCCCACATCTCAGCTTATTCATTCCCTGTTTACACTGTCTTCAAATTATTTACAAAAGAAAGTGGTTCTCCTTTTTTTAAATTATTCTTTTAAAATAAGGTAAATAATCCTTCTTAAAAGAACCCAAAATAAACAAAATAAAACTAAGCCTCACTGGTTCAGCTCTTTGTTTCGAGAGACCTGGGTTCCAGTCCCGATCCCTCCACTTACTCCCCTCTAATTGGCCCGAAGAGCTGATTAACCAGCAGGACGCTCCGCTTGTTTTAACAGTGAATGCTGTCGTTCCCCATGCCTGAGAAGGTCACAGAAGGACTGGCAATAGGATTTTTTAGAGAGTCTAGTGCAGTATCGGACCCATAGCAGCTGCTGATTCTTTGGGAGCCCCGGCCACAGCACTGTGCTTGTTTCGAGCCAGCATACCCAATATCTCAATAATAACCACCGAACACTGGCTATAAAATGATCGGGAGTCCTTGCGTATTCCACTCTGCTTCATCTAATTCATTAAAACCCAGGTTTCAACCTCGTGCCTTCTGAGCACTAGCCTGGTCTTTCCAGTTTTATTTAAAATCATGAACTCTCCAGACACCTGAGCTATTGTTCTTTCTCTATTTACATTTAGAGAAGGCATCCCTTCTGTGTTGGAATCGACATAACTGACCCAGACGACACAGTTCACACAAGAGAGAAGTGATAATATAAAACAGAAGATTGCCCCTGCTCCCTGGTGCCCTTTCATTGTGGAGACATGGAACCTTTGCCCTGTGTTCCCTGGAGACTCAGGAGATGGAATAATAGACGTGCAGGAGAGGAACCCCCGTGCTTGCCTGGACTCGTTAAGGAAATCGTGTCCGGGTTGTCTGGCTCTGATCAGCTCCAGACACTGCCATTTTAAAAGACACTTTGTGACATGCAATTAGTGTTCAGGCCAGGCTGACCGGGAGGGTGAGCGTTCTAGATCTGTATTCTAGGAAGACGTGACTAAGGAGAGACAGATCCCCTCCCTCTGGATTCTAAAGGGCTTTTACATAAACGTGGAAAGACTAGTTCTCAGTTGCTCCGGAAACAGGACTACCAACAACAACACATGGTGATTCTTGGAGGGAGGCTGACGGGAGCTCCAAGAGCTTTCTAGCAATTAAAGATGTCCAAGTTGAGGCCCTGGCCGGTTGGCTCGGTGGTAGAGCGTCGGCCTGGCATGCAGAAGTCCCGGGTTCAATTCCTGGCCAGGGCACACAGGAGAAGCGCCCATCTGCTTCTCCACCCCTCCCCCTCTCCTTCCTCTCTGTCTCTCTCTTCCCCTCCCGCAGCCACAGCCGAGGCTCCATTGGAGCAAAGATGGCCCGGGCGCTGGGGATGGCTCCTTGGCCTCTGCCCCAGGCGCTAGAGTGGCTCTGGTCGCAACAGAGCGATGCCCCGGAGGGGCAGAGCATCGCCCCCTGGTGGGCAGAGCGACCGGGAGGATCCCAGTCGGGCGCATGCGGGAGTCTGTCTGACTGTCTCTTCCCGTTTCCAGCTTCAGAAAAATACAAAAAAAAAAAAAAAGTCCAAGTTGAGCCAAGCTTTCCCATGAGGTGGGAACGGCTTGCTCCCTGGACCTCTGCTCCTGAAGACAGGACACCATCTCAGCAAAGACGCAGACACGCACCTTGCTTTTCATGTTGCAGTTGGGATTTCCAAGGTCCCTTTCAGCACTGCCATGTGACGGCTGAGTCGAATACCCATTGGCTAAAGTAATTAATTCAGCGCCTCCTTTAGCGCTACAACTGTATTGTCTTCCTGCCTAATTAATCCGCCTTGATCACCTCTCATCGTTTCCATTGTTCAAAGCAGGTGGAATAGGACAGAGAAACGTTTATCCTGCTGATTATGCCAATAAGATAGGACAATTCTGGGGAGTTCATTGTGCCCACAGGAAGCTCAAACACTCATCAGCAACATGAGCTTTGGTATGTGCATTGACAGGCACAACGAGAGCCCGTGTTTTGTAACCAAGGGATCCCTATGTGAGAGTGTAAAATTTCAAGAGTAACCGCAGTCACAAACCACAGATATAAAAGAGCCTCTTGTCTAAATCATCCAATCATCAGGATGTTCACGGAAACAATGTGACAATATGACAAATCAATCCTTTGAAATATTACACGGAAAAAGAGAAAATAATAGAATCTTCTGCTCCCCTATACAAATGGTATTACTGGTTATATCTCCAAATAACCCTATTTTCCCAGGAAAATAAATATCTTGTTTTCTGCTCTATCATCTGCAAGTCCATTAGAAACACGTATGGGTTAGCAAAGAAAAGAATGTTGGCTATAGGAACTAACTCATGTTTGGTAGTGGGGGTTATTGGTGCACACTTTGGTCCAAGTGCTGTCAGATTGGAGAGGAGGGAGGCGAGGCTGTGAGTCCTACCTGTGAGGTATGAGGACCTACCATCAGGTTAGCTGCAGGTGTGAAAGATGATGAGCGTCCTTTCCTGGATGAAATGTTCATGAGTTTATTCGGCCTGTCTGTCCTCACTGTGAACTCTATTCAGTACTGAGTCTTTAGTCTGAAGAAGCTTGCAACTGGTGGTGGAACCAGACCTACAGATCAACAATTACATAACCTTTCCAGCCAGAAAAAGAAAAAATATTTATATTAGGAGGAGGGATATGCTGTTATTTCTGTGGAGATTTGTAAGAATTCTCACTATCATTTCATCATTGGGAGAGTGACTGCTGGTGGGAAAGACTGGATCAAAGATTCCGGGAAAGCTCAGTATCAGGCGTGGGTCACACCCGATGATGAAAGCCACATAGTGATGGGTGGCCCAGGGTCCAGGGCAGGAAAAGAGAGTGAGAGGAGTGTGTTAGAAGCCAGAGAGGCAAATGTAAAACCAGAGATGGACGCAGAAAGAGGAAGAAAATGGGGAAACTTTGGAACTGCGAGGTGAGCAGCATGAGGGGTGCTAGATTGGAACTCTGTAGAGAATGTTTTGGTCATGAAACGATTGTTCCTGGTCTCTCAGTCTTATTTATCATTCTTTAATGTAAACACTGTGAGTAGTTTAAGACAAATAATATGGAGAACACACCAGCTTAATGACAAATGCCAGGCATTCATATGTGTGTTTTTCACAGCAAGATTTCAGTACAAGATCTGATTTCAACGTAAGAATAATCATATTTTAGATGAATAGTCAATATTAAGTATTTACTGCTGAACAGAGGAAGAGGACTTTCTATGCATTTGGCCCTGTGCTACATGCTGGGGGCCGTAGGGCTGAAAAGAACTGAGATTTCGCATAAAACTCTACCACAGTACCTGAGCTTGATCTTGTTCAGAAAAGTTTACATCACTGAAACGATTTTTCTTTTTCAACAGGCTTTAAGAAAACAAGAAAATAAATGGACATGGATAAATGTGTCCTTATTCCTCTGAACAGATGTCTTTGACCTTCCAATACAATTTGTTGTACATATTTCTTAGGCAAACTCTCCCCTCCCCTTTAGTCTCTTTTTAACCATTGTTTTTGAAGATTTTCATATTTATTTTAATTAGAAAATGCATAATGTAGGAAGCTGTATGTAAATATATAGGAAACCAGACTTATTCCCAAATAAAATGCTCAGTAGCCTACATTAATGATTTTCTTAACAGATTGTTCCATTCTTCCTTCTGTTTAGGAGGCAGGTGTGAAGGTCTAAGTATGAGTAGTAAGATTTCTTCAATTCTTTTGTTCCAGTTTTCTTCAGTACACCTGCCAAAATGCACCAAAGACTAACCTCTGGGACTTTAAAAACAAAAAAGGAAGAAGAAAAAAAAGTCTCTTTTTTGTTTTGTTTCCATAGCTATATGGGGCTTTTATTTAGTTGAGGTTTGAGACCAAAGTGCACTTCCACACTTCCCTGGAGTGTGTGTGAGTCATTTGAATGAGAACAAAGAAACTGGTGCTGATGGAAGTGCCCTGACCCACATAATTAGCCTTTTGTATTTAAAATGTTGTCCTAATCTTCAAGAATAATATTGGACCCGCTGTTAACTTTGAGTGTTTTTTTAGTTTGGTTAGTTTCAATTCCAGTGATAGAAGACTACGTGTGTGTGTGTGTGTGTGTGTGTGTGTGCACGCACACGCGCTCATGCGCATATGTGTGCACGTGCACGCATGCATACAAAAAAATGATAAATGTTTAATGATGACAGTGGAAACAAATATAGAAGTCAGTAAAATATTGAGGACCCCAATGATTTGTTTGAAACCTGGAAGAGAAGGTGAAATGAAACAGATGGGTCACTGGGCTTTGAGGCCGTGACATTTGGAAGCCAGAGCACATTTTCTTTGCAACTGAAAATCAACAGCATGGAAATAATCTAAGGTGTTCTTTTCTGATACCTGTTTGATTTCGTTTTACTGAGGGCGCCCCAAAAGCAACTGTTGGTTAAATTGTTCTGCTGTCACTGCTATGTCGGAATGTATTACTTTTAAAATATTTTGACTGTACATTTGATTTCACGGTAAGTGGGACTTAGGCTTATATACAGGCCCACTTAAAGACCAGGACTCCTCCTGAGCCCACGGAAGACCAGCATTACCCTCCCGGGTTAAGATCTAGCTCGTAGAATGGTCTTCATGACATGTGTTGACACAACTGCGTAGCATCTTGGAGCTGAAAGGGACTATAGCAATGTGGATATAAACGAAGACCAAACAAATGAGCATGCTCAAAGGCCATTTATCCAGAGCTTGCAATGCCAAGGCAGTCAGCCCCCAGTGCTTACACTTGGCAGAGACTTAAAGGCAGAGAGAACACTGGGGAAAAGGGAACACTTCAAACATGCCCCGGTTGGAGGCTGTTGGCCTTAGGAAGCTGGAGGCAGGCTAACTAAAAGCAGGACATTCCATATGATTAATTTGGGGTACGTATTTGACTTCTTCTGGTTGGCTCTATGTTGGAAGCTGGGCCAGAAGTCCTGGCTGCTTTGAGCAGGTTGCTATACAGGTTTAGCTTCCTGGCTTGTTTTCTAGAGACAGTAGTCTGACTTCCTAAAGTCTGATTTGTAGATAGTAGGTTGGCTTCCTGGGCTAGTTACTCTAGATAATTTAGATTTCTATTTTTATATGTGGCTGGTAGTTTTCCACGTGTCTATTCAGTCTCTCAGTGATCATCTAGTCCAAATGGCTATTATTCATTTAAGTTAGCAGTACTTTTTATGTGTATGGCACTTTTTTGGTTTTCAAAGTATTTTAAAATGTAGAATATCATTAGCTCTTTCTACTTAAAATAGGGAAGTGAGGCAAAGCTGGCATTATCTCTATTTTGTAGTTAAAAAACATGAGACTCCAAGAGAAGAAACCAAATGTTCAGTGACATGGTTCACTCCCCTCAGACCATGGCCAAGGCTGCATAGCTGGGCCTCTCGGTTCCTTACTCAGGGCTCCTCACACTTACAGTACCACAACTGGTCCTGGCTCTGCCCCACAGAGTCAGGTAATGAGGAGACGAAGCATGACATTTCTGTGATACAGCTGAAAGGTTATGGGCACTTGGACCTACACACAAAGGAAAGAAAAAATACAGATTCTCTAGATCATTTCTGTGGCTTTTTGCACTACAGTCTTTCTCAGAGATCCCTTATTTGAATAAAAATTTTTAATCCGGTGAATTTTACAACTCGCAACTGCTAGATAATGAGATTTTTGAAGCATCAAGTGGCTTTGTGTTACTTTAATAAACTATAACATCCACTTGATTCTCTTTTTTCATTAGAATGTTGTATTTCCTATATACATCAAAAAGATGCTGGAAAAGTTGAGAAACCTAGCAAACAAATCATAAATTAAGTACCTATGGAGCAGTATTGCTAGAGGCAGGCACCAAAAATGCAAAAAACAAACAAAAAACAACAACAAAAAAAGGAGAAACCCAAAACAAACAAACAAACAAAATATCCCCACAGATCCTGCCTTTGAAGAACTCAAGGTCTTTTTTTTTTCTTTTTGTATTTTTCCTAAGTCGGAAACGGGAGGCAGTCAGACAGACTCCCGCATGCGCCCTACCAGGATCCACCCGGCATGTCCACCAGGGGGGCGATGCTCTGCCCATCTGGGGCGTCGCTCTGTCACAACCAGAGCCATTCTAGTGCCTGAGGCAGAGGCCACAGAGCCATCCTCAGCACCCAGGCAAACTTTGCTCCAATGGAGCCTCGGCTGCAGCAGGGAAAGAAAGAGAGAGAGAAGAAGGAGAGGGGGAGGCGTGGAGAAGCAGATGGGTGCCTCTCCTGTGTGCCCCGGCTGGGAATCGAACCTGGGAGTCCCGCACGCCAGGCCGATGCTCTACCACTGAGCCAACTGGCCAGGGCCAAGAACTCAAGGTCTTTTGATAAGGCCAAATACATAGAAAGATGAAATAAGACAATGCCGGTGCAGAGATGACCACATACCCCAGCAGGGGGTGGTATTTGGTATATGGGTGGGAAAGACTTTAGAGGGTACTTAAGTTGAGTAAACAGGGCTGTGGACAATTAGCTGAACAAAGACAAGGTATAGGGTATTCAAAGCAGGCAAGCTAGGAGACAGTAACTACAGAAAACAGCTTTGCTTCTGCTGGAGGTGGGATGGAGAGGAAGATGTTCCAACCAACTTAGTGACATTTCTTGAGTACACTGTTCAGGGGTAAGCAACGAAGTTAGAGAGGAAGGGAAGCACGAGGTGGTGGAGAATCTTCTGGGTTATAACAAAGAACTTCGACATAATTCTGTGGGCAAAAGGAAGCTTCTGGAAGGATGTTAGTCAAGGATACATTGAGTAGATTTGCATTTTTTGTTTGTTTTTTTAAACACTTCCCTATGCACATTGTAGAATGGCTATTCTCTGAAATAACACTGTTCTCGTGGTGGCAAGGGGGTAGCACTCTTAAAACCACCATTAGGACGTGTTTTTAGACACTTTTGTATATGCATTGCAGAATGCCTGTCATATCCATGCCCTGACATAACATTGATCGTATTTTCATTTTAAACAGATCATGTTAACAGTATTTAGAGCTTATACTTTGGAGAGCCAGGGAGACACATTGCAATAATTCAAGGGCGATGATTCGAGTTTGAGCCAGAGCAGTTGAGGTAGAGAGGATACAAAGTGGAATAGAAAAGAGACAAGATATTCAGACATAAAACCTGCAGAATCTGCTGACGGATGGACTTGGGGTAGAGCAGTTAAAGGGACTGTGAGCTTCTAACTGGATGGTTGGCTGGCCAAGAGAGGCCACCAGTTTAGTAAAAAATGGTGTCAGTTCAGCATCTGAAATGTTGAGTTTGTGTTTTCCACAGAGACTCATCCAGCAGGAAGTTGGATAATTTTTTTTTTTTTTAGTCTAAAGCAGAGTATGGTCCAGGCTTTCACTAAAACATTTAGAAATTCTACCGATCAGAGACAACGGTTAGCTGAACCCTGGAAGATATAATCACAGGACAATAAAACGAGAAGAACAGTGGCTAAGCTAGTAATGTTGGGACAACCATCACGTACGGGATGTGTTGAGGAAGAGGAGTTGCAGAAGCCAGAAATGATGCGAGACCTAGAACACACACGGGAAGACGGGCTGTCAGGGAAGCTGAAAGAATTGAAGCTGTAAATAAGAAAGTCTCACGGAGTTGCCAGCTGGTCCAACAATGTCTTCAAAATGTGCCTACTCAAAGGCCAAGGTGATATTAGCAAACAGTTTTGGTAGTATAGCCAGAATGAATCCTGGCACACCGGGTTGTGGAGTGAAGAAAGATGAGACGGTTACAGACAGTGAGTGTGCAGTGCGCTTTAACAGGTTTGCTTGGAAACGAGCCCAGGCAGAGTTACCCAGGAAGCCTCAGGGTTCTCTGAGCTTCTCCTCTTCCCGAGAGAAAACTGTTTCCCGGCCATACTCACCTGCACTCCTCAGGAACAAAGGCCCCGTGGGATCTCCGTCCCTGTTGTCTTTGAATGTTGTAATCTCTAAAACCCACCCAAGTTTCTAAAACTATATTGAAAGCATTTTAAGAAATTGTCCTTTTGATTTTTTTTTGAAAAAGGGATCTAGGAGGGATTTGACTTTCGTTTTACAGCATGTAATTCTGGTTCATCCACAGAGTCGACAGAGGAGCTGAAAGGACGAAGCCACAGCACAGAGCCACTGCCGAAGCTGGACAGCAGAGAGAAGGGACACGCCGGGGCAGCGTCCAGAGAGCCTGTCAAAGCTCAGGAATGGGACGGGACACCGGGGCCACCCGTGGTCACCAGCAGACTGGGAAGATGCTCTGTGAGCCCCACCTTGTTGGCAGGAAACCACAGCTCGGGTAAGAGAGATGACATCTCCCAGACGGTAATTCCTCCTGTCTCTAGCAACTGCTCTTATGAAATTATCACTTGGAGAACCATGGCCACAGATAGCTCTTTCTACTCATAGGGACAGCATAAACAGCTCTTCACACAGGGGAAGGGAACAAGGGAATGGGCCACCGTAGGCACCGTTATTTATGTGGACAGCAGAGAAGTGAATGGTGCCCCTTGGAACCATGCCATGCGGCAGCCTTGACAATTTGAAACATCTTGTACTAAGTTTTTATCTAAAACATCCAGTGTACTCATCTAAATCAGTATTAAATTTATAAAGTTGAAGTGATTTATAGTTTATGCCTCCTTTGCCTCAAAAATCTTTTAAAATTGGAAAATGGAAAAAATTAACAGAAAGTAAAAGTGAGTATAAAAATGTAACAACTATGACCTGAAGGCAGGAGGAAGTAGATACTATGAGGCATCCGAGGTAGCAAGCCGAAGCGTTTCCAACTGAGAATTGGGCGTGGGACTAATTTCCAAGTCTAACAAAGTATAAATAGCTACATATACTAATTATGATGAGTTTTAGGTTTATTATTAGTATCTATATTTCAAAATTTATCTAAATTTCTACCAGTTATAACCAAAAATACATACATAATATCTGGTGTTGTGACCAGAGATATATTTTAAAAACCAAAGCACTGCCTGAATGTTTATTAAGTAACCATCACTGTTCCAGGAGCTGAGTGGACAATGATAAAAAAGATAACTTGCATTTAAGTGC